>NW_022985453.1:459744-761648 GCF_010093595.1 Mytilinidion resinicola | reverse complement strand
GCGGCGAACCAGGGCACAACGCTCGTACGTGCAAAAAAGATGCAGAGGTTGCTGCAGATTAGGCTACAACTTGTATCTAGTTGATATCTATTGGCGTTGTGGAGTAATCAACGTTTAAGGCAGCTAAATATGATGAGGTGGCCGACTCGCTTATGTGGCCGACCCGCTTGTAAAGTACGTTACTAATTCTTTTAAAAGAAGCTGTTAACTATAAACTAAAGGAAATACTACTTTACTATAAACCCTCTAGTAGGGAGTACTATATATTTATAAAGTTTTTTTAAAACCTAGATAACTACTATAAATAATATAAAGTGTCTACTACTGCAACCCTAAAAATATATACTAATATAAATTAAACCTATTAGAAAACACCTGTTCCTATAGAAATATAAACTACTATACCCTAGTTATTACTAAAAGCGTCCGGTGCTATAAAAATTATAGAAGTTTTTAGAGACCTAATAAATTTTTTAAAAGGTTGCTTAACTTAATATAAAAAAAAGGAATATTACTATTACGGATCTAAGAAACACTTTATCCGTAACTGCTCTTAGCCTAATAAACGCTTTATCCGCTCCTACCCTATTTATAAAAACGCGTTTTTCTAGAGCTCTTTACTGCCTTCTACTAAATATAGAACCCGGATACTACTAAAACCCGCTTCTCCCCTATTTTCTACTTTAATAAAAGGATTAAGCCTAATATAGGTTATAGCTAGGCTTATATACCGCGCACTATATAAGTATCCGCCGCTGCTATCTAAGGAATAACTATTAAAAAGGAATAGGTTATAAGAGCTAACCTATTAATTATACCTACACGTTTAGAATACTAGGGCTAGAGTATTCTAGTATATAGTATAATTAATAGTAGCTATAAAGGGAAAGCGCTAGTTAATAAAAACTAGGTAAAGTATTACTATATCCTAATAATTCCGCTTAAGTACTTTTTTTACCTAGAACTAGCTAATAAAGGCAATTCTAAAGCAGGTAAAGTAACCTATACTATTTAGGTTTAATTACGGATAAATAAATATTTAGAGACTATTTAAATAGGGGTAACTAAACTAAGTTATTACCTAATTATTCTAGGAATCCTGTAGCTACACCTATATAATCCTATACCGGACTAGTCCTATAATTGTTACGATAGTGCTATAAGCAGGAGTTTAAGAGCTTAGGAGGAAGCTTTAATTAGATGCTAAATACGTTACTACGTGGGGAATTAAGACGTTGTGTAAGGAACAGGAAATCGAGAGCGCCGGCGAAGAAGATATGCCGGCGGAACATGCGTATGGCATAAGCTCGCGAGCTCCGTGCGAGATCAGGTGACGACGCTACGTGATCTAGTCTATAACCTAGACTACGACCTAGACTAGGTCACGTGATCTAGGCTACGTTCTAGGATATAATCTAGACTAGGAGCTAGACTAAACACGTGATCGGCGAATTATAGTGGGTAAGGTGTTACAGGTGGTTACTGTAATAATAATATACTATAGTTTATAAGCCAGTACTATTATAAATACTATAATATACCGTAAAAAGCAATATATATATAAGGAATTACTAATATTCTAAAAAAGAACCGCCTGGAGTACCTGCCGCCTGCACTAAAAAACCTAAAAGGGAAGAATATAGCACCCGTTTCCTTACGCGTATATAGCGCCTACCTATAAAAAAAAATATAAACTTTTCTCTATATTACTAAATAATATTAACTATATTCTATTTAAAAAAAAAGGGCTTTAACCTAGACCGCCTGCCTAAAAAACTATAAAAGTTTACTAATATTTTTTCGCCTAAAAACGCTAACTGCCTGCTACTGCACCGCCCGTATAACTATAAAATTAAGTTAGAAAAAGGAAAAATACCCTTTTTTAGACCCTTATACCTAATATTTTATAATAAGCTAATAGCTCTAAGAAAATAGGTAGCAGATAATCTAAAAAAAGGATTTATCCGCCCTAGCTCTTTACCTGCTGCGTTACCTATATTATTTATAAAAAAGCCTAGAAAAGGCCTTCGCTTCTATATTAACTACTAAGCGCTAAATACTATAATAGTTAAAAACTGCTACCTGCTACTATTAATAAAGAAAACTTTAAGTAACCTAAAAAGAATAAAGTACTTTATAAAGATTAATATTATATCTACCTTTAATAACCTATATATAAAAAAGGGTTAAGAATAGCTTACTATATTCTAAACCCGACTAGAACTATTTAAAACCTTAGTAATACTGTTTAGGCTTACTAGAGCCCCTGCAATATTCTAATAATTTATAAATAATACTCTATAAGAGCATTTTAATATTTTCTATACTGCCTACCTAGATAATATTCTAATTTACAGCCGGAACTAAACTAAACACCTAGAGTATATCTGCACTATACTAAAACTACTATAAAAAGCAGAACTCTATATAAAGATTAAGAAATGCGAGTTCTTTACTAAAAAAAAAATATTCCTAGGTATTATTATAGGAGCTAACAGCCTATAAATAGACCTAGAAAAGATTAAAGCTATAATAGACTAGGAGATACTAACTTACCTAACTGATATATAAGCTTTTATAGGATTTAGAAACTTCTACTACTAATTTATTAGAAACTTCTTAAAGATTATTACTCCGCTAGTACACCTAATAAAGAAGGGCGTTGCCTTTATATAGAATACTGCCTGTTAGAAAGCTTTTACTAAATTAAAAAAAGCCTTTACCTCTGTACCTGTTCTAGTACTATTTAACTAAAATAAGCCTATTATTATAGAAATAAATATATCTAATTATATTTTAGCTGGCGTTTTATTATAGTATAGAGATAATAAAATCCTGCGCCCTGTTATATTCTTTTTAAAAAAGTACTTAGTTATAGAATATAACTATAAAATATATAATAAGGAACTGCTTACTATTATCTAATACTTTAAAGAATAGAAACTAGAGCTTAAAAGCGCTGCCTTACCTATTAAAGTTATTACTAACTACTATAATCTAAAGTACTTTATAATAATAAAACTACTAAACCGCCGCTAGGCCTGCTAGTTTAAATTCCTATTCTATTTTAACTTTAAGATTATATATTAACCCGGAAAACTTAGGGTAAAGCCTAATTCTTTAACTAAAAGGTTAGAAAACCTGCCTAAAAAAGGGGATAAATATCTCTGCTACTAGAGCTAGATAATTCTAAAGAGATTAAACTTTAAAAATAAAATAGAAAAGAAAACTATAAGAAAAGTAACCTTTAAGAATAAAGCTAAAATAATAGCTCTAGCACCTGTAAAAACCTAGTAAAAAGGCTTATTACTAACTCCCTTAAATAATACTCTATAAAATAAATAAAAAACTAAGGAAAATATAGAACTACTTTCTATAATTGCCGCCCTACTAAAAATAGTATATAAAAAAGACTCTATTCTGCTATTAGTTCTGAAAGCTTTAAAAAAAGAATACTGCTATTATATAAAGCTTATATTAGCTAAATACTAGAAAAAAAGTAGATATCTATACTATTAGAACTGCCTATATATACCCGACTATAATAAACTAAAGGTAGAACTTCTGCGTATATACTATAGAAATACTATTACTAGCTACTCTAGAAAATCTAAAATATATAGCCTAATAGCCTATAGTTACTACTAGCCTAGAATACTACTTTATATAAACTATTAGGTTAGGAACTACTAAATATATAAAAGAACTACTTTATTATAAAAAGCCTACTAGGGTATTCTAAAGCTGCTGCCTATTTCTAAAAAAGCCTAGTATAATATATTAATAGATTTTATTACGCACCTGCTATATAGCGGAAAGTATAATATAATTCTTATTATAGTAAACCGCCTAACTAAAATAAAACACTTTTTTACCTATAAAAAAACCTATAATATAGAAGATATTATAAAACTTTTCCTAAAAAATATCTAAAAACTATATAGCCTGCCTGCCTCTATTATATCTAACTAAGGGCCCTAGTTTATAGCTAAATTCTAGAAATACCTAACTAGCTGCCTAAGAATTAACTGCCTACTATTAACTATATACTACTCTAAAACTAATAGCTAGACTAAAAAAGCTAATACTATTCTAGAATAGTACTTATAGGTATATATATTCTATTTATAGAATAACTAGGCTAAATAGCTGCTTTTAGCTAAACTATTAATTAATACTATAAATTTTAAAAGCACCTATATTTCCCCCTTTTTTATAAACTATAGCTTCTACCTATATTTAGATTTTAAGCCGGTTAAACTATTAACCTGCCTGCTTACTAGAAATACTAAGCACTTTACTAAGTATATAGAAAAGATTTTAGAATATCTAAAGTCTAAACTTACTGCCTTTTATACCTAATATAAGGATAATATAAACTATAACTATTACCCTGCTTATAACTATTAAGTTAATAACTTAGTATAGTTAAATACTAAGAATATTAAAACCCTCTGCCTTTAGAAGAAGCTAGATTAAAAGAATTTTAGACTATTCCGCGTAGAGAAGGTTATTAGCCCTTACGTATACTACCTAACCTTACTAGAAAGTATACGCAACTACAACATCTTCTACGTTAGTTTACTAAGACCTGCCGCAAATAATCCGCTGCCCGGCCAGCGTTAAGAACTACCGCCGCTAGTTGAAGTTGAAGGCTTAGAGGAGTGGGAAGTTGAGGAAGTTGTTAACTCTCGATGGGAGCGTCGCGGTTGTGGCCGCCCCCGCCTAAAGTACACGGTAAAGTGGACCGGATACAACGAAGTTACAGAAGAGCCCGCTGACTATCTGGAACATGCCAAGGAAGCTATCCGGTCGTTCCATCGCCGTTACCCTGAAAAGCCCGGTTCTTAGGCCTTAACAGAGTTCGGCCGTAAGGAGGGGAGTACTGTTACAGCTTAAACGGTGAAGCTTGCTGCATAGCGTAACACGTGATGTTAGGACCCGGCGAGAGGCCTTGTTGCAAGGGCCTATGCGAGCCTTAGCAGGAGTATACCTGCCGACCGCCGCCCTGCCTCCTTATAGCTCCTTAAGCTACGTCTTGTTATTTAACCTGCCTGCCTGCTGTGTATTATAGAACACGTAGTAAATTCAGTTATTACTTCTACCTACCTGCCCGAGCTAGCTAGGGCAATCCTGCCGCCCGAGACTGTAATATTATTCCTTATCTATTAAGAAAACGCGTGGCGTAATAGAATAGTATTAAAAGAGCTTAAAGAGCTGCTATACTGCCTAGTTATAGTTTACCTTCTTTTCTCTAGAAATAAAGCAGTAGCTAATTTTAAAGTTGTTACTTATACACGTTACACCGGTTATATAGAGGAATAGTATACTAAATCTATTTATTTTATATATATAGTCTATTAGTATAATATTATAGTTTAACTATAGAATTATAATAGAATCCGGATAAGTAAAGAAAAGGTAATTAATCCGGTTTAAGAGGTCCTTTATATAGCTATATATATACTTCCTTTCTCGGCCGTTAGGTGCAGGAAATATAGATGTTTTTAGTATATTAAAAAGGGCTTATATAGGTATAAGGCTACTAAAAAGCTTTTTATAGTACCTGGTTCGCTTATTCCTAATATCCTATATATTAATAATAACCCCTTTCTTTAATAGCTTTATATACGTTTTATTAGGCTTTATTCCGCTAGATATATCCGTTTAAATAAGGCGATTTATTAAGGCTAAGCGCTTTCTATTATATACGGCTGCTATAGGTTTAAGTATAGGATAATAGTTGTTATAAGCTGCCTTTTTTATCTCCTATAGCTATAAACGTGCACTATTATAGGTATAGTTAAAAGGCTGCTAAGTAAGCGTACTATATATTATATAGTCTATTTTATTAGTAGCTATATAGCGCACGCGTGCAGTAAACTCTAGATTGCCGTTAATGCAGTATTTAAACCATATTTTTCTTATTTCCTTTCCTTTCTTATTACTTTTAGAGCGATACCTTATAAGCCTATAGCTATACGCCTTTATATACTTTATAAGCGTACACTTAGCTTTTTTTATAGTATTATAGAACCGTTATAGTAGCGGCTAAAGGGCTATAGCGAGTATATTATAGAGGTAGAGGTAGAGGATAAAAATAAGGATATAATTGCTTATATATACGCCGCATTTAGAGAAAGTATTTGGAATTAGCGAGTAAGCTTAGTAAGCGAATCGGAAGCTCCGGCGCTAGCTCCGAGCTAATTAGAAGGTAGTAAAGCGCTAAGAGTAGGGCGAAGGGTGTGTAAATAGTAAAAAGGGGTATATAGTTAGTATAGGGGGGTATACGATTAGTAGCGCCTAAAAAGAATAGGGGCCGGCTAGTAATATCTATATTTTATGCTAGTACGCCGGCTAATATAAGCAAAATATAACTTATAGTATAATAAGAATATATACCTTTAAAAAAGGGGATTTTATTACGCTTTTAGAATAGTTCTAGCTAGTTCGGGCGGTTTTAAGCTAATAAGGCCTAGATACTACTATCTATACTATAAAAAGGCTTTAAGTAAAGTAATTTTTAATATATTATATAAGAAAGGTTATAGGTTTATACTTTTAAATTAATCCGGCTTATTCTAAACAATTCCGGACTAAGGGAACCTGGATAATACTAATAGCACTATAAAAGAACTCTAAGCAGAGTAACCTTTAGTATCCGCCTAGAAAAGGCTATAAAGAAAAACCTTCCCTTTTTACCTTTTAGATAGCGGCTTATAAATAAACTACTAGTTAAATTAACTATAATTATTATTCTTTCCTACTATTTACCTAGTACTTTTTAATATTAACCCTTAAAAGATTTGCTTACTACTAAAAAAGTATTAATAATAATAATAAACCTTTTAACTTTAAGGAAACGTGCAACCTACTAGATCTTTTATTTAATTTAAAGAATATTGCTAAGCTAATTAAAAATCTATTAAAAAATCCTTTTAGTTATAATAATTTGAAGATGGTGGTGGTGGCGCTCGGTTGGCGTGCATAACGTGGTGGACGTGCACGAGGTGGGGCGAACTTCTAATCGTCGCCGGCGTGCTCAACATTGTTCGATGCCCTCGTCGTCAAGGTCCGTCAAGCTGCTTGCTTGGCGGGGTAACAGTCGGGGCCGACTGGCGGAAGAGCCTCATGGACCTCCTTTGCCGAGAGCCTGCCATCGACCTCCAGCCTTGCACTTGCAAGAGGTCGATGCATGATTATCGCCCGTGCTCTCACACTCTGAAGAAGAATGACGAAGAGACATACTCTGTTGGCCCTCCATCCTCTGAAAGCTAAGGCGTGGTGAGTACTAAGGGTCTTCTGTAGGAGCAACCTCAGATTTGGGGCACTCAGAAAGTATACCGCTCACCGTACCGCGTTCTAGGGGCTGTTTCAGGCCTCTAATTGCTTGACAGGCACACAAGATTGCGATTTGCATCTGGAGTAGCCTTAACATCAACTTATTGACGCAATGGGCTAGTAGAAGCCAGCTCATTGGCCTCAAGCTAATGGATATCATGTATGGGGAGATCTTGGGAGATTAACACGGTCGGTTTGCTCCATTTGAGGGCGAATCCTTCGAACCAAACGTAACCCCCGCCTTAGGCAGCATCAGCTGAGATAAGCTGAGATAAGCACGACCTTGACGGCTAAAGTTGACTGCTGGTCTAGCGTGTCAGAATCGACATTATATGTGCAAGTCGCCCTGCCTAGAATATCGACCATCACCTCAGTCATTCTTCAACATGGGCGTACTAATATTCTTGCCGCCGGCTGTGGCAGCAATTTTCACAATCTACTGTGTAGTTGCACACGTAAGACAGGCAGCGAAGGCGAAATCTTTCGGTTGCCAACCAGCACCACTCTTTCGACCTTGGGATGTATTTGGCGTGCAGAATTTCAAGATTGAGATGAATGGAATGAAGACAAACCGCTTATCTTATGCCTTCTCGGATCGCAAGAAAGAAATGAGCGCAAAGATAGGACGAGACTGCAAAACATTTCGAATAAAATATCCACCGGGAGAGACGTGGTTCTACACCTTCGACCCGAAGAATCTGCAGGCTGTGCTAGCGACCCAGTTTCAAGATTTTCAGCAGCCAGCGGCCAGAGTGGGAGCGTTCGAGGCGCTTCTGGGTCTCGGTATTGTACGTTTTGCGACTTAAAACATACGCAGAGCTAATTCCAACAGTTCTCAGCGAACGGACCTAAATGGGAACACTCTCGAGCTCTTCTAAGACCGCAATTCATGCGTGAACAGATAGCTGATCTGGGGCTCTTCGAAACACATGTCAAAGATCTCTTTGATGCCCTCCCAGGTGCCGTGGAGCCTGGTAACTGGACCTCGACTTTCGATATGCAACCGCTATTGGAGCGTTTTACAATGGATACTGCCACAGAGTTTCTCTTTGGCGAAAGCGTGCACAGCCAGAGAGATGATAGTACAGATACGAGTACTTTGTTCTCTAAGAAGGAGATGATGCAGTTCGTAGAGGCCTTCTTCGGAGCAGAGAAGACAACGGCGAAATCTTTGATATACGGCGACCTGTTCTGGCTAACGCACGATCGCAAATTCAAGGAACAGTGTAAAGCTGTTCATAACTTCGTCGATACGTATGTCCAGCGCCATTTGAGGGACGGTGGCTCGGATAAAAAGCCAGGGACGGGAAAGTACGTCGTTCTGGATGCTATTGTCGCTGACGTGAAGGATTCGCAGGAGCTCCGCTCCCAGCTGTTGAACATCCTTCTGGCAGGCAGCGACACCATCTCGGGAACTCTTGGCTTCCTTTTGGCCTCATTGGCACAATATCCTCATATTTTCAAGAAGCTTCGCAACATCATCATAGATGACTTTGGATCCTTCGATCGACCGAAGCAGATCACGCTCAGCGGGCTCAAGAACTGTTCATACCTTCAATGGTGCTTGAACGAAGTTCTTCGAGTCTACCCTTCGGTTCCGGTCAACTTCCGTGAAGCCGTTAGAGACACAACACTGCCCGTAGGTGGTGGCTCCGATGGGACTTCACCAGTATTTATACCTAAAGGTCACCTTATTGCTTGGGAGGTACGTCTTTGCGTCTTGACATCACTATTGTGCCTCTGGCTTCTCCTCAGTGCTGACTTCTCTTCCGTGTAGCTTTGGACAATGCACTCAGACCCAGAACTTTGGGGCCCTGATGCTGACCGCTTCAATCCAGAACGATGGGAGGGGCGCAAATTTGGATTCAACTACCTCCCATTCAACGCTGGCCCTCGAATATGTATCGGACAACAATTCGCCCTTGCTGAGATTGCCTATGTCACAGTCAGGCTCCTGCAAAAGTTCGACTCAATTGATGGATCAGCCTTGCCGAAAGGACGACTGCCCTGTGATTGGAAATTGGTAGATAAAGTAGCCGGGGGCGTGAACATAAAGCTTTACAGCGCAAACAACCATTTGCGATAGCATCATCGACTGATCTTTGCCGGCTGAAGATCTGCCTTCGAAAATAGTACAAAGTAACTTTGCTTTGCTATGGCTATGACAGTCCTAGCCGTGTTCGCCGGTCGCACTGCTCGTCGTGCCCATGACCGTCGAGGCTCCTCACGCCAAAGCCTGCATACAGATTAGCTTTATATCGTTAAATTATTAAATTTTAATAATATATTCTATTATATAATATAGTTCCTACTAAGTTACCTCGCAACTTAGTGTTCCGATCACCGACCAAGTTCCCAACTTGGTGCCAACTTGCTCACCAAGTTCCGACCGAGTTGCAACTCGGTGCGCGTCACGTGCGCCAAGTTACCTTCTGCCAAGCTTACCCCGCATGGGTCCTTTGCGCAGCCTCGTCCTGTATCTCTGTGATCAGTCGCATGATCTCTTGTTCTGACTGGTTCATAACACTAGGGGCCCGGAAATGGGCCTTCCGTGGCAGGGTGAGGACCCCAGTCTCAACTCTTCCTCTCGAATACAGGGCCCAAAATTGGGTTCCAACGAGCTGCTCAGTCTCGGCTTAGGATGCGCTCACTCCAGCACAGCCACAGCTTAGGCTGGAGCATGAGCAGCTCAGTTCCCTGAACGGGAAAGGAAATTACTTGGGTGCACATTGGGATATTGTACTACCTGTATCCGAATCCGAAGACAGCAAGTCCAATTATGGGGACCAGCTAGAATATCCCGGCCTGACAAGACCAGCCATACCAGAACAGCCCAATTGACGCTGACGGACCTGCTATTATCATCATTGGAAGCGCATGTTGTGGGCGCTTCGACCCGTCCGGATGCGGTCGAAATTTACCGAAGAGTCAGATAGGTGAGGCGTCACTGCTAGCCCAACCATACCACCAATTCTCAGACCCAGATAGGATAGACCAGCTGTGGCTGGAGGGAAATGGTACTGGAACTGAAACACTGAGCCTAAGGTCGATAGTATCATATTGACAAGGCCGTTGAAGATACCAATGAGGATGAGGATAACTAGAGCTGGGAGGTGACGAGTAATAACGACGAGAATCGTGACGGAACGTTTTAAGGTGCGAGAAGCGTGGTGAGCATTCCAATTGGATCTGACGGTCTTGAGAAACGTGGTCTTCTCATCTGTAGCGAGGGCGTTGATTTCCTCCGCTTTCCAGATGCATACAAATCTGAGACTACACCACCGCCTATTGCCATAGGCGCTCCCCCAAAGCAGCTTGCAATGAAACGAAATACGATCAGCATTGGAAGGCTGGTGCTCAGCGCGCAAGCGATGGTGAATATGAAGTAGAGGGCCGCCGTAAACTGGAGTATTATTATTCGGCCCATTAGGTCTGTCAACGGGCCGAATAAGAGCGGCCCGCATACGAATCCTAATATGTAGACCGTGACGGAGAGGGAGCCTAGAAATTTGTCACTGCCATCCGGGCGAAAGGTCTGGGGCACGCTCGGTGCGAGCATCATGGACACGAGGAAGCTGAAGGCATAGATAATGTGATGTTTCTACGCGGGGATCACGGCGAGAAATTATGTGAGGCAGTCGGCACAGGAGACAATGACGACAGATAATACCTTGCGCCAGGCCAGCCATTGCTGTGGTTCTGAAGGGAGCGACTGGGCCGATTCAAGCGACGATTCAAGTTGCGGTGACGACTGCGAGGACGAGGTCTGGCTCTCTGGAACTTTTTGCATTGGGTCTGAATGTTGAGGACCGGAAACTTGAAATGTGATCGTTCAACGTCTCACCTGAAGAGGTTTTCAGAAGAAGCGCGAGGATCTCTTTGTCAGTCCCCTTCGCTGCGGCGTTGGCCCCAGCCCTCTGAGGGAGGTGCAGACAGCAGCGGCAAATAGAGGGGTCAAGTAGTGTATTGGTTGATGAGTGCGGGAGGTTGATGAGTGAGGAAGGAAGCTAGCTACAACGGAAGGATAGATATACGGTTTTGTCATGAGTAAGCCATTAGCCACCTCCCGTCCGGAGTCTTGGATGCAGGTCCGGGATCATCGGCCCCATACGCACCGTGCCGTGCCGTATCGGTCAATCAATGAGGGGGGAAGCTAGCTACGAAGCATAGTAAAAGCTCGGTATATCGTTCATGCTATATAGAATACCGTTAGCATACGTTATAACGGTCACTTTTCTCTTTACCCGTTTTTTTGCACCTATGCTGTTCAAATCTCGATATAGCCTTACCTTTAAAGCTCTCTTATACAAAAGCAGTATATTAAGCGGAGAGACCGTAAATATTAATGCTAAACCCCTTAATATTGGGGGTTCAGCACGGCCGTTCTCTCCCTAAAATTCAAAAACCTGCACCAACGCCTTCTACACTGGGTGTTTTGATAAGGCTATTGGTTAGAATATCTTTTACCCCATTCGAAATCGAAAACATCGCCTTATGTGTTCACGTCCCTTGTGGTTTCGATGATGGTGCTAGGTTCTGGTGCGAGGAAATCGGGGGTTATGATGGGGACTGTGGGGCAAGTTCTGCATCTCGAAGCTTGACGTGTTCCTAATTTGTTGAAGATATGTCGCGATACTCGTAGTCTCCGTGTCAGCGGCAAAGATTAGCTCTTTGGGTATCTATGGAGGACAAGCAAAGCCTGGCTTCTCTCATAGCTGATTTTCCGTGTGCGAGAATAGTATGAGGGACCTCAGACACTGGTAAGCTGAATTTGTTTCTAGCGGTTCAAGCGCTCGATTTCGAGGGACGGAAGTACTTACTTAGATACAATGCTTGATTACGGTAGCCGAAACATGATAAGTCTTTCGTCCTGTATATTAGTATAGGGGAGTAGATATGTTTAACACAGTCTAATCCCGAATCCCAACCCATGATGTACTGGACCCAAACGGCTCTACGACATACCAAACACGCTCTATCAACAGGTCTTGACGCTCAAGGACAAGATTCTGCGAAAATGCAGCTGCATGTTAATGGGCGGAGAGCACACACTCTTTGCCTCTCTGTCATATTCGCTCAGCGACCCTGCATCTAACTGTTGATATAGAATATTATATCACGAGATTTAAGGTCAGGTCAGCTGAACTTGCCAGGTGTAATCCATTTCGTGTTTGCGTCTCTTGGCTGGTAAATATTTAGTGAGTGAAATGCCATGCACCATCATACCAATCCTTCTCCAATGCACACTTCTCGCAACGCTACGCACTATCGTGCGCAGCCGAGCGCATATACATAACCACTCAAACCTTGACAGTAGCCGGCAAAGTATTCAGCCTGCGGAAGCCACCGCAGGCAGCAACATCCTTCTGCAACTCCACCATTTTCTTCTGGTCCCCGGTTGGATCCGCACTTTCACCCTCGGTCTCCCATCCTAGAAACGCGTTCGTGTAGTTTGGCTCAAAGTCTTGACTCAGAACACCGAGTCTCATCCCATACTTCGTCACCTTCTCCCAGTCTCTCTTCACGTTCTTCAAATCCTTGCTAAAGTAGGCATAGCTCCGCTCAAAGATCTTGCGGTTGAGCGTTGTGCCCATGACCGGCTTGAAGTCGACATACTCCGCCCAGGCCTTCTCCGGCTCGGCGAGCACGAAGTCGGTTGCACGCTTTACGGCGCGAAGGAATGCCTTCACTTTCTCGGGGTTCTGGGCGATGAAGTTTTCGTTTCCGATGTAGAGGATTGAGCAGAAGCAGCAGCAGCCGAGTTCGGCAAGCTCGTCGATGCGGAGCATTTGGACGTCGGTGGTGGAGCGGTTTTGGCTGGCTAGCCACTCCTCCAATTCTACCATTTGGACGTTCTCGAGGCCGATGCCGGCGTCAATGGTGCCGGAGATGATGGCCTTGGAGACATTCATGCCGCAACGAATTGCAGTGTAGTCGGTGGGGGCCATGCCGTAGTGGGAAGTGAGTTCGTCGATCTGGATCTATATCCGCGTTGTCAGTCCAAGTTTTCGTGAAAACATATGTAAGAGAGCAAAGCTGCTTACCTTCCCGAATTCGCCTACATAACCAATACGCTTACCTTTCAAGGTGCGGAAATCAGTCGTGATGCCGGAATCCTTGAGATAAACGACACCAGTGAATGGCTCGTCAAGGAGAGAGCCAATGCTGAGAACGGGGAAGTTACGGGCTTTCGCCTTTTGGGGCTGTCAGCTCGAAATATGCTACAAAAAGGGGTCTTAAGACGGACCGCAAGAGTATGAATCATGGCTTTGAAACCCAAGTCCACTCTGCCACTCCCAATGATCTCAGTCACGTCCTGCAAGATATTATCAGCCCTAACCTCTGCCGCAGATCGGAAAATGCTGACGCTGGGGTCGTTCGGTTCGAGCAGAGCAACCTTGATATTTTCATCTTCGAAGTAGCCCTTGGCCTGCGCGAGGTATAGGGGAGCGTGATACGGCGTTGCGTGCCTGCGTCCTATCAGTAATTTGTTTTCCCGCCAAACACGTGCAGGCCACTCTGTACCAGTTGGTCAAGAACGTGATCTTGTCGGTCGACATGATGCTATAAATATAAGCAACTCAACACAGGGGGATATGGGAGAAGAAGCATGTTCTTTCGCTGGAATTATCCAGATCAAGTTCGACGGTATAATCTCAGATCAGCCCTTCCCTGACTTGCAATGCCTCAAAAACGGTGGTCGAGAAGACCCGCGAATCAAGGCAATGACAGGCCATGGTAAGGGCTGAACACCCGTCATGCATTTACGAGACGGTACCTTCTTGATCCTCTGATATCTCCATCGCGATAGATATGGTTCCTTGTCACCGTACCAGCTGGTGGTTGATGGAGCGAGTTGAATGGGTAGGATTGGCTGAGCAAAATGACAATGAGCACTTGATGTGTGCGGAATACAGAATGCAAGCTGTTAAATACCTTAAGAATGTGGAGGGGTAGCTCTCCGAGGTCGGAGTTTTCCGGCATATGAAGGAGGGGTAAAAATGCACTGCTCCACATCACTGTCACGCTAATGCACTCAGGAATTCTTTTACCAATAATCTTCTGAGGCCCGCCGAGGCTACCCGCCCATCCACCCTCTACGTCTCGAGGGAGCAGACCTGTTTGAGGTTCCTCGGCGCTTTCAATGCTTAGTCACAGCACGCGAGGTTGGGGTTCGATTTATAGGGCGAGCTACAAGTGTACCTTTAGGCACTTGGGAATTTAGTCTCAGTGAGTAGACAAGTTTGACACTGTCTGAGGTCCCCCAGCACTTTTAGTGCTCGGTCAAAACACTCAAGTTCGGGGTTTGATTTGCAGGGTGAGGGGCAACTATAGCTTTCAGCGCATGGGAATCGGATCTCGATCGCTCCAAGGGAGTAGAAATGTTTGCCACCGTCAGAGGTCTCTTAGCGCTGTCAGTGCTCGGTCAAAGCAGTCGAGTTCGGGGTTCGATTTGGAGGGCGAGATGCAACTGTAGCTTTCAGCGCGTGTGAATCGGGTATCGATCTTGAGCATCGGTTGATAGGTCCTGGAATCCTTGAAAGCCTTCAACGTAAGTTAGGTGAAAATAGAATTAGAATACATTGCAATCTACAGTAGTGGATGTGTCAATCTAGAATGAAGGGTATCGAAGGCGTGAAATCGTTCTGGACATGAAGCAGTCATGACAATTTAGAGCTGTAGATTAAGCGCACATAATGCAAGAACGTGTACAATGACCAGAACATCTCCTAGGGTCGTGCATCAGTGCGGCCCGAAGGGTAGCACATGTCGCAATTACCCACGCTACGTGGTTTGTTAGCCACCAAAAGAGCACACTAAGGGGAAAAATCGTACCAGGATAAAAGGTTTCCGCACAAGCGGCATCTTCCTTCTGATGAGCAGCGTCCTTGGACTTCGGGTGGCGCAGTATGGTGTCGTTGTAGAGCCTTGGGCGCCTCTTTTTCCGCGAATGATGTAAAAGAACGCGATGTATAACCCAGAGTGCGTGGTATAGCTGACGTTTCGTTTGAATAGTTGGTGGAAATGGGTTGAGGCTAGTAGGCTTAGGAGGTGTACGCGGTGTGCTGAGGTACCACATGGGTATACGCTGACGGTACACTAGGGGCACAAAGCGTGGTAGAGTTGGTTGGGAAATTGCCATTTTGGTAGCCCTGTGTGTATAGGGACTGTTGCGGAGCAGGAGTTGTATGGAACGACTCGACTTGAGGCATGGACGCAGTGGCAGTGTTCCCATAAAGTGCTGAAGAACAAAGTCCACTTTTACTGCTTGATGTGCCAAACGACGCGTAGTAAGATGCGCACTCGCCGAATTCTGAGCCATTTGTTGGATGTTGAGACTGGAATCGGAGCCATGCATGGTCTGGTGGCTCTTCGTCCTGATGCAAGTAGGTCGTGTCTACTTTCTGATCGGCCGCTCGTTCGAGTGGGGGCGTGGTATTTTCGCTGTAAGGGTGCTTTTTGGTTCCAAGCAAGGTGATAGCTTTGAGTACGCTTTTGGTTGAGCGATGCATGGTGCTTTGCTTGAGAGTACGTACGTGTCGTGTCGACAGAATTTCAGCGATAGTGTGGCTGTTGGCTTGATGGTGAAGGCTCGAAGTGGAAGAGAGAATGATTGATTAGAAGAGTAGATATTCCGAGAAGTGATCCGAGAAGTGATCCGAGAAGATGATGAGAGAAGGAGAGAAGGAGACAGTCCACGGCCTATATGAATAGCCATAGTCTGCAGCAGGCTTCCATAGCCCGTGGCAGTCGATGTATGAGTCTTTGCGGTCCAGAATGTCTAGAAACCGAGATTGGGAACGGTGGATTGATGCCCGACGCCCCTGACGCTGTGCTTCTTTGCTAAACCTTAACGTAGCATTTAGCACGAGTCAGTGAGGCTAAGGGCAGGAGTAGCCAAAGCATGAACAGGGACAAGTATTACCCTTCGTGCTCATGGATTGGCCTTTTCGTGCATTCGTGCTCCGTGAAACGTACGCCATGTAGCATCGGAAGCAAACGACCCTGCAGCCTTGCGAGCACAGCCTCGACTTGACCAACTATAAAGACGTTACTCTGCCCAAAGCTTCCGGGGACAACGGCTCAGCTAGCTGCCACTACGTTTCAGGCTGCGGCCTCTTTTTTGACTCCAACATCTTCGATGGCACTGCCAGCTCCGGTCACCGCCAGCTTGCTTTCTTCTTTGGCGAATCCTGCGCTAGTGGTACCAGGCACAGATCCCTCTCCTGATCCTCTTGAAGAGAAACGTAAGAACAAGCAGACGTGGAAGTATCAAGGCTACAACGAGTTTGCTAAATGGACGGCCTCGGACGACGACTTCTTCATATTTAGGCGTTTCGGTAAGCTCAACGCCTTGACGATCCTCTGGCTGCAGTACCGCATCGGGATTATTGAAGAAGAGCTAGAGGCTATACATGAGGCAATCGCAGGCGCGGCGCTTGAGACTGGAAGGAAGAATAGCAGTTTTCAAGCCGACGAAAAGCAAGAAGTACGAAGAGTCCAGTTGATGAGTGACCTCTCACACCTTCTGCAGAAGTATAGCAAGATCAACAGCGGTAGTTTAGCAAAGGAGATCTACTTACCTTGATAGATGAGTATATAACCACATATTCGGCCGTACGAGCCCGAAGAAGAGCCTCGGCCCGACAAATAGCCAACGTCAAGAACTGGGCCACTCGTAAAGCGGTCACGGAAAAGGAAATAAGATACCTAGACCACACAGGCGACCTAATCTCCATTTCCGACCGCCCTCATCCAGTAATCCACTCCTTCCTCAACAACCACCTAACGCGCAAAATCCCGATCTTCCACAAACGTCGCTACGAAGACACTCATGTCGACTCCGAGTACACCTCTTACGCTAGCAACAACCGCCTGGAAGCATTCAGCAACTCTAGCATCATCTTCCTGGGGTTCAGCATGCTGCTCGGGCCCATGTGGTGGCTGAATTTCGTTACAAACAACACCAAGAGGCTCGGCATCATAACAGGCTTTGTGCTGCTTTCGATGGTTTTAATGTCGCTGGCAACGGTGAATCGGCCGTTCGAGGTGATAGCGGCGACCGCGGCGTATACGGCGGTGCTGACAGTTTTTATGCAACTTGGGGCGAATTAGGTGTGTTCGAGAGGTGACGCGTCGTTTGGACTTCAAATTGGACTCTTTTCGTGTGTGTTTTGGAGGCCTCGAAAAAGACTTGAGGAACCCTAGAGTGTATCAAGCATGGATGAATGTGAAGTTTTTCAGTGATCTGATTTGGCTAGTATGGCACTACGCATTGTCGAAACGCTCGATTCAACCTACTTTTTAGGATGTTAAAAGAACGGCGCCCGAGATCGCGTGCTGAGCGAGGTCACGCTGCAAGTGTATTCAAGGTGCTGAAGCACTTCGAGTACCCAGGGGCCATGTCACGTGTTCAGTGACGAGGTCCTGATTTAGGGTGCTCAGTAATAGACATCACCCGATAGGCTGATTCTGCTTGGACTTTGTGACGCTAGTCGCGTGACGGCCTAATTCAGGCCTCCAAATAAGGTGGTTTGCAAGTGTGGACGCAGTGTTGAGGTCCTTTAGACAGCTGCCCGTGAAGAGCAAAAACCCAAGCGAATATGTCAAATTTTGAATTACCCCTCTTTTCCAAGTACCTCCGCACCCGGATCTGGCCCCCACATAATCTCCTTCTCATACTTCTCCATCAAATACCCCGTGGGATCATCTCCTTCAACATGCGCCCAAGCGCCCGCAAAATGAACAACGAACGTTCCTCTTTCCCAAGCTTGCTCAGACTTATCAAAACAATGGATTTCCTCCGGAAATGCGTTGATCTTCCACTGCGGAATCGTGACTGCATGCTTCACGAAGGGGTCGTTGGTCTTCAGGAGATCTCTCATCGATTCTTGGTCGTTGAGGCCGTTGCCTTTCTTATCTTCTACGTCATGGAGCTTGCGTACGCGGTTGAGGAAGTCGATAGAGCGCGGTGACGAACGGACGATGAACGAACCGTCATTGAGGCCATTACTAGACAATATAAGAGTTCTGACTTCAAGTAAATTTTCCCAGTAAAAGAACGATAATGAAACATTTCGAGCAGTATTAACATAGGAAAAGACACTTCTTACCAATCATCCGTGAGTAAGAAATCAACATCAGCAGGCGTCGTTACGTTCGCCAAGCTGTCTCTAATGATGTCCACGACTTTGATATCCGTATTCGTAATCAGCGTATCAAAGTCCATCCACCAGATCCAATCGTGCTGCTTTTCCTTGATGAGGCGTTCGACCATGTCGAATTTCAGCCACGTGGTACCACGCTCGGCATGCGATTCATAGTCGACAATTAAGTCGTATCCATATCGCTGGGCATATCCTATACTCATTCAGCCTCGTTCTTCTTCAACTACGAGAGGATTGCTTCTGAGCCCGGGGAGTTGCTCACGTGATTTATTCTTCAATGAGAGATGAATATACGACTTCTGGCTCGTGATGAAGGTGATAATCGCTATGCGCGGATCTTTGGCGCTAGCTTTTTTCGCAACTGCCCCAGCGTTGTGATATTGCTCTGATGTCCAGTCGAACTTCCAGAGCAAAAAGATGAGGCCAAGGACGAGGACCATGGCCGTCGTCGTGGCGTTCGGCAGGCCGCGGGATAGCATCTTCGATGAGGGCTTTACTTTTTCAAGGCTTTAGATGGGACTATTGAGATAGCATGACAAGATTCATAGAAGGATGGTTGTTCCCGTGAAGTTGGAGATGGTGTTTCTATGCGGGTGTAAGGGGGTTCAGCTGAGTCGAGACCGTCAGGGGCATGGTGGCGTTTATGGCGTCGGATCTGCAAGGGCTGGCTTCGAAGAGAATTCACCGCGTTTAGACTACTATGTTTACTGCAAATCAGAGCGCATTCGCATACAACAATCGAGCTGAGGTTTCACGCATGTTGCGAAATCGAGATTTGGTACCAAGCAGAAATGTGGCCCTATATTGGTTTAGCGGCTCCGGATTCTGCGCTAATCCGTTTTGGGACATAGGCTGATGTCCTTTGACAGCCGGCACGGCACGTGGCACGATGCGTATGGGGCCGATGATCCCGGACCCGTATCCAAGACGACGGGAGGGCTGAGGCTAACGCCGCAGCGAAAGGCACTGGCAAACAGATCCTCGGGCTCCTTCTGAAAACCTCTACAGCTTCAAGGCGCATCTGATGAACTAGCGCGGATATCAAGCCACGAAAGTCAACTGCAAAAGAGGAATAATCTAGAAAATAACGCTTTGCGGTAGCGAGTTTTTAGCAGTTTTAGCTCAGCTTCAGTAAGAATATATCCAAAAAAGGGCTTCCTCCGCTCTAATCCTACTTATTCCTCCTGTGGCTTCAAATCTGCGCTAGTTCACCGGATGCGCCTTGACGCTGTAGTTTCCGGTCCTCAACATTCAAGCCCAATGCACAAAGTCCTAGAGAGCTAGACCTCGCCCTCGCAGTTGTCACCGCAACTGGAATTGTCGCTTAAACAGAACCACAGCAATGGCGGCCCTTGGCGCAAGGCATTATCTGTCGTCATTGTCTCCTAGCCTCACGTAATTTCTCGCCGGATGCCCTGGGTAGAAACATCACATTAACTATGCCTTCAGCTTCCTTGCGTCCATAATGCTCACACCGAGCGTGCCCCAGGTGTTCCAGACCTTTCGCCGGGATGGCAGCAGTTAACAAATTGCTGGCTGAATAATAATACTGCGGTTTACGGCGACCCTCTACTTTATATCCACCATCGCTTGCGCGCTGAGCACTAGCCTTCTAGTGCTGATTGTGTTTTGTTTCATTGTAGGCTGCTTTGGCGGAGTGCCTATGGCAATCGGCGGTGGTGTAGTCTCAGATTAGTATGCATCTGGAAAGCGGAGGAAATCAACGCTCTCGCTACAGATGAAAAGACCGCGTTTCTCAAGACCGTCAGATCCAATTGGAATGCTCGCCATTTAGATAAGAAAGCCCATATATTATCCCAACAAGGCGGGTTAAGGTGGCCTGCTTGCTCACACCATGGCTGCATGCCACCTCCAATCATACCATGCTAGTGCGGGATGATTGGGCGTTACCCTGCACGCGGGTGAATGGAGAAGCTGTTGAATGCTCTGGTGTGGGACGTGGTGTCGTAGATGCCGTTGCAGCCAGAACGTGAATGCAAGACCAAAGAGTACGAAGAAGAACGCCACCAACTCATCGCGGTAGTCAGTGCGAGGTTCGCTTTTCCATTTGCGGTGGCGGGTGAGCTTGGGCTTACTTGATCATCGACGCCAGCATCCCCTGACGCAGATACATGCAGGTGAGGCGAAAAGCGGTCCGCTGACGCACCGGCCCGCCGGCCTCGCTGCCGAAATGCCTCAGTCCCACCGGGTGATATACGTTGTTGGCTCACGTGACCAACTTTTTGATAGCGGCTTCGTTTCTGATTGGTTAGATCTGATCACGTGACTCAAGGGCGACTGAACACACTGTGGTAACAGGCTTTGTATCAACGTCCTACCGGGCTACTACCCCACCGAGGCCGACCCGAAGTACAATTTTGCACATGTTATATGCAGACCCGCGCAACCAGCTGACGCCACTCCTACTGTATATTACGCTATTGCAGCGCGGCCAGGGTATGGGCAGAGAACTGTGCATTGCTATCTGCGGCCGCTGGTGTTGAACGTGTAGAATAGCTTTTGCTGATATCAGCCCTAACAACGCTACCCATCCCCTATCGAGAGCAGGAAACTGGCTAAGAACACTGACTAACGGACCATGACGCTCGAGGTGGATTTTCGCAGGAGGAGAGTGTTGATCGTCTAACGTCAGACGCTGTCGCCGAGTTCGGTAGAGTCGAAGTCGATTCCAAGGCCAATAGTGCTGGGCGTTTCCAGAAGAACGGTCTGAATGATTCTCTTCCTAAGCAGCCCAGGTGCAAGCTTTGTGACAGGGGTAGGGTGGATTGTTGACGGTGGGACTACTTGGCAGACTCAGACGTACATAAGAAGGATTCGAGATACGACGATCTACAGGACCTAGATGCGTCCGGCGAACTAGCGCGGACATGAGGCCACAGGCGAAATAGGTGGTATTGGAACGGAGGAGGCCTTTTTCTGGATAGTTTGTCGGACGCATCTAGGTCCTTGTAGCTGCTGAGAGCTAAGGTTTCTAGTATATAAAGCTTTATATATAGCCTTACATACTGCCTCGTCATAGCTAACTAAATCAGAAAGAATAACACGCGCAGATGCACGTGAAAGTAGAGCTCCGGACGAACCTTGCTCCGGGCCGCTCCAGCCAATTAGAAGATTAGACAAGAGGGGGTTGTAAATACTAGCCGCCTACTTTCAATAGCTATATTGCATAAATCTATTGTTACAAGGCTGTGTAGATAGAGGTCGTGGTGAATTGGTTGGTGTTGTGGAAGATCTAGGGTGCACCAGGCCCCTGCGCGGGAACCCCCCCCACCTGCACCGTCAGCTTACGACTTGCGTCAGAACAAAGGGCCCCAGGTCGGACGGCATGCTGTATAATATACTAAAACCCCACATGCAATTTCGCAACGACAACGGTCCTAGAAACCTCACCACGTGTCTCCCCTCATTTTGTCCCAGCTTGGGTTGCACTCCTTACCATCTACGATGCAGAGCGGCGGCCGAAAACGCGTGGTGTCGTCATGTATCCCATGTTACAGGAAGAAGCAGAAGGTGTGTGTGTCTCGACTTGTGCAATAGAATCATATGTATAAGGGTACACTACACGCGGACCAACCAAGATATAGCTAACGCGGCTTTCTTGCCTTGGTGCGCAGTGCAACCGTCGCTATCCTTGCAATCACTGTACTCGACGCCGGCAGCCCGAGGAGTGCACCTACCATCCCTCGCAAGCATCGCAGGCGCCCCAGACGGAAACCCGCCCACACGAAGACGTGCCGATGGACCACGATGCCCAGTCGCAAGACGTCAGCGGCAACGACGAGCCTGTCGGCGCGTCGTCGGACTGGAGCACGAGGAGGAACTCGACGCTCGGCCAGGGGAGCGACTCACTTGCCGAGTTGTTTGGATATGTCGAGCATAGCGAGTCCAACACCATGGCTCTTGTGCGTAGGGTGAGCGCCTTTTCCCTTCATTCTAGTCTCCTTGATAAGAGGCGAGAAGCTTCTCCAAGTATCCTCAATGGTAGACTGGGCGCTTCAAGATTGGGATACGATTTTTGGCCGCTGCTCGACCAGGACCGTCCAAGCTCATTTGTGCCGTCCTTTTCTAATCAGTGCGCATGTATAGTTGGGTCTGGGCGAAGACGAACACCAGAATAAGAACCGGGACATTCCTCTGGAGGCTTACGATGAGATCGAGAAGAGCATTAGAAGACTGCCGGGTCGCGAGATCTTCGACTTTCTGGTCCAATACTATGTGACCGAAGTCCATTGGTTAGTAGGATCCCATCGCTGGCGTGGCTGTTTCGGTCCTTTCGCTGACAACGCGCAAATCTATATAGGATGGAGCAGGTAGTCTATGCCCCGTGGTTCCTAGGACAGTACCAGAAATGGTGGACCTTGGGACGACTGTCGGGGGTACTCGATGTCGAATTCGCCGTGCTCTTCCTAAGAATATGCTCCTACGCGTCGCAGTTCCTTCCCTCGCCGTCGTACACCATCGACCGTATCCGTGGCATGCCTTTAGCCGACATCCGCGACACATGCCATGATATCGCCGAGAAGCTGGCCGCCATCTGCGTGCGGCTTGATGCGAGAGGCACATTGCTCCGTGTGCAGCACCTGTCGGTTTTGGGCTTGCAGTGGCAGTGCGAGGGCCGCATCAATGCCTTCTGGGAAGCCCTCAGCAACGCCGTTCGGGTAGCGCAGAGGATTGGGCTCCATCGAGGGCGCGCGGCATGGATGCACGGAATGCACGAGTTCGACAAGGAAATACGATGCAGAGTGTTTTGCAACCTCTACATCTGGGACAGGTACGAAGCGCCGTCGAAGTTGCTGTGGCCGCATCTCTCTGACACACGATACCACAGTCTCCTTTCAAGGCAGCTGGACTGCAACCCCTTCCTATCCGCCACCTTGACCTCTGACCACCTGCCGCGTATGCATCTCGCGCCCAATGTCGACGATGCTGACGCCCCCGAGGGCTACTCGGATCGCCTGATGCAGGCCCGTCTGGCGAATTTCTGGAGGAGCTTCCCCCCAAGACAGGGCGCAGAATACGAGGCGACGGTGGCCGAGGAGCGGTACGAGAAGTTTTGCGGCGACTTTTTGACGCACCTGCCGCCCGTCTTCGCGCTCGAGCCCAGCGAGGAGTGGGACGAGCGACTGCCAAAGCTTCCATTGCAGAGGCAGATCCTGCACGTGGCCATATTCGATTCTCTCTGCTACAACTTCCGACCGGTCCTGCTGCGCGAGCCAGGCCAGGTGCAAAGCCTCCCAGCATACAAGCAGGTGCTGGTGGCGTCACAGAGGCGGGCGCTGGCGGCGGCGGCGCTGAAGATGCTGGACGGCGTTTCAAAGCTGCACGCCATGCTGGGCCGCTCCCACACGCGCTTCGCCGCCATCATCTTGCCCACGTTCGAGGCTGCCGTCGTGCTGGTGAGCCTGACCATGGACGGGCAGTTCCCGGGCACAAACTTGGGCGAAGACGGGCCTCTGCGCACGCTCGACGTAGATCCACTTGGATGGGAAAAGGCGCACTTGACGCGGGATCGCTGCCGGCGGGCGGCGCAGGAGGCGCTTGCACGTCTTGAGATGCTGGCAGAAGTCAGCAACATGGCCGAGGCGGCAGCCGCCACTCTGGCCCGCCTCATGGCCAGGATGCCGAGCAGCGACGTTGCGCAATGGCCCTCTCCGAGCGCTTTGGATGATTTCTTCGCGCACTGCTCAGCAGATACATTCCCCGGCTTGGATGGTGAGCTCCCTGATTAGTGTCTACACCACCCAGACGCGCCGGGTGGAATCCCCCCTCTGCCCCCCCGATGATCAGTGCGTTCGGAGTGACGGCGCGGCTCCAGAGCGTACAGTCCCCACGTACAGTCTCCCTACACAGCACACCACCACGCTCAGAACATTATCTTAAGAGTGCGAATCCTAGCTATAGGCTATAAGAGGCAGAGAGCAAGTTCCTAGCTTCTTAATATTTAATAGTAACTCTAGAGACCTATAGAAGTAGGAGTTTCTATAGGTGCCACCCCCTATCGTTGTTGCCTCCTCCGGGGCCCCGGGCACCTCTAACGCTCTCATTTTAGATCTGTACTAGATGTGCATTACAGGCTGTAGACATTTTAACACGTTGTAGAAGTCTCTGTGGACAGTAAAGCGTGGCGGACTGGCTATGCTGTGGATACAGTCACGAGTTTAAAGTTCCTCAGGTTCTAAGCTAAGCGAGCGGCGTGATATAAAGTACGGTGAGTGTGATGAAACAAACGCCTACTGTCCGAGACCCACTCACGCCACTGTTCGAGAGCACTGGACGCTCCAGAGCCGCCCCGTCGGAGTGAGATCCTAATTAAAAGTAAGGTTATACAAAACGCCAGATAGTCAGCTATCATTATCATTATTTGTGGGCCGTATTTATAATGCTAAGTGCGATAGAAGTGTAAGTTAATAGCTGTGGGAATTATTAGAGAAGCGTTAAGGAAGCGTCGGAGGGCGCGAACAGTGTTGGAGGACATAGAGAAAGAGTTATATAGCGCGATAAAAAAGATAAAAGGGGCGTATGTGCAATTCTATGAAATTCTATCCCTCTAACGAGCGCCTACGGAGTTGTCTACTGATTCTTAACATCATTACTAATAGTGCATCACCCTCACTCCTGCGTCCCAACCGCAGCATCCACTACCTTTGCCGCGAGCGCGTTGATGGTTGTACGTGGGTCCAAGAGGTCGACCATGCTAATTTTGGCCCCCAGGGCTAGGAGGAGCCAGTTGCGGAACTCGGTAGCGATGAGGCTGTCGACGCCGTGGTCCGACACGGCCCGGGCCGCGTTTACTGTCGACTCGTCCATCAGCAGCATCCCCGCGATTGTGGTCTTAAGGGCTGCTGTGACAAGCTCCACAGCGCGTGCGCGCTGCTCAACCTGCTCGGTCCCGGCTGGCGATGCGCGGGTCTGCTGCACCGCCTCGTCGAAGTCGCGCCGTAGCCGCCCTATGGCGGAACGGCCGTCGTCCCCTTGACTGCCTGCTCCCGGTACGTCCCCGCCGCTTGCGGCGTGCCGCAGTGCGTCGTCCAAAGCCTGCATCACGTGTGAAACACGCGAGTCGCTGTGCCAGCGCGGCGGAGCGGCGCTAGGGAGGCCCATCTCGGCGTCCTCCCGCTCCTTGGCGGCCATATGCGCCGGATCCATGCAGGTCACATAAGTGGCCCCGGCCAGCGGATCAGCTGTGGCGCCAGTGCATTGCGTGGCAGCCTTGGCGTTCTCGAGACCTAAGAAGGCCGGCTCGAGCAGGCGGAGAAAGTAGCTCTCCGGCACCGTCAGGACCTTGTTGCGAGCCATCATGTCAAGCGCGACGTTGTCTGTGCTCAGGTGACCAACATCGTTGATCAGGCCGAACTGGGCAGCCGTGGCGGGCAGGCCAAGGCGGCGACGGTACCGCGCAAACTGGTCCTGGAAGTTGTTGGCGGCCGTATAGGCGCCCTGGGTCGCAAACCCGAGTACTGAGAGAGCGGACGTAGTCATGACGAAGAAGTCGAGCGGGAAGGCCTTGGTAGCCTCGTGTAAGTTCTGCGTCCCAAGAACCTTGGCTGCGAGTCCGTCGCGCCAGCCCTCAAGGGACAGCTTGTTGAAAGAGATGTCCCGGTATGACACGGCACAGTGAACGACGCCCTTCACCGGCCGGCGGGCGGACGCTTGCTCAATGGCTCCCACGACCTGCTCACGGCTGCTGAGGTCACAAGCGACGGGATGGAGACGCACGCCGCGCTCGGCCATTGCGTCGACGAGCGTTTGGGCCTCAGGGGCGCTGGCGCCGCGACGGGACAGAACCACGAGATCTCGGGCGCCGCGGTCGCCCATCCACTGAATGATAGATCTCCCCAGACCGCTGAGTCCGCCGGTAATGATGTAACATGCCTCAGGGTCGAAGCTGGCTGCTGGCGGCGCCGCCACCATCCGCACCGGCGAGTTTGGGTTGAATGTCACCACCAGTTTCCCGAGGTGTGTGCCTCTAGAAAAGCTAAGTAGCGTCTGGTCGAGCTGAGAGATATCCGAGACAGCTAGAGGGCGGATTGGGGCAATGCGCCCAGCGCGGTAATGTTCACCTACGGCCTGCATAAGTTGCTCACCTAACTCTGCGTCACGGTCGACGACGCGGACAAGGTCAAAGGACGAGAAGCTTGCGCCTTTCTGGAACAGCTCTAGGCCAATGACTCTGGCGTCCATAACATCCAGCCGACCAACATCAATCAGGTGACCCAGCGGTGCCAGCGCCTTGGCAGTTTCATAGAGCATGTCGCCCTGCGCGGTACTGAGTATTACGTCAAAGCCGTTGTTGCTTGTAGCCGTCACGGCACGCGAAAGCGCAGCGGTGTCACGTCCCATGAACACGTGCGAGCCCGGCAGGCCGACTTCTTCAACAAGGAAGCGCACCTTGTCTTGCGAACCCGCCATGGCAAAGACATCCGCTCCCTTGGCTCGCGCCAGCTGAATTGCGCCGAGGCCTAGGCCGCCTGACGCCGACTGGATCAGCACCTTCTGCCCGCGGCGCAGGTGCGTCAGATGCTCGAAGGCGTATACCGCTGTCATCAACACCACGGGCAAGGTGGCAAGGCCGACGAGATCGTCTCCGGGGCCCGCCTTCTGGGCGAAGGCAGCAGGCACGCGCGCGTAGTTGCCAAAGTGGCCCTTCCCCAGGCCGTATACGGCGTCGCCCACGTCGAAACGGCTGGCTGCATCGGCGCCCACGCGCGTAACAACGCCAGCGTACTCGGAAGACAGATTGTTGGCATCGAAGCGACCGGTGGAAAGCGCCACGTCCTTCCAGTTAAGCCCGACGGCGGCCACTTTGACTTCAATCCAGTCGTGTGGTAGCGGCTGCTGGAGGAGCTCGGTGTACGGGCGGAAGTAGAGCGAGCTGAGTATGCCAGGCGTCTCGAAGGCGGCGCGCACAGGGCCGTGTGTGTCCAGCGGCAGCAACTCGGCGCCGTGGGTTGCTGGCGTTATGAGGCGCTCCGCATACCCATGGAGCGCCGCCTCAGGCACCAACCGACTCACCCACAGACAGCCGCTATGCCAGGCGAATTCACGATCCTCGTTGTTCCCGTCGTCGCCCACCCGCTGCAATGCCTGCTCTTGGTCAGTGACGACACGGACGAGCTCACTCAAGTCGTCCTCGCCGGCGATGTTGAAGTCATCAGCGTCAATATCGATCGAGACGAAGCGGCCTGTTGGCGCCTCGGTGGAGATGATGCGTAGGAGCCCACCAACAATTGCCCCGTCAGGGCTGCGGCCTTGTGCCATACCCGTTGACGTCAGCCATACCATGCTGGCCGTGTGGTGGGCGAGGTGCTGGAAGATGTCGAGGCGACGCTGATCGACGTCCAGGAGCAGATTCTCACCGTCGAGGAAGGCAATTACACGCGCGTTGGCAGGCACCTCCTCCAGCGAGTTATCAAGCGGTACCGTCTTAACTAGCAGACCACGGTGTTCCAACTCGCGCGCTAGCTGGTTCAAGAGGGCCGGGGCACCCTTTGCACTGTGGAGCAGCCAGACGACCTGGGCACCAGCTGTGTTGATGCCGCGCTGTTCTTCAACGAGGGTGGAAACCAAGACAGTTGAATGCGTTGTCGGGCCCGGGTAGTCGTCCAGCGTCAGCTCTGCTCCCGAGAAGCCCGCCGAGTGTAGGGCTTTGTCCCACTCTGCTACATTCAGGAAGGGGCTGTCGATGCGGCCGTCTGGAAGGCCATGCCAGTATCCAGGCTGCGCGCCACCGATGAGGCCGACCCATGCGCTGCTCCCTGTAGCCTCCACCAGGACCAGCTTGCCGCCTGGCCTTAGAAGCTTCCGCGCGTTTTCGAGCGCCTTGCCGATAGATGAGGCTGTGTGCACGGCCTGCGAAGCCAGCACCACGTCGTAGACCGGCTGGTAGCCCTGCTGCAGCGGGTCTTGCTCTATATCCAGGATAGAAAAGCTGACGTCGCGGTGCGCGGTGAGGTGTTCGCGAGCCAGTTTCAGGGCGGCCTCAGAGGCGTCCGTCACGGTGTAGTCCCGGTAGCGCTTGATGCCGTTCGCACTGCTGAGTGTCTCCAGCACCAGGCGTGCTGTATCACCACGCCCGCCTTTGAGCTCTAGGATCCTAAGACCGGGGTTGGCGTGACTGACAGAGTCGAAAAGCTTGATAACCTGAGGTTGTGCGCCTGTGAGAAATAGACTGTCGGTGAAAAAGTCAGCCAGTATCCCGCCCTGGGCTAGAACTTCTTCGCCGGTCGTACGATTCCGCACTATGTCTGCCATGTTTTCGTGCAGGCGCTGCAGGGCTTTTGTCTCGACAAGGTGACCGGTTTCCCGGTATAAGCCTTGTAAGATTTGTCGACGCCTAGGAGCGGGGAGCTGTGACGCTTCATTGATCCGGTCTGACCGGCTCTCTACCAGTCTCCTGATCCATGCAATATAGTGACGCGTTTTTTCGGGCGCATTTGATTCATTGCTATCGCTAGCAATTACAGATTCGTACACATCGACAGCAATCAGCGCCGCTATGGTCTCGAGGGTGTTAAGAACGGGCACCTGAGCGACGTTTTCCGTCGGCGGTGGAAATAGCACGTGAGCCTGCCGGTTGCTAAGGGCGCGGAAGTCAGGTTTGTAAACCATACGCGTGAATGGGCTGGCGAAGGCCTTAGTACGGCTGCTAACGAGTGGCTGATCTTCTAAGCTGTAGCTGATGCATCGAAGGTCTTTGATATCGAGCAGTACGTCGCCCGTTTGGCTCTGCAACTGCAGCTGAAGGTACGCTGAACGAAGTCCCCGGAACTCCCCATGGGCGGCGGCCAAGCCCCAATCCTGGCCGCTCCCAGCCCGCACGTGCAGCTGCGACAGGTGGATGGGCACGAACGCGGTCGTGGCGCTTTCAGTTTGGCCCCCATAGCAGGCAAGAAGACCAAGTTGGATCATGGCGTCCAGAGAGGCGGGGTGGATCAGATAAGCAGACTCTCCCCCTTTAACGGTCCCTGCCGTCGTCTTTAGCCCTAGCTTGGCAGAAGCCAGATTCTTAGCAGGATCTGCGCGGATCTCTGAGAGTGCCTGGAACGTAGGGCCGTAGCCGAGGCCGATTGCCGCGAATTTTCTGTACCAGTTACGCGCGTTTACAGCTCGTGACTCGGCAGTTGTGCTGATCTTGTCGACCTTGAGAGGGCCCGCGAAAACATCTGGCTTGATAAGACCCGTGCAGTGCTCAGTCCACTTCTCCGAGTCGCGAGCGATAGAGCTGATGGAGAAGCTAGTCCATGCTGGAGCTCGTGCCGTCGCTGTGTCAACAAGTTCCATACTCAAAATAATCTCGATGCCATGCTGGTCTTCGGGGATCTTCAGCGCTGTCTTAATATCGACGTTGCGGAGCGAGTAGCCTTCAACGGGGTGCGCGTCCGGAAACTCCTCGTAGACCTGCGATGCCGCTACTATAGCCATAGATATATAACCTGCCGCTGGAAAGACAGCATCAGGGAGCAGGCGGTGGTCAGCGAGCCAGGGCAGGTCCTTCAGGCGTAGGACGTTGCGGAATTGCGGCCGCAGTTTCGCGTTACCGGCTACCTTGGACCCTAGTAGGTCGTGCCTAGGGACGCGGCGGAGGCGGAACTCCTTGCTGGCCCGGCTCTCATAGTAACTGATTGGCCCGTACGTGTATTGATACGGCGGAAGGTCAATGGCGGTGACGCCGTGTGCTAGCGTCCACTCCGCTCCAGTGCGCTCGTCTGTAGCATTAACCGCAGCCAGGTCGATTTTGGCATTCAGACTGAATAGCGTTCCGGCGAGCTGCAACATTGATGTTCGACCATCCTCTCCTCTCTTTAGAGACCCAGCATATGGGACGTTCTTACCAATACTTTTGAGTATCTGATCCAAGGGGCTCTTCAGCGCGAAATGCGGTCCAATTTCCACTAGCGCTCCGATCTCAAGGTCCTCCCGCCCAACCAAATTCGCAGCCGCATCTGAGAAACGAACAGGCGACTCTAGATTAGCTCTCCAGTAGGACGGTAGAGCGCTCTCAGCTAGCATGCTCTTGTCTGGGGTAACAGACGAAGCCCAGGGGATACGAGGGTATCGATGGCGTTCATCGCGCAGTCCAAGCCTGTCGAGATGAGCTAGACCGTCCGAGAGCAGCGTGTCGTACTCTTGGCCCAGTGCAACCATGTGCCATGAGTGGTACGCGTTTCCGCCCGTCTTTAGTAGCCGATTAAAGACACCTTCCTGGTCTAGTGTCTTAGAGAGCCTCTCAACAGCCCCCTGCTTGCCAGAGAGTGTAACGCTGCCTGGTGAGTTGATAGCGGCGACTTTGACATCCTGCTCGAGACCGACTAGGTACTCCTCAACCTGCTCAAGGCCCAGACCTACTGCCAGCATGGCGCCCTTTTGCTTGTTCTGAGAGACAGTCTGGCCGCGAAAGTAGGCGGTGGCAATTGACTCAGCAGCAGTGATACGGCCTGCGGCATAAGCAGCTGCTATCTCGCCCGATGAGTGTCCTACAACGCCTGAGGGGTAAACGGACCAGGACGCAAGTAAATCTACGAGGCCGATTTGAATCGCCGTGCAAACCGTCTGCGAGATCTCGGGAGTTTCTATGCGGTCTACACTACAGTTTCCACAGAGGATATCTGCAATTGTCCAGGAAGGGGCTCTAGAGAACGTGCCAAGAACGTAGTCTAGATGCTCGATAGCAGAGCGAAAGACGCGATATTCGAAGAGCTGGGCACCCATAGCGTGCCACTGCGCGCCCTGGCCGGTGAAGACGAAGCCAAGACGCGGGGCCTCAGAGGGGCTTGAGGAGACCCTCTGAACGTCGCCCAGTAGTCCGTCGGTGACGCTATCCTTGTCCACGATGTAGAATGTGCGCTGGGTGAGCTTGGATCGCCGGACCGCGAGGGTATAAGCAACGTCTGCTAGTGAATGCTGGTCGATGACGTGGGACAGAGCGCTGATGTTCGCCTGCAGCGAAGACTTGTTGTGTGCTGAGAAGGGAAGCAGCACGAGTTGACGGGTGCTAGCATCGGCTTTTCCTGTTTTCTTTGGCGTGCGGACGACGGGAAGATGCCCTGAGATCGTAGGACCGTTCTGATGCCCATTTTCAGGGCCATGTGCAGCGCCGTTTGCATGGTTGTGACCGTTTAGGTGTATAAAGCCGTTCGTACTGTTGGTGTAAGTGGCACCATTGCCATTCTGAGCAGAATCATTAGCCAGGCTGCTGTTGCGCTTGACTTTGTCCAGAATGCCTGGCTTGACGTAGTCTGGGTATACTTCGTTGACGTGATCGAGGATGCAGTGCCCGATAGAGCCCCCAAAGCCAGCTGAGGTAACGCTCGCCCGCCGTGGCTTGCCCTCGGGCCAGGGGATGACCTCAGTCACGACCTTTGCCTTGGCTTTCTCAAAGTTGATCCTCGGGTTCAGAGTCTTGACACCAAGGCTTGGTGGGATCGCACCGGCTTCCAGCGCAAGTACGGCCTTGAAGATGCCTGCGAGTGCGGCCGCACCTTCAGTGTGCCCTAGATTAGTCTTGACGGAACCAATCAGCAGGAAATCGCCATCCGACCGTCCGGGCCCGAAGACCTTGCCAGCCGCCTCCACCTCGAGAGGATCGCCAACGCGCGTGCCCGTCCCGTGACACTCGAGAAAAGGGGTGTCGGAGGGCGGTAGGCCGCCGGCGTTCTCGTACGCCTTGCGAATAATCTCCTCCTGGGCGGCGCCGCTAGGGTGTGTGATGCCGCTCGAGCGGCCGTTGGCGCCGATGGCGCTGCCCCGGACAAGGGCGCGGATGGGGGATCCGTCCTGCATCGCCTTCTCGGGCTTCTTCAGGTAGATGGCGGCAAAGCCTTCACCGCGGGCGTAGCCGTCGGCAGAGGCGTCAAAGGCACGGCTCATGGAGGTGGCGGACAAGGCGCCCAGCTTGTCCATGGCAATTTGCATGCTCGGGTCCATGATCCAGTTTGACGAAGCCACGATGGCCGAGTCGCAGTCGCCGTCGCGGATGGCCTGGATGGCCATGTGCAGGCCATACAGGGCCGACGTGCAGGCGCTGTCGAGCGTGACGCTGTCGTGCCCACGTTAGCTCAGCGGCGCGAGGAAGAAATAGAACGATTGGAAAGGACAGGAATGGAAAGGAAAGAAGTGGAAAGGAAAGAAATGGAACGAATGGAAAGGGAATCCGAAGATGAAAAATCTGAAAAGGAGTCTGAGTCTGTCCGCCCACCTTGGCCCACGAAGATTGAAGACATAGTTGATGCGGTTGCTGAGGATGTTGTGGCAGGTGCCCGTGGTGGCGTGCGGCCTGGCATACTCCCAGTCACGCGTCTGGCGTACGTTAACGCTCTCCTACAAGTCGCCGGCGCTCTTAAAGGCCTTATAGACAACCTCAAGTAGCTTACCTGCGCGTACGAGGCGTCGTAGGAGATGTCGGCGACGTAGACGCCCGTGCGGGTGCCGTTGACGCTCTCCCACGAGTCGCCGGCGCTCTCGAAGGCCTCGTAGACGACCTCGAGCAGCTTGCGCTGCGATGCATCGATCGTCTCGGCCTCGAGGCCGGAGATACCAAAGAAGCTGGGGTCGAAGAGCCGCGGGTCCTCGCTGACGACGTAGCCGCCTTTGGCTGCCGTCGTGCCTGGCCGCTCTGGGTTCGGGTGGTAGAAGCCGGCGGCGGAAAAACGAGGCGCCGCCCAGTCCTGGTAGCCGCTTCGTTTGCTGGTCAAGAACTCCCACAGCCCGCGAACGTCGCGCACGCCGCCCGCCCACCGGCACCCTGGCCGCCGTTAGGGTTGACAGTTGCAAGACTGCGGAGCAACCTACCCATGCCCACAATCGCCATAGGCTCTGGCTCCTTGCTTCCTTTCATGTCTTTCGCGTCGACGACCATGGTATTGAGGTGTTGAACCGACCGAGTATGTGCTCTACACTTTCTCGCAGACCTAGCCAAGCCGCCGCGTTCCAGGAACTGCGAACTTTGAATAAGGGTCAAGTGGTGAACGTTCTATAGGGGACGCGTGGTAGTTCTATAAGTATTATTATAAAGCAAGCTCCTTTAATATATTCTTCTTGATGTATCTAGGTTATATACCACCGTTAGCTGTGTCTACTTCACAGCTTGCATCGAGCAACGCTTGACGTATCAGGCCAGATACCCTGCGGATATTCAAACGGTACTCGCCCGCTCGCACTCCACCAATCCATGCTTTAGCTCTGTCGGCCGGCGTTCCACGAGGGAGGTGCATGGCGCAGAGAAAGATCTTAGAAATACAATGGGTACATGCATGCCTTAGAAATGCAACAAGACGTCCATGGTGGATACTACACCCGTGAGATCTCGGTCGGATTGCCAACGTAGCTGCACTGATCTACGTCTCGACCTCTTTATCTGCGTGAGAAGAACGTCCATTGCAGGTGAAAAGGGTATCTACGGGGAATGATTGGGGTGATAAGGGTTGAAGACATTTGTCGTAGGTATCAGGCCCGCGAAGTCTCGGTCGAATTGCAATAACAACCGGGTAGGGCGATGCGGTGCACCAGTGATTTTCCGAGCTGCACCCTCTCTTCACGTCCGGTGGTCTAGCCCCCAACTGAGTTGATCCTGGCATACCTCTTTTCTGGGCTAGTTACTTCACTGGCTTGAGGATTGGTTGGCCAGAAGGTTGCTATTCCCCCCTAAAGGCGCCCGGAGTTTCTCCCTTATATGGTAAAGCTGTGGCTTGATATCAGAGAGCGACCACCCAGCGTGAAGAGAGGCTGTATTGTGCATCAACTTCTACTATGCATGTCATGATGGCCTGGTTCGACCGAAGTTTGTCGGGCCAGGTACGGCGCACAGATCTCCTCGCTGACGCCGAATGTTGGGATAAGGCTCCTTCTGGTCTCCACATCCGCTGACGAAAAGGTAAGACAACAATGTGGAGTTATTCACATAAGCATTAACTCCATTTATATGTGCTACGTTGCGTTACGTGCCATAGCGGACAGAGTCCAATATCCTTTGATTTACTTGCAGCCTCATTGCCTGTTGCGTCTTCCAACATCTCAACCTAGCTAGGATTACACTTCAAAACCATGTCTCTTTCAGATGCAGTCCAACGTGTGGGATCCGAGCTGGCGCCAGCCTCGGCCGGTCTCCTCGCCATCCTCGGGTTGCTGTATTTTCTGTACGAGCGGCTACTCCCCCAGCCTCTCCCAGGAATTCCATACGACCCAAAATCCACCCGGAAACTGCTGGGGGATGGTCCCGACATGGTTCGCGAGGTCGGCGCCACGAGAGAAATCCACGTGTGGTTGTTAAAGAAGGTGAACAAACTCCAAGCACCGCTATGCCAAATCTTCGTCCAGCCCTTTTCCAGGCCCTGGGTCGTCCTCGCCGACTCAGTCGAGGCCCAAAATCTGTTGACACGACGGCCTGAGTTCGACAGATCCAGCTTCGACAAAACTGGCCTTAGTCCACTGGACGGGTTCCACTCTCGCATGACAATGGGCGATTCCTGGAAGCGGACCCGCGCTTGGTTGCAGGACCTCTTAAGCCCCCCTTTTCTCAACAACACAGTCAGCCCTGCCATGTACGAGAATTCGCTCCAGCTGGTGCACTTCTGGGAGACGAAGGCTCGTCTCGCCAACGACCGGCCCTTTGACGTCAACGATGACCTGGACCACGTCGCCCTGGACGGCATGCTGTCCTTTGTGTTTGACCGGCAGTTCGAGCACGCTGCCCTCAGCCCACAGATGCAGGCAGTGGCCCAGCTGGACCCTTCACGCGTCGAGATTGGCCGCCACGGCGAGGCGAAGTTCCCGACGGCGCCATTCAACAAGTTCACCGCCTCTCTTTACGGGACGGTCGACGCTGTAAACGTTGTGACCGCATCCCTGTGGCCAAAGTTCGCCAAGTGGTGGGTCCGCCAGATACCCAGGTACAGCACATCAATAGCCGTAAGGAGGCAGGTCATCAGGGAGCAAGTCCAGGGCGCCATCCGAAGGTTTGAGGCCACGGGCGAAGCCAAAACGGCGATTGAGCACATGTTGGCGCGGGAGAAAAAGGCCGCCGAAAAGCAGGGCCGCAAGCCGGACTATGAGAATCAGGTCTTGATGGACGAGGTGAGATTGAACGTCTTCTTTACCACATCTTCTTAGTGTCCCGTTCTCGCTTTTCCAGTCTTGCTGATTTCGGATACGCCCGTGCGATCAGATTGGGGGCCAATTCATCGCCGGATTCCACACGTCAAGCTCAACACTCTCTTGGATCTTCATCCACCTGACCCGCTCCCCGGACGTCCAAGCCAAGCTGCGGCACGCCCTGCACACGGCCTACAGCGCCGCCCACGCAGAACGGCGGCCCCCCTCGACCGCCGAGCTGACCAAGGGCCGGGTGCCCTACCTCGACGCCGTGCTCGACGAGGTGCTGCGGCTGCACGCGACGCTCCTTTCGCGGCAGGCCATCACCGACACGCAGCTCTTCGGCTACCGCATCCCAAAGGGCACGACCGTGTTCATCATGGCCAATGGGCCAGGATTCCACTCGCCCTCCCTCGCGGCTGCTGCTGCCCTGCGCGACGCGTCGTCCGCAGAGCCGGACAGCGGCTGGGACGAGACGCGCGACATGTTCACCTTCGAGCCGGAGCGCTGGCTGCGCAAGAAAGAAGACGCGTCGACGACGACGACGACAACGGAGGAAGACGCCGGGGTCGAATTCAACGCCAACGCCGCGCCCCAGGCAGCCTTCGGCATGGGCCTGCGCGGCTGTTGGGGCCGCAAGCTGGCGTACGTGGAGCTGCGCATGATCGTGAGCCTGGTGGTGTGGCACTTTGATCTTCTCGCTGTGCCGCCGGCACTGGCCTACCCCTCGGCTACCTTGAGCATCATCCATCGGGCGGATGAGTGCTATGTGCGGCTGAGGCGCAGAGAGGATGTTCGCGATTCTTGAAAGAAGAAGATGATGATGAATGGATTCGCGGATGGAATTTGAAATTCCCTATTTTTCTTATTACACACGCACCCTGTTTTGTGTCGTTGGCCGGGGACAAGCATGGTTTCCTTAAACTCCCTGGCCTTTGCATCGAAAGAAAAGGATCAAGACGACGACTTTATGAAATGTCGCCACGTAATCTCCTTGATGGGACTTGTGTTGTTAAAGATGGCTTTGAGAAGCTTCCCTTTTGCTCGCTCAATACAAACATGTCTTATTTTTCTCAAGATCCTTCAACGTTGAGTGCTGCTCTAGCCGTGATACCATTTCAACACTCACCAAATATTCCCTCTTTTTCATATTGGAGATTGCACGAGAATTAATGGAAATTGACGTCTATACTATATAGACATCCGACAAGGATTTTTCTAAGCTATCGGAATTGCTAACATTAAAGTACAAAGGTAGCCGCGCGCGCAGCAAGGGATTGCGCGGCCCCCTGTAAAGAGAAGTCTATACCTATACCTTATAGCCAACGCCACTAATCCTTTCCGTTACATACAATGCATCGCTATCTAGCCTCTAGGTAGGTCACACAATATCCACCTGAAACGGCGACGCATTTTCTCACATCGCAGCAACGCCGGCGGCACCGCCGAACAGCTTCTCGCGGCGCATCCCGAGGCTCAAGACAGTGACAAGAGCGCCGCCAGCAATGACAAGAATATACGTCTTGTCGATGGCGTTGACGATGGCGCCGAGGACGCGCGTCTTGACGTCCGGGGCGAGGTTCTGCACAAGGCTGGAGCGGACGCCCAGGATGGCGCCCTGGATGGCGGCGGGCGACACGTTGGGCAGGATCTGCTGGATCTTGGTCTGGCTGGAATTGAGGAGAATGGCGTTGGCAATGGCGAGGGAGAGAGTGATGCCGACGAACTGCGCCAGCGTGATGAAGGCGATGGCGGGCGCAATGTCGGCGGCGTCGACAACGGCCTGGGCGACTGAAAACCCGGCCTGCGCGAACATACCAGTCCCAACGCCCATCAGCACCGTGTAGCCGTAGACGCGGCTTTCAGATGCCTCCTGGTCGATCGTGTACATGAGGGCAGAGCCGATGACGACCAGCACACCGCCCGTCAGAAACCACGGCATGTAGTAGCCCAGCTTCGACATGAGGGCGCCATTGATGATGATAAAGACTATTATAACAGCAATAAAGGGGAGCAGCCGAACGCCGGCATCGAGGGGACCGTCGCTACGCGTGAACTGGAAGAAGATGGGGATCATGTAGGTCGGCACAAAGAGCAAAGCGCCGCTTGCTGCAGTGCAACTGAAGAGCATAAGCACCGTGCGCGACCGGAAGAAGTGCACAGGGATAATGCGCCGCGGCGTCGTGGTGAAAATACTCCAGACCTGCTGAACGCCCAGCGCAATGAAAAGCACGCCAGCCACAACAAACAGGGCGATGATACGCCCTGAGTTCCACGGATACGTGACACCGCCCAAGTTGACGGCCAGCAGCAGGGCCGCCAGCGCTGCAGCCTGCAGTATGATGCCGGCGTAATCCATCTCAGCGGCTCTCGCCCGGAACGGCGTCCCAGGACGGGGATCCTTGCTGGGAATGAGAAAGATGTAGGCGGGTGCGCAGGCAGCGCCGATAAAGAGGTTGATGTAGAAGGCCCATCGCCAGCCCACCGAGGACTCGCTGAAGGCACCGCCGATGACGGGGCCCAGCACCGTGCCAAGACCCCAGCTAAAGCCGGTGAGGGAGACGTACATGGGGCGCTCGGTCATGGTGGTGGTCGCAGCGATGAGGGTCATGCATCCGATGTACTGGCCCGAGCCGCCCACGCCGGCGATGGCGCGTCCCAGGATCATGACATTCATGGACGGCGCTGCGCCACAGATAGCCGAACCGACCTCAAAGATAAAGACATGGAAGATGTAGAACCACTTGGCGTTGAAGTTTCCGTAGACGCGGCCCCAGGCCAGATTGGTGGCTGTGGCGGACAGCAGGAACGCGACGCTCAGCCACGCCAGATCCTGGACGTGGCCGAATTCCTCGACGATGACGGCCTGGAGGACGGCCACGACGGTGGCGTCGAGGGCATACAGGAAGGTGGAGAAAAGGATGGCCGAGATGAACAGGAACCACTTCCATCCACTGAGGTTGCGTGGGCGGGGCTCCGGATCCTGGTCACGCTGCTGATCCTGGTCGTGCTGCTTCTCGTCGCTGGTTGAGTTTCTGGTAGGACTGGTCGAGCTGTCCTCGACAGCACTGTCGTCGGCTAGGCTGGTTGCCGTTGGGTCCTTGTCGTCAAGCGCCGCCATAGCTGCAGATGGATTGGAAATGGACGGGGAAACGTCCGCTCGTCTTGGTGCTGGACAATGGGTGGGGGAAGAGCGAGCCCGCATTCCATCGGGCCACCTTGTGTGTCTGATATAACTGCAAGCAAGGGAGCGTGTTGCTGCTTGCGGGGTTGTGTGGATTGCCAATGCATGATTGGATTGGTAATGCGCCGCGGTGGCCGTCTACGATCGTGTGTGTTTGTCGTGTGCTTGTCACGTGCTGGTACCTTGCAGATGTCAAGCGCCGAACTGATGCCCGTGAAATGTCGGCCGAAAGAATCGCGCTGACCTAACACGCAGCCCCACACAGTGCATCAGCAATATCGGCCTCGCTCCCGTCAGGCGCGCCGTGTTAGGCCGAGTGCAGGCTAGCATCCGGCGATCGCTGCCGATGCCGTCTCACCCGCGTGCAGGCGGTGGCTGCGGCGATCTGTTTAGCGGCATGGCTCCAGGCGGGTGAATGGGCCTTGGCAAATCACGACGCGGCCCGAAGAGGTGCTGTCTGGGGCCGGCCGTGCTAGACCGACATCAGCTAGTCCGGCTGCACAAAAGCTCCGTGGGCCCAACTTCCACGAACGAGCTCACATTCACCTCTACCGACATATCTCGGAACTGAAAACAGCCCCTGACGCTGTAATCATCAACGTCGGCCCTGACCGAACACGCAGCACCACACAGTGCATGCTTCGCCCGACGCATGCTCGACGGCTTCCTGGGGTCGGTGGCTCGCGCGCAACCGCGTGAACTCGACAAGAATTGATCAAACGTATAAGGACGACGCTCGCAGCAGCCATGGGGCTCCGTAAGCAGCATTTTAAATTCAACCATGTCCGCGCACCCCAACGGAACAGTCTCCAAGGCCCCTGATGGGAACCTGCTCGCCCTTGCCGACGACGTGGTCAGGCACACACAGGCTGTCGCAGAGTACCTGCGGGCGAACAACTATGCCCAGCCTACATTTGCGCCGGACTCAATTGACCGTCCCGAGACGCCCGAGTACGCAAAGCTCCACAGCAGGCTGAAGCAGTCCCTGGAAAACCTCCAGTACCTCGTCGAGGGCCCCAAGAGGCACTTCCGCGCTCTTAGCTGCCAAGGATACGAACTTGCAGCCATCCAAGTGGCCCTCGACTTCAACTTCTTCACCATTGTCCCCACAGAGGGGCACATCTCGCTGACAGAGCTAGCCAAGCAGGCTGGCGTCGACCTCGACAGGACCAGCCGCATCGTCCGTCTCTTAGCCACCGAATTCATCTTCCGCGAGCCCACGCCCGGATACGTTGCACACAGCCCCAGCTCGTACCTCCTGCATGTAGACGAGGAGATCCGTTCGACGCTCCATTACACGTACGTTGCCAACGTGGGGTTGCTGCTATCACGTGCTAACTCTCCGGGTCCGCCTGGATTGCAGAGTCGATGAGATGCTTCAGGCGGCCTCGTCTACGGCCGACAATGTGAGGGCGTCGCCGCACGAGTATGACAGCGCTCTCACCCCGTTCGTGACGCGGCATGGCCTTCCCATCTTCGAATACTACGAGAACGACACCCAACGATCGATTCGTTTCGCTAAGGCCATGGCTGGATGGGCGAAATGTACGTCCTTTGCTTTCTCTAGAATCTCTGTTTTTCGATGTCAGTGCCGTGATCCAAACCCGTGGGCTAAGCGGTCGACAGTAAATTTGAATATCAATGCACTCAAAGACTCCTTCCCCTGGGCGGATCTCAAGGGCACTGTGGTGGACGTTGGCGGCGGCAGTGGCAAGGTCTCCATAACTTTGGCCCAGGTAACTAAGCAGCCCTCACCTGCCCTCATTTATGCACTTCTTACCATCGATGCCATCTGACCGCGAGCCCTCAACGCAGCACTTTCCCGCTCTTGACTTCATAGTGCAAGACTCGGCCGACATGCACGTAGCGGGCCAGTCGCTGCTCACCGACGACATCCGCGGCCGCGTCTCCTTCATGCAGCACAGCTTCTTCGAGCCACAGCCGGTGGGCGATGCTGCCGCCTTCATTCTGCGCGCATGCGCGCTCAACTGGTGCGATCGCGACGTCGTCACTATGTTGCGTGCTCTGGTGCCGGGGCTCGAACGCTCCAAGCCCACCACGCCGCTGCTCATCAACGACCTCGTCGTGCCGGTGCAGGGCACACTGACGCGCGACTTTGAGCGCGGCCTCCGCCAGATTGACCTCATCATGCTAGTGGGCTTCGGCGGCAAGCTGCGCACTGAGGCGGAGTTTGGCGCCCTTCTAAAGCAGGCAGACGAGAGATACGAAATCCGCGGCTACCGCCCTGAGGGTCTCATGGGCTTGATAGAGGTCTACCTGCGGCGCTAAGCAACGACTCAGAGGTGCGAGCCGCAGCAAGTTGGGCGGGAATAGTCGTCTGTTGCAGAATCGATCAACTCGTTCTCATACATGTACGAATTTCTTTGCTCTTGAGTGAGTTGCTCGTCGCGACAGACTGGAGTATCGTCGGGATGCAATCTAGATATATCTTACGAACGCTTCCAGGTTCGATATGTTTTAGAAATGAATATACCGATATGGGGAAGCGCATGAAGTTGTAGGCTCATGGACCCTGGCGTATTTTTTGAATGCTTCCCAGTGCTAGTCAGACTCTGCCAAAGTGTTTTGTGGACCTATACAATGAGGGGTGTCAGCAAATCGCATTTCGATTCCACATCTTTCTTCCACCTTTCCATTGCGTCATCCGCAAGACCCCTGAGTACAACAAACAATTTGTCATGCTGTCATCCACGTCAATGTTCTTGAATCCCCTCGTCCTCTCGCTCCAACGTCAACCGGCCATTGTTATTCGTGACAGTGGCATGGCTCGTGATCTTACCTGCAAAGGCGGGTGAGAAAGCGCACAGCAACGCAGTCAGGTCTGGTAAGGTGATTTCTTTTCGACGCGGCAGTTGAAGGCTAAGCATCGCAGCGCAAGACGCGGATGGAGATTCAAGCCTGGTAGCGAGTATTCGACACGCAAGCATGAGTAGTTGGATGGCACAACCACGAAGCGCTCGAACTTCTCGAATTGTGAGAAGACGAATCTTGCAGCGTCCACATTAAGCGCGATGGTAAACTGGTTGAGGAATATGTGTCTCGAGAGGTCGAAAGCTGCCTGTGATGCTATTAGTAGCTTTTACGATTACAGGATCAAAGATGAATCATTGCCTACCGGTTGCAAGTAGCACTGCATATTCTTAGTGACACCCCTTCGAATAAGGCGTTGAAGTAGTCCTAGAGATGAGCCTCTCAAAAAACTTCACTGAGTTTTTTGTGTCGACTACAACACAAAGTGACTCGAGGGTCGAGGTCGTTGATGCTAGTTCCTCCATTCTTGGCCCTTGCTTCCTGCCGCGCCGTGCAACTATGATACCAGCTTCGCAGCTTCCCAACTCCGCATGAACAAGATTTCTCTCTCACAATACGGAAGTAGTCCTGGAGTTCCGTCTCTGTTCGATAGACGAGTTCCTCGTGGTGGCGAACGTTCAAATTTACAGTGCTGATGATCGAATAAAGAGATTTGGCTGCTGGAATCACTCTCAAGCTCAGACCTGTGGATCCTCATCTAGATCTATATTATCTATAAGCTCTGCATACTCCTCCGCATCTACATCCACAGTAAGTGTAGATCTATACAGCTTCATACGTACAAGTGCGTAGCTACAACATCAGCTTCCGTCCTACATAGCTTCACAAAGTCACGTTATGTTGAAGTGAATCATTTATTGTATTCCACTCGAGGTGCAAAGCCCATATATAATATGGGAGATGTCTGCATGTGACCGGTAGATCCAAAGTCACGTGGCCGAGGGCGTCAGATTGCTATCTTCCAACACGTTACTCTGCTTTCCATCACGTATCACTTATTTACCTTAATATAATCTCATATTCAATTCAATCTATCTGACGAACTCTTGGCGATTCTGTTAGCAATGACCAATCATGTAACAGTTTCTTCTTTTCTGTTACAAGAGCGCATTCCTCTTTCCTGGTATTTTTGTCCTTACAGGAGGTTTTCTGCAGGTTTTATCGGGATGCGCAGAGTCAAGAACGACTCTCTGAAAGGAGGAGGGAGTGTTATAAGCCAGGTCCTATATACAGATAAATAGACGCCTTGAAGGGTGCGCTTCGCATGCATTGGCTGATGTTGATGAGGTCACTAGAAGAAGTGTGTGGACTATAGGCTGTTGCTGTCTAAGGTACCTAAGCTTATTATGCAGTACGCAAAACCATAACAACATCGACCTAATTCAGGAGCTCTAGCAATATCATCAGTTCCCCTGCCTGATTTCAACCCTTGACGCTCTCTCCTTTAACAGCCCCCTAAATCAGACCTCCTCCATAACTCATCTAGACTCAGGCTGCCGCCGTCCGAGGCACCTTAACGCATTACCACAGTGCGCAAAACCCCAGCAACAGGGACGTACAATCAGACGTTGAACTTTTTCATTAAACTAAACCACCAAGCTGCTTGAATATACCTCCACCATCTCAATACAACACAGCTCCGCGTACGTCCAGGACTGCGAAGATGATTCGTTTCACGGCGAGAAGGATGTTGAAATTTGCCGAACCAGAGTTTGAGAAGAGCCCAAACGGGGAGAAACATGCAGACGGATAGTACCAGCAAGTATGGACCTTCGGCATCATGGCCCACTCGTACTCGTAATTTACCCAAGCTTTTCTGGAGAGACTTGGTGGCAACCCACGGAGGGAACGTCAACCAGTGGGTTCGGAAATCGCTCTTCCTCGCACGAACAGCGAGATTTCGAACGGTATAAGGCGACTCCATGATATCTGTATCGGCTCGATGGTAGCACGAGAAGCAAAGCCAACAAAGTGAGATAAAGTGACGAGAAAAAAGGTGCCTGCTCTAACGGCTCCAGGGTTAGATGATATAAAGAATTCTACAAGGTCGCCTTCAGTGCTGAAAAAAAGACCCGCGATGACGGGGTACATCATTGACGATATGGTAGACACGCTCGTGGAAATTACCACAAGCCAATGACGGCAGCGTAAGGCTTTTAGCAACGCAATGACAGGGTTCTTGGAGAGATAATCCAGACAAATACTTTCTTCTGCCTCTGCGGGCGGTAGAAAGGGATCTGCCTCCCGAGCGCTTGGCTGGCTAGGAGGCTATGCGAGAACCGTTGGTGAAGTCAGTGTCGGGTTCACAAGCTTTCGAGACACCCTGGTCCGAGCTGGCGAAATGGTAGCGGGCGTGGTATGGGCGGGTTTCTACGGGATTTCTACCTTTATAATCAGCAAATTGCCACGAAATAGGCGATAACACCGCCGCCAAACTACGTTTATCGAGTCTCTTACTCTGTACTTACCTCTTAAGTGTATGTGTTCGTCGGAGTTCAGTTTGACGGGTCTCTATGTTACAAAACGGCCCCAACGCTTCAACGAGTGATAAGGGGGGCTCTGTATGAGCGCGGTTATCAGAGAGCGCGGCTATCAGAGAGCGCGGCTATCAGAGAGCGCGGCTATCAGAAAGCGCGGCTATCAGAGAGCGCGGCCAGGCCAACATGTTCTCAGCTACTACATCCCCTTCCATCCGAAATGGGGTCGTAAAGTCTTGGTCATGTCCCTCATTGACGATGTGGCTCGGCCAAGAAATCAAACGAGCTCCACTATTCTAATTGACTGGAAAACTAGATGACAAGCGAGCCTGTGTCGAGTTCCGTCTCTTCCTTGGATCTGTCCGCAAAGCACCATGTTTTCTCTTGTTGATGTGAAAGATGTGATGCTGTATGTGACTCCTTTTAACACCGCCATGCCAGAAGCCGGAACTCTATGAAAGGAATTGAAAACGGTGAGCCGATGGTGGCATCTAATCAACCCAGTGGCGAGACGGAGGTATTTCCAATACAATGCTTGATGTTAGAACTTTTCCCGCAGTGGGCAGTGGAGCAGGAGGCTCCGGTGTTCCCGTAAAATGATACTTAGCAGCGAAATGTGCCGAACTCATCCGGGTCATGAAGCATGTCTTGGTTTCCAAGTGTAGGTGGATCTTCCCTTGTGTCCCACACTGGGCCTGATCTGTTGAGGACATTGGCATCACTAAAGCAGCCCTTGGTACCTCTTCATCTCTAAGAGATATCACTTACATGTAGAAACCCTTAGTTCTCATCATATATTGGGTCATCGCCAAATTCGCATAGTTCTGCGGGCTGGTCCCGATATTAGTTCACTAAGTTAGTGAGCAGTAGAAAGAATACTTACTTATTCGCAGCAGCATAAAATGGTTCCCCTTCGGAATATGCTAGATATTTCACCTGGGTGGGCGTATAAGCCTTAAATCTACGTAATACTGGGGTTAGTGCCGCTTTGAGCAGATCAGTGACTGAGAACTCACGACTTTCCTTCCCCGTGGTTCCAATATGTCTCATCGGTCATATAATTAGCAGTTTTGACTGAGACTTTGCCGATCCAGCTAACATGCATGAGCTCATGGGCCCGCTGCGAAGGAGTATTAGCTACGATTTTGACATTATTAATGACGGCTCTGAAACGTCTCGCCGCACATTTATACCTCTGTTTGTATACTGTCCCAGCACGTCTCTGGTGTTCCCGCTACCCATGGCCGAAGCAATCGCTCCTTCGAGGTCCCGCTGCAAGAAATAATTGGGGCAGAAATTGATATGATTGTTCCTGTCGCCGCCGTGTATTGTCTAGTTTGCGTAGCTTAGCTATGGGCTTTCGGATTCATACATAGTGCAGTAATATTGAAACGTGTAAGACCTACATACGTAAAGGTTCCTTCGCACTAAAAATGGCTTAGTAAATTACGAATAGTGGTGTACTGTAACTTTACGTACCTCATTAAGTAGATCATCGAAACGTACGTGCAACCTCCATCCGACAAACCAATCTAACGTCTGGCGAGCCTATCAAAAGGGACTGTTAGTCAGGCGAGTAAATTCCTTGCATTTTCCTAATATGTCTATGTTCTCTGCCAGGGAAGCGCGGGTCAGCAGTACGTATAAGCGGTGGAGAGTAATGTACTACCTTAAATGGTACGCCTAATTCCCTTTTTTCAAAACTGCGGTCTAAAAGTATTAAGTACTGATGCATCGTTCCAATCCATTTTGTAGTTGTTAGTAGGGGTGCCCCCCTACGTATTAGCCAGCTTAAATGTGTGTACTTTCTAGAGGCTTTCCAGACTTACTCGCCCGCATCGCCGGGTCTACAGTCTTGTTGCTCCTCTGGAATTATCTTTTGCATCTCGTAGAATCCAGCTTTGATAATTTTCTTTTTAGTATCATCATCATCACTATATTTATCTTTGACTACGCATTTATCCCATTCGGTTAATACAACCATAGGACCCAGGGTGTTGTTCCTAGAATTTGGCTTGATTTGAACATCCTTGTAGTTGTGATCTTCGTTAGTAGTGTCCGCGAAGACAGGTATTGTTATATATAAGAGCAAAATGAACCACTAGAAAGACGCTATTAAAGACACATGTGAAGAGGATAATAATAAGGCTGGAAAATACCTCTACGCTGAAGTCTTCTCCTACTATATATACAAAGGTAGAATTGGGTTGAACGTTACGTGGACACAGCGAGCTCACGACGCATGCGGCGCAGAGTGAGGATCCGGGCATGAGGCGTGGCTGGCCAAGAAACATATCCGAAACGTAAGGCATACACCTCTTGAAATAGCATTCAAGCTGCTCAGGCCCACGAAACTTCCTACGTGGCGGGAAGGCGGACACTTGGAGGGCCATGATTGGGAGAGTAGGATATGCCGAGAGCTTTGAGGACAGATGGATACGCGGCGAAGACTGTGGAAGTGTTGGACTGCGCTAGGCTTGGATCAACTTCCTATCAGTCGCATCTATTTGGCATCCTTTGAGGCTGGGTAGCGGCTTGGGTGTTTTGAGTCCGAGAGTCTTTGTGAGGCACAAAATCATAGTGCTAAAAACAACACGCGAATTAGAGCTAGAAAAAACAACGGAGGTCCATCGGGGGTCTTGGTACTTCGATTAGTGGTAATTGGTGGAATTACTTATTTAACGATTATTATTATCATACGTGCAGAGGCGTGTTTTGAGAAATCGCGAGAAATGATGGCTTCCCCTCTCCCTTCTTTCATCACACATACACAACTACAGACAGCTGAACATAGTATTGCTACGTATTGAAGGTCCAACTCCTGGAATGATAAAGCCAGTGGTATCGGCGGAAACCCTCTCCTATAAAAGAACATATCATTAACTGATCACCGGAAGTTGCTGTTGCATATTGCTAGCCTATTCTAAATCTGTCGGAACGTAGGGCCTTGCAGGATACCAACCCCATTTGGAGTCATCCTGGATGTAGCTGGCTATAGCGAACCTGCAAACTGTGGATCAGTCTTGAATCTGCTAATAGTCCGAGAGAATGGAAGATATACCGGCCATATGTATCAGCACTCTCCAGAGGGCGCAAGTAATCGAGATCTCTCTCGAGAACGAGGATTTCGACAGTCCTGGCATCGGAAACCCATGTCTTAACACCTTCGGTGAAGAATTTGTGACCCATTGAAAATTGGCCGCCGGTTCCTTCGGCATGTCACGAACCAACGTCATGTTTCATCATCAGGACCGTAATCCAGTGAATGGCTCGGTTGTCGTAGTAATTCAAGTTGTGGCGATCGCGGTCATTTCCCTTAGACCTCCCTATCTCCATTGCCCCTTTCAGGGGAGGGAGCCTGAACCAAGAGTCGCCTTGAGGTAATAGCAAATTTTAGCATTTTCCTGGTAGTCGGGATGGGGCCATTTCAACGTGAGATAGTAACTTACAGAACATGATGGCATCATGTCCATCGGCGTAATTAGAGACCACGATGATATGCCCAGGCCATCCATCTGGCTTTTGATAATCGTCTTTGTGATCTCCATCAAGTGACTTGTCGTGACAGAGCACTTGTGTGTTGTACCCTGTGAACCAGTTCCCGTTGCCGAATTTGTACGCATAATGAAAATTATCCTGCAGTTTTTGCCGATAGTCTTTGAACTGTACCTCACGGAGTTAGGAATGTGTTTCTCTGTCCGAAAGGGTATATCATCTGACTGACCAGTAGACCGGTTGGACTTCTGTGAAAGAGCTATTAACTAATCGAATACATGCAAAAGCAAGATAAATCCAGCTCATCACTTACCCAAAGAATTGAACCACAAGTGCGCCGTTCCAGTTGATAGTCCAGGTGCTTTGGGTCCCAACCACTGTCGACTTTTCCTTTAAGGCGTCTAGTATTGCGCCTTTTTCGCCATCGCTACAATCGTTCCACCCGTATAGCATGTATTGAGCGGTGAAATTCTCAGTTGATGGATTTGGTAAGATGGGATCTGGCTACGGGGCTAGGTTTGGATCTTGGGCAAGAACCACACAGATCACAAACGCGAAGTAAGGAAGAAGACGTAGCATTCTGGATGGGAGCAAGACTTATGGATGAGGAACGGATGGGACAAGCGGAGATAGAGTGGAAAGATATGAAAGGTGGAAGAATGATGGCAATGCCACGATTCGCCACCCAGAGAAGAGATCTGGCATCAAATTTGCAACCATTTCATTGCCCATGGAGACCTGTGCCGCATTATCGAGACTCCCTCGTCGATAGAATTTCATGCATGCGGAGGGAAATGCAAGCTGCGCACCGTGGAAGGTGACTGCTGGAATTCCTCTTAAGCTTTGACCTATAGATCTATTGGCTCGGCATACACCTCCGCCTTTTCAATTACATATATAAGCTCGCACATTCACTACAATACAAACTCATGTTCACTTCAATCTATCTGACAAACTCCTGGCGTATCCGCCAGTAATCAGAAGGCATCTGAGGTATTGCACGCCCCTGGCTTTACACTTGAAACATGAGCAGGACGCTGGAATACTTGACTCCGTGGTGAGAGACGGCAATCAAGGCGCTTACAGGTCATCTGAGCCATCCTCCTTGGGACGGAACTTCGCCTTGTTGCATCGCCGTAGTGTTGCTGTGCGGCCGCTTGGCGGGGGCCACATAGAATAGGCCCCGAGGTCCCCTCACCCAGCGACTTGACCAGATCAAGCAGGCTTCATCATACCACGTAGCTCCTGTACATTTGCAACCTCATCTTACCGCCAATGATCCCAGATGCAGGTGGGAGTTTCATGGTAGTCGTTAGCCTCATGGCGGCTGTGGTCTCCTCCGTGGATCATCTCCCTGGTACGCCCTTTCCGCTGCGTCACCAATATCGGTTACGGTTCAACGGGAACCAAGTAATAGGAGGAAACGTCCAGTCCGGCCCCTGGGGATATGATTACTTCCTCTGGGCGTATCCCGAACAAAGGCAGATGAACACCGTCATCTACCTGCGAACAAACACGCCTGCCTTGATCACCTATGTGCTCGGCCCAGAATGGAAGACGGAGCTCGACCAAAGCGGCCATAAATACCTAGAAAAGCCCGACGAAGGCTGGGCCGATGTGGACGAAGCGGCACTGGCGCTGCGGATGCGGCGGGCTGGTGGGGCGGTTATCGACATCAGCAAGACCTATGGAATGGCGTGGCTGTACGAAGACGTGTGCACGTCCGAATGGTGGGCAGTTGAAAAGAGGCGCAAATACGTGTTCGGATGGCCAGAGACGGGCGGGGTGTTGGTCTTGGCGCTGCCGTTGAGAGTTGGGCCTGAGGCATGGAGACGGGACGAGTATGGGAATTTGCTGGATCCGAGCCTATATGAGACGATGTGGGGGAAGAGTAATGATGAGGTGGATGCGTTGATCCATGGTGGGATACACCTGGGTCGTCTTGCTCGTGTTGAGACGATGATGGAGTTTTGTAAGGGGTTGGAGGAGCTCGGTGCGAGGTTCTACGAGAACATCGGGGAGAGTGAAGAGGTCAGGGAGGTGGGATTGGCGGATGAGCAGAGAGCCTTCGAGTTTCAGGGATATAGTCTGTAGAGCATTCAATTTCGTCTCCAATAATTGGAAGTGCTGACTTGAGAGTGACTCGGGAATGAGTACGTGAGCGTGATCAGAAGAGTGCAAGCGCGGTATCAGAACCGACTCTTGTCTTCAAAGAAGGGACCATACTTTCCAACTCGACACGCTGAAAGAAACAAGAAACGGGCATGTTGAATTTGAACTGTTGCTTGATTATGCTTCAAGAATCCGATCTCATGAGGTCGGTAATCCCCCACAAAAGCGGGATATCCCGCTCTCTCAGCTTTCAAATCTTCTCTTGTTTTATCTATCTTAGCCTTACCCTTACGTATGAGAGCCGATGATCCAAGTTAGAGGTAATTCCTATTTTTCGAATGCACTGTAACCGCGGGATGCTACAAGCACGGCAAGATGCTAATCATGTATCGGGTTTTTCTTTTCTGTCACAAGAGCGCATTCCTCTTTCCTGATATTTTTGTATTTACTGGAGGACGCCTTGAAGCGTGAGCTTCGCATGCATTGGCTGTTGTTGATGTCCTTTGACAACCACCCGGAATTAGGTCACTAGAAGCAGTGTGTGGACTATAGGATGCCGCCGTCTGAGATGCTTCAACTTATTATCACGGTACACAAAACCATAACAACATCGACCTAATTGAGGACCCCTAGCAATATCATCAGCTTCCCTTCCTCATTTCAACCCTTGAACCTCTCTCCTTTGACAGCCCTCCTAAATCAAACCTACTCTTTCACTCATCTAGGCTCATGCTGCCGTCGTCTGAGGTACCTCAAATCATAATCACAGGGCGCAAAATCCCAGCAACAAGGACGCATAATCAGACGTTGAACGTCTCCATTAAACTAAACCACCCAAAAAGAGCCCCTAGCGGCTCGAAAACACCTTCATCATCTCAATACAACACAGCGGGAACATCTCAGCCATTGCGTATTGCAACATGTATATGTCATCGATTCTAGCGCACCTCGTCACGTCTGTGTAAGTGATGGTTGAGAGGGGATGTGAAGTGGCGCTATGCCGCTACCGCAAATAGCCCACAGCCAGTACCCAGCTTCGAATGCGCACTAGTGGGAGGTACAGAAATCTAGGCCACTTATACCTCCACTTCTTTCTGCTTCTCATAACACCCCTTTAAAAACTCTACTCGCACTTCAGCAGCCCAGTCTAACAATTCCAAGTCTACTATGCCGTCCTCCCACCCCCGCGTCCAGCCTACAGTGTTCATACCTGGCGTTCTCCTCCTATCCGCATTGGCTGCTGATGTATACCAAGCCCTAAAATTATGCCCACCGCTTCTCCTCATAATCAGCTCCTTCATCCTTCAATTCCTACTTATCAGTGCAAACATCCAAACAGTACTCAACCGCTTGGAGGGTGTACTGCCAGGCACGTACATAATCCTTCTGTCGATGAGCTGTGTCCTCATCGGACTCTTTTGCGATCAATATACGGAAAGCACATGGGAATGCTGCTTCTTCCACTTCGTGTCATTCCACTTTGTCTTGATGGGGTTTAAACAAGATCGCTGCTCCCGGCTTCGACGGAAGTTACAAGAAGAAGAAAAACCTCAATCGAAGCAGAATCCAGAGAAAGAAGCTAGCCAGACTCCCGAAGACAATCCACACGCATAACCCACCTCGAAAATGGACTAGAAGATGGCTATAATCTAAGTTGTCTGAATAAAGAAAACTGCTATTTCGAACGAAATCATCATGGTGGACCTTGTTACAGTGGTAGGGAGCGAGCAAAAGTGAGAACCGGCCAGCGAGATGTCCGCGTGCTTAAACTTATGACCTGGCACTGTAGAAGGCACCACGGCTAAATCAAAGGTCGGGGGGGTTTTCAAAGTTCGACTTTCGCGAAATTTGCTATAGCCCGCTCGAATTCACATCTCGTGATCCGCCACTAACTTCCTGACGACATTGCGTAACCTTTTTGAACCCCCTTTACTCTTCTCCAATCGTAATGCATAGTGCTTTAAGCGAGTATTTCCATCACTCGCTTGGACGTGCTATAAGCACAAATTGAATAGGTAGTAGTTCCTGGTCTATTGACTTTTACCTCTTAAACCACCGCCAAAATAGGATAAGCTTGCGAAGGATCTAGCGGAGATTCACGCATCGTGATAGGATGGCACAGACCAGAGCGCTATCAACCGAGAGCACTCCCAGCCCTTTATAATCCTAGTCGGATTACTTATTCGCGCGGCGTAAAAACCCCATGCGCCCTGCTCCGAGAACTTCGTCTATTCTCACCACATCTATAGCTCCTTCTCTGCGAAAAGATGTCGATAAAGATGACGAAACTCAGAGCGGCAGGTAAATTCTTAGAATCCGAGAACTTCTATCCTTGATAAGGCCGGTATTGACTTCAATTTCTAGGCAAGACGGAGCGCCGCTGTATTATGCGGCAGGAACTAGGCTACTATCACAATCTCGTAATCACTGCAAAATACAGTTTCGACGCCGCTGAAGGACTCAAAGTGACCCCTGAGACTTTCTTCCCAGCTTTGAAGTTCTGCATAGCTACGCATCCAATCCTCAGCTGCTCTATCTCCGGCTCCGAGACTGAAGCACCCGTGTGGATTCGACCAGAGACCGTCGATCTTCGAAACAATGTCAAGATCGTTCATCCAGAATCGTTGAAAGCAGATCCAAAAGATGGGCTCGCACAGCTCCAGGAAGCACTCGCTGAAGAGCTTGACGAACACTACCCCTTCCTGCCCAACGTCCTGCCCTGGAAAATCGTAGTTCTCCCTATAGTTCAACAGAAAGGAGAATACTACATAATCTTCTCAACCTCTCACGCCCATGGTGACGGCCAGTCGGGACTCGCATTCCACGAAACCTTCCTCCGCGGCCTAAACGCCTCCACCACTCCCGACTTGAACCCTCTTGTCACAGCACCCTCCGACCCTCTATTACCACCTCTAGATGCCACCCCAATGCCCATCTCCTGGTCCTTCCTCCTCGGCCCCCTACTAGGTACCTACCTCCCCTCCCCCATCGCCTCCGCCCTCGGTATCCCGCGAGAAATAAATCCCTCCTCCCCAGACATGTGGCGCGCAACCCCCTACACCTACGACCCCTCCAACTTCCACACCAGCCTCTCGCTCATCGTCATCCCCGCCCCCATCCTCACCGCCGTCCTCCAGGCTTGCCGAGCGCACGACACCAAACTCACCGGCCTGCTCCACCAACTCGTCGTCCGCGCTCTCAGCGCCGTGATCCCCGATGAGCCAGAGAAAGGCAAGGCCGCCGGGTCCTTCGGCGCCCAAAGCCCTATTAATCTCCGCCGCATGATCCCCTCGGTCTCGAATCATGAGATGGCCGTCCTCACGAACGCGGCCTTCGAGATCTTCCCCCGGATGTCGCCATCGGAAGCCCAATCCCCGCCCAGCTCCGAAAGCGTCGTTACAGAGGCTATGTGGGCCGCTGCGCGCAGCACGAGCGCCAAGCTCGCGGCTACCGCCTCCACGCTCTCGGACCAACCCGTTGGACTGCTGAAGTACCTGGCGCATTTCCGGATGTGGTTGACGAAGCATATCGGAAAAGAGAGGGATTGTAGTTATGAACTTACGAATGTTATGGCGTTTGACCCTGGTGAAGCAGAGGCGGGGAAGTGGAAGCTGGGGCGGACGTTGATGGTGCAGCCGGCGAGTGCGACGGGAGCACCTATAAGTTTTGCGGTTGCGAGTCGGAAGGGGGGTGAGATGGTGGTGGCGGCGTCGTGGCAGAAGGGGGTGTTGGGGTTGGAGGGGGACGAGGGGGTGATTGTTGGGGTGATTGGGGAGAGGGTGAGGGGGGATTTGGAGAGGTTGGCGGAGGAGCAGGTACGGTGAGGGCGGAGTGGTTGTGAAAGTGCTTTGCGACGTGAGGATTGTGTATATTGTTGATGTTATGTAGATTGGATGTGAGGGTTTTGGGAGTTGCAGATGGGGTACTCGGGGTCCATTAGGTGATGCTAATGGACGAGAGCAATAGAGATATAATACCTGATTTACGGCACGGCTATGTTCTATGTTTTCTGATGAGAGATTGGCCGGGTCAGGAAAGGGATACCCAAATGGGATATGCCACGTGAGCGAGTTCAGCCTTGCATCGTTCAGCTACCTGCCAGGTAGCAACGGCCTTGAAGAGGATTACATCTAGGCAGTCGCATCCTCCCAATCTTCCACGAGAAACAGATCCATCATCAAAACATCATTAAAATGGAGTCCTCGGGTCCCTTGTGCTCCGCTTGCGAGGCCATGTTCGACTGGATAGGGTCTGGGCTTGAGAAGAAATGGGTAGCCTTTCGGAACGAATGGTTCCGTCACTTTTCTCAAGATGCGTATGCCCGATCCTCTCGTTCTAATACCATTCAAGCTGACACACCGAGAAAGAGAACTCAAAGGGGCGAAGATGCGGGAGTTGACGAGTCGGACTTGAACTGGGAATCTCGCGACACCTTTGTCTTTGACTGTGACGATCAAGATGGTGATGCAAGAGAGGGTTGCAAGACTTTAATAGAAGGGCTTTTCGCCAAATCTCATCAGTCTCGCTCTTTCAGCGTAATATGATTCCCCCAGCGGACCATCGAGGACGTCATGAAGACGGCGGATTCGTGCAGATTATGCAGAATCTTCCGATCTACACGCATAGGAGAGCGCAAGACTCTACCAGATTTATCAGCCTTAGCTCAAGTTTATTTGCGGGCAAACGAAGAGGATGATGATCTCGAATTGAGTTCCATTGCCTTTTCTAGAGCTGGATTTGGAAGCCCACTGGAAATTTACCGAGTCAAACGTACGTACGTACATGTACGCACACAAGACATAGAATAGAGTTAATAAAACTATCATTCCACTTAGACGCGAAAGCAACGATAAACATACCCCCAACTTCAGGATTTGAGACCTGGAGTTGGTTAAAAGGTTGCATTACAACATGTCTGGATTCCCATGAAGGCTGCAAACCGGATGGCATTGAGCATTTCTTTCCAACCAGGCTGATACATGTCGGATCACATGAGTATTCAAAAATCAGATTGGTAGACCACGCCGATATATAGCATACATCACCTTAAGTCACCGATGGGGCAACTCAAAGTTCCTCAACCTGACTATGTCAAATATGGCGCAGCTGAAAGGGGAAATCAACTTCGATGACCTGCCTCAAACGTTTCAGGACTCCGTCACAGCCTCAAGAGTCCTGGGATACGAATATGTTTGGATCGATTCGCTGTGTATAATTTAAGACTCTGATACTAATTGGGCTTTGGAAGCGTCGAACATAGACAAAGTTTACCAAAATGCAGTCCTTAACATAGCAGCTTCGGAGTACAACGCTCCCGGTCCTGGATTTCTTAGAGAAATGCAAGATCGCCTTTCCTTCTAGAGACCATTTAGGATCAACTTTCGGACGAGCCATAGAACTGACGAGTACATTTGCTTCCATGACCCATGGAATAAGTTTCAGCTAACTGCGCCTCTGAACTACCGTGGTTGGGTACTCCAGGAACGCATGCTGAGTCCTCGTACTATACATGTTGGATCACTTGTGTTTTGGAAGTGTAGAAAGCTGGTAGCATGTCCAGCAAAGGCACGCCCATATTACCAATCTAAAAAAAATAAGCTCGCAGCCTCTGAGCGATGCCTCGCATGACTGGACATCTCCGTCAACAAGAGTTGAAAGCGTTTTGGCGCGCTGGAATGATTCCGTGATAGCATACACCAAATGCGCACTGACAAAGCCGTCCGATAAACTAGTCGCCATCTTCCGGCATCGCACGCGTCATAGCTCATATACTGGACGACGAGTATGCTGCTGGAATCCGGAGAGGGTAGATAATATACGGGCTGACATGGCGCAAGTCTGGTCCCCGCCCAACTACCTACAGAGGTGAGACTTTTCACTCCGCTGGAGAATTACACTTACCGTCGATAGCTCCATCATGGTCATGGGCATCGGTGGAAGGCACAATATGGACACCAGAATACACCTATTAGCAAAGTTGGTGCAAGCCTCTTATGACCATCATTACATGCGAAACGACTGCGTCCAGCGACGACCCTTTCGGAAGTGTGTCCGGTGGCTTCATTGAAGTGAGAGGAAGGCTCTTCCCCTGGCATCGGGCTGACGAGGAGGCATTGCAGTATTTCAGTCAGTTCGGGCTCGACACCACGGAAGACTGCAATGGAGGCTTTCTGTTTCCGATTTCGAGAAACATGGTCTTGAATATAGATATGCAATAATGAATCCAGCCGGAATGATGCGATATTCAGGAAAGCCTGTTCCCGACCTGAAAGAGCCGCTGTGGACGGAAGACGAAATGCTCAGATTTGTGTTAGTGTGAGATTGTGTTAGTACCTTCGAACGATTTGTAGGAAGAATGTATAGATGAACATAATGCAATCATGTCTCTTCTCTTTCCTTAAACGGTCACTCGTACCTCACTTCTAGGCTTTTGACAGGCTGCCACTCTCCTTAATTTCTTATATGGCGAGCAGCGATGAACCTCGTCCGGGTGCTTCAGATCTAATGTTCCTCCTGGAACTCTGCCAGAAAACCCTCTTCTACGCCCTTCCCATTACATGCACCCTTCCATCCTCGCGGGACCCTACCGATGTGCGTCAGGTAGACTCAGTGCCCCCCGCAGTATGTCAATATTTCGGTGGTAGGGCATCAGTCTATAATTATAAAGACCGTAGTTTTGTTAGTTGACGTATTGTACCTTTGTAATGTGGAGGGTATAACAGCAGCACTATCTTGCAGAGGTGCCTATACGGCGGCTGTGCAGCATCCTAAAGCATCACACGCAGTCACTTGTTTAGTGGCAGCAGGCGTCCAGGACAAGGCACGCGTCGCCCTCAAGGCTGACCCAATAGCTGGCTCAATAAGTCGCGAAAGCGAGCAGATGATGGGGGCGCACGTGGAGATGATGCAGGGCCAATGTGACCTTGTGCAGCTGTGAATGTGAGCCACCCGACCAGCCAGCCGTGTCTTCATAGAAAACGCGTCTTTCGGGGGGGTTCATATGAAGATGAAGATGTAGAATAACTGTCCGCTACACATGAAGAGCGAGGCTGCACAGGTAGCACTTGGGTAGGAAGACATCAAGTCAGTGCGACGCCAGCACGCTCCCACGTCATTGCGCGCCAGCATCACGACTAGGTTGTCTTGAGGCAGGCCTGCACGGCCTGGTATCTCCAATCCGACCTCTCAGCGCTGCCACCCTCCACCAAGGCCGAGGCCACGCAGGGACTGGCACGGCTGACCGCAAGTCTCACGCCTCGCCAACTGTACCCTCTGCGCTCTCGTCCTCTGCGCTGCCGTTTCAGCGTCTGCGTAACCGCTATATCTCTCCCCACTCTCTCTCCACCACGCGAGGGGACAAAGAAGCGACTTCGGCCTCCGCCTGCATCCTCCCCCAACGGCCTATTACGGCATCCCTTCGCTCGTCTTGCACAAACACACTGCCTGCGTTCCTCCACCACGCGTCTACCAATACCCTCACACATCGCCCGAGAGCGTCGACTAGTCCATAGCTTGGAGGAGTGAGAAAAGGGACTATACCATGCAGAACCAGGACCCCAACCATCAGCGCCCGCTGCGGGATGCGGGGACGGAGCAAGGCCCGCCTCCGAACCAGACGCTGAGGTCTATACAAGCTGCTCACCCCTTGGGTCCCCGTCAGAGATCAGAGGGTGAGTTCTCTCTTCTACCGTACTGTCAATGTGTTCTCCGAAAGCGTGGCCTTTACAAGGCCGATTCGTCGTTCAATAAATCCCCATTAGGCCCGAAAGCGTATGCTAACCTCTTTCCAGAGTCCTGGATAGAAGTCTCCTCCCAGCCCTCCTCGTCCTCCCTGTCATCTGCCGCAGATGAGATCATTACTACTGGCCTCCGCGTCCGCCACGATTCGAACGCCCGCCGGCGGCGACGGTCCCACGGAGCCAACCCGCTGCGTCTAGGGGGTTTATATCACGCCTCAGGTGGCGGTAGCAGCCAGGAGGAATACGACGAGAGTGAGAGCGAGTCTGACCGGGTAATGTCATCGTCCAACGAAGCCATTCGTCCTTCGCCTCTTCATCAACATCAAGAAACACGACGCTCCACCCGGGCCGTATTTTTGACCACATCCTCAGACTTCTCGGAACGGGAAGGAGACGACGAGGAAGATGACGACGATGAAAACTCGACGGCCGTGAACTATCCACGGGCCACTGGGGGCTCGCGCTTCACCCCTCAACCCAATGCCTTTTCGCACCCACCAACCACGCAAGCAACGAGGTCCGAGGCTGCCACTACCTACTTCTCGCAATCTAGGACTCCCAACCGGCCTACTCCTCACCGCAATGCTTATTCCTCTCCGCAGCATACTCCGTATAATGTTATCTCACCATCTCACCAAGCAGATCATGACGCCGCCCTTCGCGCCAGCCTGTCTACCCTTCTATCTGCTGCTGCAGCCGTTCGCGGCCTGCCTAAGCCTGTCCAACCATCTGCCCATCGTACTGCCGGTGGTGCTCGAGTTGATCCATCTTCACTCCGTCTGGTCTCCGAATCCGTGGCCATGGGCGGAGAACCCTCCAAAACAGAACAGTCATCCCCAGCGTCTTCTCCAAGCCGAGACTCGAACAGCGACAAATATAAACGTAAAGCTACGCCCCCTTCCGGCACACGAAGCAGTAGCAAAGACCGCAGGGCTGTCAAGAAAGCCCGCAAGACGGGCCCGATGATGGATGAAATCAGCCCGACCCTGCTCACCTGGGTTGTGAGCGCTGGCGTCGTCGTCCTTGTCAGCGCTATCAGCTTCTCTGCCGGATACGTCGTCGGCCGCGAAGCTGGGCACGCGGAGGCTGTTGGCCAGCTGGGGAGCGTTGGTGCTGACGCGGGACGCTGTGGGCGAGAAGCAGCATCTGGAATGAAAGGTACGGGGATGGGATTGAGGCGACTGAGATGGTCGTCCGCCCCGGTGAGGGTCTAAAGAAGCTTCTTTCGACATATAAGGGGTCACGAACGCATGAACGATTTGATACCAGGAGCGACGTTTTTGGGGATTTATGGGTTGGATTGGAGCGTTTGCCCGGCAACAAGGCATCATTTCGCGTGTCATGGATGGGGTTTTTGGTTCTCTACGGTCTCTAAGCATGTTCTATCTTTCGAATCTCGACGGCATAGTCTCTCTTTCCACGGGTTTTGACGGCGTTAGGCGCAGGATGCGGACTGGATTTAGATGTGATGCTGGATAATCGTTCCTAAATGGGATAGCTAGGTACAGTCTTCGCACTCCAAGGGTATGAAAACCAGATATATAAAGACAGGAGAGCATGGTTGCTCGTAATATCAATATTATCATGCCTCAATCTGACTTAGCGGGGTTTTGATATGGTTCTTACGTGAAGAGCGATTAACCAGAGCCACACAGCTTCCTGGAATCATATAACTATTACTCAACACCTTCGGTCGAGGTAGTACAGATGTTTCCAAATCGCAGCGCTTGCCAAGATATATTCGGCTAAATGCGGGACGCCGTCTGCGATGACACCATCGACACGACGGGCAAACATCCGAGATGGCTGACAGATGGCCATTCCAGAGCCGACGATGGATTATCAACTACACGGCATGACATATTCCATATCGCCAGCCCTGCCCCTAATCCCAAAGCCTATATAAAGGGCGTGAAGATGACTCTGACGGTGACACCTTTCTCACCGCCGCCGATTGTACCATCGATGGCGCAATCGCTCTGCTAACAATATAACACCGTCTCTTTGTGCCTGACTGCCCCATTGCGCCGTGCCTGAAATTCTCCAAGGAATACGAACGCAGCTCCCTCTTTCCGTCAACAAACCTCTACGCCTCTGCACCATAGAACACACCGTTGAAGGGTCTCTCTGCCCTCTTCTCACCTCTCCAAATCTACAGATTCGATCTTAGACAGGATGACGCACCCAGAGCACCCCATCGACACGCCCCCGCGACCAGCGTCTCCAGTTCACGGATTTGGCACGTTGGCTGTACATGCTGGGTCGCCTCATGATCCGGTGACGGGAGCAGTGATTGAAGCTGTAAGCATGCCATCGTAGTTCGAGGAAGTGAAATGCTAACGCAATTGCAGATTTCGCTCTCCACCACTTTCGCGCAAACCGCCGTCGGAAAACCAGTGGGACAATACGAGTACAGCAGAAGCTCAAATCCGAACCGGTAGGCACAAACCAATCTTCAGTCCTCAATCTGTATGCAAAAAAGAGGCAAAACGCTGACATCCGCCCAGTGACAACTTCGAAAAAGCCGTCGCCGCCCTTGAGCACGCCCGCTATGCCCTCGCATTCTCCTCTGGCTCCGCAGCCACAGCCAACATCCTCCAGTCCCTCGCCGGCGGCTCCCATGTCGTTTCCGTGTCCGACGTCTACGGCGGCACGCACCGCTACTTCACCAAAGTCGCCCTCGCGCACGGCGTACAAGTCACCTTCTCCCCCTCCCTCGAACTCGACATCGCAGAGCTCATCCGCCCTACTACAAAACTCATCTGGATCGAAACCCCCTCCAACCCGACCCTCTCCCTCGTCGACATCCGCGCCGTCGCCAGCGTCGCGCACCAGCATGGCATACTAGTGGTGGTGGATAACACATTCCTCTCCCCATACGTACAGAACCCGCTCGACCACGGCGCGGACATTGTCGTGCACTCGGTCACAAAGTACATAAACGGCCACTCTGACGTCGTCATGGGCGTGGCAGCGTTCAACGCGCCAGAGCTGTTCGAGAAGCTTTCGTTCTTGCAGAACGCGATTGGTGCGGTGCCGTCTGCGTTCGATGCGTGGCTCGCGCATCGGGGCCTCAAGACGCTGCATCTCCGCGCGCGTGAAGCGACTACGAACGCGACGGCTGTTGCGCTGGCGCTGGAGGCATCGCCGCACGTTCTGGCGGTCAATTACCCGGGTCTTGCGTCTCACAAGCACCGCGCTATTGCGCTGAAGCAGCATCGACATGGTATGGGTGGTGGTATGCTCTCCTTCCGGATCCGTGGTGGTCATGAAGCTGCGGAACGGTTCTGCCAGCACACAAAGATCTTCACACTGGCTGAGAGCTTAGGCGGCGTGGAAAGTCTTGTCGAGGTCCCGAGTGCGATGACACATGGAGGCATCCCGCGTGAGCAGCGGGAGGCAGCAGGCGTGTTCGACGATCTAGTCCGAGTCAGTTGCGGAATTGAGGACAAGGACGATCTGAGGGCGGATGTGTTGCAGGCGCTTGAGAAGGCTGTGGTTGGCGGCATCGTCAAGAACGGGGTCAACGGCAACGGAACTGCATAGAACAGAAGTGTGATTCGGCATTGGAGGGTTAGTTGCGCATTTTTCGAGTATATCTGCGACGGCATGTCTTACGGATGGATAGGGGCTACTAAGACTTATACATATATGAGTAGCACACGGCGTTTCACAGGCGGCAGACTCGGCTTTTTAGACGGTTCGGCATGGGAGGATAGTATCCTAAAATCTTTTGCTAGGTAGAGTTTATGAATGATGCCATTTGATGTTTTAACGGTATGAAGTTTCTATCGTATACGCGTTTTCCTACATTGCCTAACCTTTCTTCACATGATTTCCTTCATTATATCTAACGCAGCCTAGGTACGATGTAAGCTATTTTTCGGGATTGATCGTGATCCACGGACGGCCAGATGAGGTTAGTAGAAGAATAATCCTCGGTCCGGATCGCCACCATCTCACGAGATCTCGTCTTTCTTCCAACAACTTCCATGAGAAGTCCGGTATCGTTAATTGATATTCGTTGGACCTACTGAAAAGATAGCTGACAACACGCCTTTCATCGAAGATAAGGCATCAAATCAGGCCCCTGAGTGCTTTGTTCAAGAGCATATTCTCTTCACCTGAACGAACCCCATCGAGCTCAAAACCTCGGAATGGCCTGACCAACAAACAGCCCTCACAGGCTTGCCGAGACCGCTGACGTACTCAGATACGATCTGATGTGATCCTTCTACTGGCTCTCGGTGCCCACATGTGACACACCGTGCCACCGTGCCTACCGACTCCGCTTTCATGGTTGTCCGCATCACGATGTGCCTCGTCCATAGAGAAGCTACCAGAGAAAATGGTGATGGCATGACCAGCTCAAACCCTGCGTGAGGCCGTGTACCTGTCGTATGACTGCTCCGATGACAGTACAGGTAGGTATATAGATGCCGTACCCTTCAGTTGCAGTAAGTCGAATTTCTATTACACTCAGTTTCAGAAATACCTATCATCAAAACAAAAACACAATTACAACATCATAATGCCGCACTTCTTCAAGAAGGGTCGCCAGGCTGTAGAGCAACCTCATCGTGACCCGGAGGAGACTCAGGCATATCTCGTCGGTGGTGGCATTGGATCGCTAGCTGCTGCCGTTCACTTGATCCAGGATGCCAAGGTGCCTCCTAAGAATATCCACATCCTCGAGTCACTCCCCGTCTTTGGCGGGTCAATGGATGGGTCCGGTAATCCTAAAGAGGGCTATGTCCTCCGTGGTGGACGGATGCTCAACTTCAGCTACCTCTGCACATACGAGCTGCTGAGCCGCGTCCCATCTCTCACGGACCCAGAGAAGACACTACTCCAAGAGATCAAAGACTTCAACGCCGTCCCAGAAAATCAAACCAGCTCCAAGGCCCGCCTCCTCGCTAGCGGCAAAGACGAGGTCGAAATCGTTGACACACGAAGAATGGGCCTAAGTCCCACCGAACGTCTCGATATGATCAAACTCACCCTCGAAAGCGAAACCAGCCTCGGCAAGAAACGCATCGACGAATGCTTCCCGAAAGCTTTTTTCACAACAAAGTTCTGGTATATGTGGGCGACCATGTTTGCCTTCCAGCCCTGGCACAGCGCCGTTGAGTTCCGCCGCTACCTGCACCGCTTCCTGCACGAATTCCCACGCATTAACACTCTCGCTGGCGTCGATCGGACGCCATATAACCAATATGACAGCATCATCAAGCCTATCATCAAGTATCTGGACACGCAAGGCGTCGATTTCCGCTTCAACACGAAGGTTACGGACATTGACTTCATCACTGGCATACCTACTACAGTGGACGAAATCCATATGCTCTCCAACGGGGTCCCCATGACCGCACAGCTTGATCCCGCCGACATCGTCATCGTCACGCTCGGCAGCATGACCTCCAACGCCTCCATCGGCACAAACACCGAAGCACCCGACCCCATCCTCGAAGAAGAGCTCCAAGACGGCTCCTGGGACCTATGGACGAAACTCGCCGCCAAATCCCCCTCCCTCGGCAACCCCTCCGTCTTCAGCACCCGCATCAACGAGTCGCTTTGGGAATCCTTCACCATCACGCTCTCCAACCCCGAACTCCTCACGCGCATCTCGGGCCTCACGCACAACGAGCCCGGCACCGGCGCGCTGATGACGTTCAAAGACAGCAACTGGCTGCTCTCCATCGTCGTGCCGCACCAGCCGCACTTCGCCGACCAGCCCGTCGACACCTTCGTGCTGTGGGGCTACGGGCTCTTCCCGACTGCGCTGGGCAACTACGTGCCGAAGAAGATGAGCGACTGCACCGGGCAGGAACTCCTCACCGAGCTGCTCGGGCACCTGCACTTCCCGCTGCATCCGATTCTGGAGCACGCGATTGTGAGGCCGTGCGTGATGCCGTATATCACGAGCCAGTTCTTGACGAGGGAGAAGGGGGATCGCCCGAAGGTGGTGCCGGAGGGCAGCACGAATCTGGGGCTGGTGGGGCAGTTTGTGGAGATTGAGGAGGATACGGTGTTTACGGTGGAGTATAGCGTGCGGGGCGCGCAGATGGCGGTGGCGGAGTTGATGGGGCTGGGGGAGAAAAAGATGCCGAAGCCGGTTTTTAAGGGGGAGAGGCATTTGGGGGTGCTGTCGGAGGCGATGGCGAAGATGATGACTTGATTGGGGGGTAAGCAGTAATGGAAATGGGTCGTTTGGGTTTTGAATGGGATTGAGGCGTTTAGGACTAAGGCTTCATGATTCAATCTTTTCTGTGGAAAAGCAGTTTTTATTCGCATTTGTTATGCAAGAATGAAATGAATGTATCGTTGGTTAAAAAGAAGGTGCCTTGACGGATGCATGCGAAGTATCCCACGACATTGATGTAAAACCACGTGCAACTTCCTTTTATCACATGACGAGCTTACCCAGGAGAATATATATTATCCTGCTTAAACCTCTGTCTTCCATCAGGGGAGGAAGAAACCATGAAGTGGTTCAAGTATATGATAGAACTAAAGAAGGCTGAATCGAAACTATGTTTTGAAGCTATTGAATGGAGGTTGGAGGACCGCGGTCCCTCTTTCTTCACCACATCGTGATAATGGTAAACAATGCTATCCATCAATACTACTCTGGGCCTACCCCAGATATAGATGATAGGTCTCGTAGAGCAAAAAGGTCGGCTCTTACCGGTTTAATAGCAGGATGTTCACCATCACCACCCGGCTATTGCCCCTCCCACTCCGACACCTCCACCATTCATCATCGTTATCGTCGATGTTGATACCTCCGCTTCCACGCATAGGGGCGGTTACTCTTCTTTTTCAAATATCTCGCCTTCCAGTCACGCAACATGGATCTCGTCTTGATCACGGCGTTGACTTCACCCTCCTCCACATCAGGCATGTGTTCTTGTGAACTTGAACACACCAAGCGAACCAGAGCCATCACCACTGTCGCTGTCAAGTTTTGAGAAACTACGTCGAAGACCTTGCCAAAAGGTTCGGAACGGCGACCTCCTCTGCTGCACCATGGCATTCCGACAGCAGCGACGTTGATCCCGTCCTCTACCGCACTATATCCAGATGTCGAGGCGAATGTTGATCCCTTCTTCCACTATCACATCATGTCCTTTCGTATTCAAGTTTGAACGCGAAGACCGGGCGAGAGCCATCGCGAGGCTGGTGAGTTAGTCTTCACAAGCCACATCAACGATGTGTTTGAACCCCATCCTCCTTTCCCATGACGAAAGAAAAGAAGTCGAAGACGTGAACGAGGAACCTTTTATACCATCGGGAGAAAGGAAAAAGGAGGGTGAGTAAGCAGACGCGTGATGCCTCACGTGTCCCAATCCTTGATGCTGCCAGTCGAATGGTGGCTTGTTGATCCCTCCACCCGCGGCCCACATCGAATCGTTCCGTGACTTTGATGTGATTAAACTGGAGCCGAGACGCAGCGCCATTGTAAACTGTGGGGATGGTCTGGCCCGACACATCAAACAGCTGTAGAATGTGTTCTAAACTCCATCATCCATCTCCTCCACCTCCACCTCCACCTCCACATCAGCCTGGTGCTCGTGGCTTTTAGATACGAGAACCCAACCACAGAGCCATCATATTGCTCGTCGCGAAGTTTTGACCAGACTCATACCTTTGTAATAAGATTGCACTTGGTACTTCCAATCTCCTCCCCTTCCCCCCTTTCTCATGAAGAAAGAAAAGAAGTTTGGACGACGACGGTGGAAGCTTTTATACCACCAAAAGAAAAGAAATCCGAGAGTGAGTAAGCAGACGCGTGATAGCTCACGTGCGCTGGTCACGCATCTCTCATATCTCTGCTGTTGTATTCCGCTGCTCGCCATTACTACTAGTAACTTTGCCCCCAAATGCCGCCACATCATATTTATTCTGCCTACTCCTTGTTGATACACGACGCGGAGCCATCGTTGTTCTGTTCCCGTAGGTTTGACAAGACCCATGAAAAAGCCGAGACCAAAATTTTGATCTCCTCCCCCTTTCCTCTACCCACGAAGAGGAAAGAAGGTTCGAGGGCGCAGCGGCGGAGCCTTCGTACTCTCGGAGGATAGAGTGGAGGGTGAGTAAGCAGAATCGTGATATTTCACATGCTCTAAGCCTCCACTTTCCTCTCCTGTCAAGTTCTCCGCGCCCTAACCCTGCTCACCGTCACCGCTAAAGATTTCTTGCCCGGCCTCCAGACCATACGGATGATTTGTGAATGCTGTTGATCCTCCACAATCCCCCCCTCTCCAACATCGGCTCGTTCTATGTAGTCTTAAACCAAACAATCGTTCCATCATGCGCTTGGCTCACGAGGCTTCGAAGCCCTTCCCATGGCCAAAAGTTGTCGCAGCGTTTTGCACTCCCACTCCCTTCTTTTCGCCTGAAGACAGAAGCCTAGCCGTAGACGAGGAGCTTTTATGCCTAGAAGATGATCGAAAGTTGCGTCAGTAAGCAAGCTTCAGCTCGTGACTTCTAACGTGCTGCCTCGTGAGCTGGGCATTCAATATGCTCGTCATCACTATCCCCATTTCTGCTCTTCCCCCTCCCTCTTCACCATTCTGGTCCTGCGTCATGTTTGTTGATCGCTACTCTCCCCTCTCCACACGAGGAAGTTCCGTTCAGTTTTATGACTTTATCTGAGCATCATGACCGAGACCAGAGCCATCATAACTTGAACACGCGGTTTCGAAGTTCTCTCCATAAAGGTCAGGACAAAGCCTTTCTAATGCCCCCGGCCTAATATCTCCTTTCCCATGAGGACAGAAATGCAACTGCAGATCAAGAGCTTGTATTCCCAGATGATAGGGAAAGCTGGGTGATTGAGTCAGCAAGCTTTGGAGTGTGGCAGCTCATCGGCAGAGGTCATTATTCGTCTTCTAAACGGCCATAATCCTCCATCTCTCCTCTTACTCCTCTCCACCACGCTGCGCCGGTGTTATGTTGTTGATCCTACTACTTCCGTACGACAGCGACCTGCAAAGATTTGATCACAACAACCGAGCGGTCCGGGCTGCTGCGCCATCATGGTTCTGCTCTTGAAATTTCGACGAGGTACATTGTCCGTGGGTTACGGCGTTTCTGATCCCTACCCTCCTCTTTCCCACGAGGAAAAAGGTCCTACAGGCCACCAACTGCCTCGTTCTTACACGCAGAAGATACTGTTATGAGACACCAAGATATTTCTCGTGACAGCTCATGGCGTAATGACTAGTGTATTCTGAACAGTCCTAACCACTGCTCCAGTTATATCCCTCCCACACCGGGCTTCACAGTGCCCGCACCATTCTCTTCGGCGATGATTGCTAGAAATCCTCCACCTCCACCCGCCCATGACTCCTGTCTTTTGCGTTTTTGCACACAAACACCCACCCACAGAGCCATGTAGAACTTCTTTCTTTCTGTCGACAGACCAGCTATTTCCCGATGTTATATCCCATTCTGAAGCCCCTTTCCTCTGGCCCTTATTTTCTGTGAGGCTACACCAAGCTCCGCGGTGCCCGCACCATGCTTCTCCTCGGTCATTGCTGTTGATCCCTCACGCTCACCCGCATACTGCTCCAGTTTTCAGCATTTCGAACGCAAAGGCCCACCAGCAGAGCCATTCAAGACTCATTTTTCCATTTGACAGACCAGCCATTGTTTGGTCTTGGGCCCTATTTTGGACCCCCTTTGCTCCGATTGTCCTTTCCCACGGATGTTTTTCTGAAACTTCATGAGAAAGCTTTTTATACCCAGGGACGGAAGAAAGTCAGGTAAGTCAGCAAACTTCTGCGGGTGATACCGCATGTGCCGCTTTCATCCTCCGTTCATTGTGCCCTCCCCTTTTGGCCTCTCCAGCCCTGGGCTCCGCACCATATCTCTAATGGCATGCAGTTGTTGATCCTCCTCCTCCACTTTCACTTAGGTCTCTGTTCCGGCAGTTAAACACGAGAACCGAGTCAACTGTCACGGAGCCATAAAATACTTTAACATGCGAAAATTGATCGACAGATCAGCCATTCCTCGATGTTTCCCTCAGTCTGAACCCCCATTTCTCTGGTTCTCCTTTCCCATAACGACGAGAAATCCCAGATGCTAATTTCGAAGCTAATGTACCCAAGAGGACGAGGGAGAAATAAGGGTGGGAGTAAGCAGCGCGTGACATCTCTTGCTTCCTCCTTTCCTGTGCACACCGATGCACGCCAACCTCTCCAGCCCCAACCCCCGACACCATAACCAGTCAGAAGATGAATGATTGATCCTCTTCCGCCGCCTCCACATAGATCTCTCTTCCACACGGCGTTTGAACATGAGAACTGCGCCGCACTACCATAGCACAACTAGTTTCGAGGTTTCGACGAGGCACATGACGTGAGGAGTAATGCCGTTTTGATCCCCCTTCTTTTTCTCTCTCTTTTATCATAACGAATAGACGTCGTGGAGGTTGACATCGATGCTTTAACACCCAAAAGACTTTGAGGGGAGAGGCAACTGAGGAAAACGCTCAGCGCATGTCATTTTCTCCCTCACAAAGCTAACCACCGATCCCCTTGCCCCTCTCACAACGAGACCTCCATGACAGTGCTCATGTACCAACAAAGGATAACGTGTTGATCCTCCACCTCCACCTCCATTATAATCGCCCCCGAGACTATTTTGAACACGGACCAGGACACAGCGCCATTTCAGAATTGGAGTGCGAATGTTGACAAGACTCATGATCCAACAAGCTACCAAATTTGATCCCCTGACTCCCCGTGGAGGTGTTTCTTCTTCCACTGTGATCACCCGTCCTCCCCCAAACCCACCTCCACCCCCATCGTTGAAGCCCCAGCTACAATTTTGAACACGAGGACCAAGGCAAAGCCCCATGAATTAAAGTCAATAGTGCGGTTGACACGACTCATGGGCTGTAAACCCAGGAGGATTCGATCCCCAGCCTCCTCATAGGTAAATTTGTCCGATCATGTTCGATCCTCCATCCACCTCCCGCCTCCCACCCACATGAGACTTGATTGTCGCCTTCATTAAACTCAAGGACCAAGACACAGTGCCATTATTCCAAGTCGACAGCGAGGCTGACACGACTCATGAACATGCACGTACGAAGCTTTGATCCCTCACCTCCCCCATGGGGCACACCCCCCCGTTCTTCATTTTGATCCCCAATCCTCCTCCAAAGCCACCTCCCCCTCCCACGCCCACATCGCTGCCTCTTGCGATTTTGCGAAGACCAAGACGCAGCACCATGATTCCACGTCAGCACTGATCTTGACACGGCTCATCAGCTGATGCCCTAAGACGATTTGATCCCTCTCCTCTCCATTCGATGTATATGCGTTCGTGGTTTGATCCCCCCTTTCCCCTCCACCCTGAAGAAGACGAGGACCAAGACACAGCACCATAACACCACATCAAGGTTGATACGACCCATTTGCGTCGAGACTACTGAGGTTTCTGATCCCCCTCCTCCCCATCGATCGACCGATGTTCGCTTTTTCGATCCCCATCCCCCTCTCCACCCTGAAGTAGACGAGGACCAAGACACAGCGCCATAACCCCCACATCAAGTATGAAGTTGACACGACCCATTTGCGTCGAGACTACTGAGGTTTCTGATCCCCCTCCTCCCCATCGATCGACCGATGTTCGCTTTTTCGATCCCCATCCCCCTCTCCGCCCTGAAGACAGGCGTCCAGGACGGGGGGACAACGAGCTCTTATACCCTCCAGAAGAAAGAAAATAGGTGAGTGAGTAAGCACCCTCGTCCGTGTGACGAGTTACGCGTGCTCCATCACATGCCATCGATCGCTCCGACATCTCCCGTACACGACACCGCTTGATCGCTGAAACACGTGAAGGAAGAGCGGAAGCAGGAAACTTACCTCATGACAGTCACGATCTGCCGGAAGACATGAAGCACAGCCAATCACAATCCAGTTCTCGCACCATAGTTCCGCACCTCAAACAGCATCAAGCAAGTGCACAGAAGCCAACAGCCTCGTCTATTTCTCCCAGGATATCAACCCTGCGCCAACGCAGCGCAGCTTTTGAAGATCTAGCATAACGACATCAAGAAGAGAAAACTTGCCCGAATCAGGCGCTCTCTTGCACGGTCAGCTCCCCGACCTTCTCCTCCAGCTCCGGCTCCGAAAGCGCCTGCAGCTTCTTCTTCAGCTCGGACAACAGGTCTGATCGGCTGATCAACACGCCGTTCTTCTCCGGGTGGCCCTCGGGAAGGCCAAACTTCTTCAGCGTCACCTTCCCGTCTCTAACCTCATCGTCTCCTAGAATGACTGCATAGGGAATGCCGCCGTTCTCCGCCGCCTTCCATTGCGGTGGCGCTTTTGGCTTGACCTTCCACGAGAACTCGGTCTTGATGCCCGCGTCCCACAGCATCGTCGCGACTTCCATGCGTTCTTTGAGGAGGCCGCCTTTGCTCCCGAGCACCATGACGTACACATCGACCTCATTTGGCCGTAGCTCTGTTTCTTTCGCCATGCGCGCCTTCGTGATGCTGAATATCCGGTCGACACCGAAGGATATCCCAACGCACGGGATCTGACCTTTCCCACTGAACATCCCGACAAGTTCATCATAGCGACCACCTGCGGCTACACTGCCCACGCCGACCGAGGGGTCTGAAGACCGATCTTCGTCCGCGTCCGCTGGCTTTTTGTCCTTTTTCGCTGGCTTCTTGGCCGTGGAGTCGCCTGCTGAGCCTTCCGTGACTACTTCGTAGATGACGCCGGTGTAGTAATCGAGGCCGCGGGCCAGGCTCATGTCGAGAGATATGTTGGGTAGTACCCCGAAGATCTCTAGGTAGTCGAATAGGGTTGCCATGTCGTCGAGGCCTTTCTTTGCAGAAGCATTTCCATAAAGGGTGGTATCTTCGGTTAGCTTCGTTAATAGGTCGCGTCCGCCTTTGAAGTTGACGTATTGCCCTATCTTGTCGGCGACCTCTGGATCGAGGCCTTTCTCCTCGGTCATTTCGCGGCGGACTTCATCCCAGGGCGACTATATGCAATTAACAACTGATGTGAAAGTAATACGGAGTACCTCAAATTAGTGTCTGCTGATTTAAAATGTGCTTACCTTATCTAGCTTATCCACCGCGCTGCTGATCGTCCTGAGCTTGTCCGTTGGCACGCCGCAGACCTCGAATATGCCGTCTAGGATTTTCCTGTGATTTATCTTGATGGTGTATTTGCCCTGCCACCCCAACGATTCGAAGATCTCGCTCGTAATCCGCAATATCTCCGCGTCTGGAATCATGCTGTCGTACTCGCCGGCGATATCGAAGTCGCACTGGTAGAATTCGCGCATACGCCCCTTCGTCATCGCAGGCTGGTCCCGGCGGTAGACTTTGGCAATGTGGTATCGCTTGATGTGTTTGACAGACGAGTTCATGGCGAGCCAGCGCGCGAACGGGACGGTGAGATCGTAGCGGAGCGAGCATAGCTCGCCACCTTGGTCCGCGAGATCGTAGATGAGCTTCGAGTCCTCCCCGTATTTCCCTGCCAATATCTCCTTGAGTTCGAAAACGGGTCTGTGAAGGTCAGGGTGCTGTCTGTAGAAAGTTCAGAGGAGAGGGACGCACGTGTCGATTGTCACTGCTCCGTGGCGCTTGAAGACTTCGCTGATCTTGCTGAATATCCCATCCCTGATGATCATATCAGTCCCCTGCCCTGCAATCACAGTATTAGGCTGGCTCAATTGTAGAGTCTGAGAGGCAGGGTCGAGGGGACCTACAGTCTTTAGTGCCCTGTGAAAATCTGTTAGCCTTGTGTATGTAATCTTTGGTGTCGTATTAGCTACCTTGGGCGTCTTCAATTGAAACGAGGACTTCTCTTTCTTCCCCATGTCGGCGTCTTCGAATAGGGCTTGTTGCGTGAATGTTCTACAGCTGGTAGCAGCCGCTTGGGGTCCTCTCGTGTGGGTAGCAGTCCAGGAAATGCGTTGGAGGGATCTGGTAGATCTGACACGCGCGAGGAAGAGGAGCTGCATGCAATGAATTTGAATGGTGTGGAGTACTAGAAACCGGGTGTGGGGTCCTCAAAAGAGTCATTGGAGTTGAGGCACGGAAAATCCTCGCTGCTCCGAATCAATTCGGCGCGCGAAACCGGGCTATTGACCTCCGCACCCTGGCACCTCAACATCGACTCCTCCGAGACACCAGTGCAGGCTACCGTAGTGTGACAGTTGGCCTCCATGATGGATTCGAAGCCTGTTAATGCTCCCTTTGAAGCCTGACGGTAATCCATCATGGCTCCTCATACGACGCTAAGCACATCTGAAATCGGCGAGAAAGCCCGTCGGGATCTCCTCCTACTCCTTGAGGGAGTAAGTGAAGCTACGAAACTACAAGAAACTCAATAGTAGACTGACAATATTTCCGCAGGTACGGGGAAAGAAGAACTTGGTGCTAGAAAAAGCGCTTGCTGGACCATTGAATCTTCTTGTCAAGGTTTCCACACTCCAGGAATATGGCGTGGACAAGCTATTCTTCTTGGAGAACGACAATATCGACTCCTCTCAAAGAAATGTCGTGTTTCTAGTGCGCGGAGAGAAGGCTAGGACGGTAATGGCAGTTGCTGGTGAGTGATTAATTTTGAGATATAGTCTATCAAGAAGCGTACCTTTGCTTCATTGGTTCCGTATTGGAACCGTGGGATCATAAAGAGGCTATGTAGATTATTTCCCTACCCTACATAGTCATAGTCGATCTCTACATTGAATACGTCCACATATCCGAGCACTTTCTCATTGGATTTCTTCTTTGTTTGCTATATGAAGTATGTCCATCATTATATGCTTACATCTCGATTAGATCAGATCAAGCGCCTTCGCCGGAGTAGCCAAATAGACCACGAATTTTCCATCTTCTGGTCGCCTCGAAGAACCATGGTGTCAGACCAAATTCTGGAGGAAGCCGGCGTGCTAGGGGAAGTCAGCATCTCCGAGCTTGCATTGTATTTTGTCCCTCTGGCAGACGATCTGTTATCTTTGGAACTTGAAGACGCGTTCAGTGATCTGTACCTTGTAAGATTCCTCTATGAGAAACCGATATGTCGCCAACTAACACCCATTAGTCCAAAGACCCGACTTCCATATATCTCTCTGCGAAGGCTCTCATGCTCATGCAACAGAAACATGGCCTATTCCCGCGGATCATTGGCAAAGGCGACAACGCAAAGCGTCTTGCCGATTTACTAATAAGAATGCGTACTGAGGTTACAGCAGGCGAAAGCTCAAATACGAATGGGCCATCTTTTCTCGGTCTCACTCCTAGTTCTTCAATAGACACCTTGATCGTCATAGATCGCGAAGTCGACTACCCAACTGTTCTGCTTTCTCAACTCACATATGAAGGCCTGATTGACGAGTTCTTTGGAATCCAATCAAACCAAACAGAAGTCGATTCCTCGATCGTGGGAGCAGCCTCTCAGCAACAACCCGGGCAGAACTCTGGCTCCGCAGCAACACAATCACAGACCCTGAAACGCAAAATCGCCATAGACGCAAAAGACACCCTCTACAGCACCCTCGGCGACTCCAACTTCGCCATCGTGGGCAACCTCCTCAACAAAGTCGCCCGCCGCCTCCAGAGCTCCTACGAAAGCCGCCAAATCGCCAACAAAACCACCGCCGAGCTCCGCGACTTCGTCGCCAAACTCCCCGGCTACCAAGCCGAGCAAGCCAGCCTAAAACTGCACACCAGCCTCGCCGAAGAAATCATAAAACGCACGCGAACCGACACCTTTCTGCGCACCCTCGAAGTCCAGCAAAACATCATGTCCGGCGCCGACCCCAGCACGCAGCACGCCACCATCACCGAGCTGATCGACCGCGGTGTCGCCCTCCCCACCGTCCTGCGCCTCCTCTGCCTCGAGAGCTGCACCAGCGCCGGCATGCGCGCCAAAGACCTCGAGACCTTCAAGCGCGCCATCCTGCACGCCTACGGCCACCAGCACCTCCTCACCCTCGCCGCCCTCGAGAAAATGGGCCTCCTGACCGCCCGTAGCGGCGGCCTCGGCGGCGGCCTCGGCGGCGGCGCCGGCGCCGCAAAGCCCGGCTCCGTCACCAACTACACGCCCCTGCGCCGCAACCTGCGCGTCTGGGACGACGAGGTCAACGAGGCCGAGCCCAACGACATCTCGTACGCCTTCTCGGGCTACGCGCCGCTCAGCGTGCGGCTCGTGCAGAGCGTCGTGCAGAAGCAGCAACTGGCCGGCCTAGTGAAGCCCGCGGGGCAGCAGGCCGCGGCGGCTGCGCAGGGCTGGCGGCTGTTTGAGGACGCGGCGAAGCATATCCGGGGCGCCACGTTTAATGAGACGCAGAGTGGGGAGGAGAAGGCGGTCAAGGCGCGGCAGATGCTGAATGGGTCGGGCCACGCGGATAGTGGGAAGACGGTGGTTGTGTTTTTCTTGGGAGGGATCTGTCGCGCGGAGGTGGCGGCGGTGAGGTTTGTGGGGAGGAAGCTGGCGGAGGCGGGGGGGAAGAAGCTGTTGATTTGTACGACGGGGATTGTTAAGGGGGATGGGGTTGTTGGGGCGGCGGTTGAGACGGGGAGGTTTGGGAAGGGGGTTTAGAGGAGTTGGTATAATAACCAATAATGGATCTTGAGAGAGTAGTATTCAAGTGTGCTCACAGCTCACGGGCTTAAGGCCTCTCCTAAAGATCTCGACAATCTGACGACATGCACATTTGGATTGTGTTATTCTCATTCATTGATTGTATTATTTTCACAACCATGGTATTTTGCCTTCGAGTCTAGGACACCTACTCCAGCCTCCTATTTTACCCTACACCGCCTACCTCGACAAAGCGATATCGTCGATCCTCAGGATCATCTTGACTGTCTCCGCAGCCAACTCAATCGCACTTGTGCTGACTAACAGCGGCTGTAGCACGTTTTCCTCGGCCATATCATTCTTAACACCACCGCTCTTGATGCTAACGCCGGCGTTCTGCTGGCCCTGGCCATGCCTGTGCCTGAGCTCCGTCACGACTCTGATGGAATTCAGACCAGCGTTCTCAGCCAGCGTGGTCGGGATCACCTCCATGGCATCCGCGAACGCCTTCCAGCAAATGGACTCGGTGCCGGTAAGCTCACGCGCCTGCTTGGAGAGTTGATGCGCGATCTCGATCTCGGGAGCGCCGCCACCGGGGAGGAGGCCGCGCTTCTTGACGAGGCAGCGGATAACGCAGTGGGCGTCGTGGAGAGAGCGCTCGGTCTCCTCGAGGATGAGGCTGTTGGCACCACGGCAGATGATAGACACGGTTTTTTCGGAGTTCTTGACCCCAGTGACCTTGACGATGCGGGCACCGTTGGCTTGGACTTCCTCGATCAGGTCAGCGGAGCCGAGTTTGTCTTCGGTGAAGGAGTCGATGTCGGCGATTGGCTTGCAGCCGGTGCTCTGATTTCGTTAGTTCTGTTTCTCCAATCGAGATAATGTGAGATAACTTACTCGGCAAATGAACTCGATCTCGTCCCGCTCAATGTCCTTGACGCAGAGTATGCCCAGCTTGGCCAAGAAATGAAGACTTAGGTCATTGACAGCGTCCCGCAGGATCGATTTCTGGATGAACAGAACATTGCACTTCGCCTTCTTGATTTTCTTAACCATGTTTAGCAAATACGTTCGCTCCTCCTTCAAGATTTTGTCCATCTGCCGGTAGTCGTTCACGACAATCTGGTTTTCCATGTCGGGCTTTGGTGGGCTGAGCTGGAATTGTATCAGGCCAATCTTGGCCTTCTCGATCCGCGTTGGTCCTCCGCCGCTCTTGACCACTTGCTGGTTTAGCACCAGACCATCTACCATCTCGCTGTCCTCGATCGTTCCGCCCGGCTTCTTTAGAATCCTTATGCTCTTCAAGTCTACATTGTCTGCGGTCTTGGGGTCGATGACTTTGAGCACAGAGTCTACGGCCATTATGGGTAGTTTGGCCTCTTGCGCAACGATTTTCGAGGAGAGAGAAGTGGAAGCGGCCTTGAGGAGAGCAGATCGATCGGAGAGGGAGACAGGGATGGATATGTCATCCAGGATATGTATTGCTGCCGCCGCAGCGCGCTGGAATGCTTCTGATATGACTGTAGGGTGCAGTCCTTTCGATAGTAACCGCTCTGCGGCCGCAAGAAGGCTCCCGGCGAGGACTACTACTGAGGTAGTGCCATCTCCCGCTTCGATATCCTGTGCATGTGCAAGGTCTACGAGCATCTTTGCGGAGGGATGCATCACGCTCATTTGCTTGAGCATAGTGGCGCCGTCGTTGGTAATTATGGTTTCACCGCGTCCGGTTTGGATCATCTTGTCCATGCCCTTGGGACCTAGGGAGGTTCGAATAGCATCGGCAACAGCTCTGGCCGCAAGAATATTTGCTGTCCGAACAGCTCTGGGCTTTTCCTTGTCCTATAAAATGTCAGTCTATGTGCTCTGAACCCTCTAGATCATAATCAATACCCTGAATGCCGCATTTCCGGCATTGCTGCTTGCTACTTGAGTCGCCATGGTATGAGGAAGGAGTATTTGAAGTTCGTGGCGCTGTGTCGTTGCTCTCCTCTCGCCCCGCGCATAAACTTTTGGAGCCTTGAACGCGATTTCACAACGCGTACGGAACAACGTAACACCGAGATCCTCCTCGATTCATCATCACGGCCTACCTAGCTGTCCATCTACATCTCATCGGCCTCGCTCACGACCACCACTTCCCACGTCCCTCTTACACGAACCCACCGTCGAAGTCCTACCAACCTCCCCAGACGAGTGCCTTTCATACATCACCTCTAAACCCCGCGACAGCCTGTCGCCGCAGTCAACATGCCCAGTGCCACCGGCCAGAACTGGGAGAAGTACAACAAGACCTTTGCCGACGATGAGGTAGAAGAGAAGAAGATCACGCCTCTGACCGATGAGTACGTCTCCGAAGCTCCCCGTGGGCGCTTTTATGGTTCCCGGGCTAAGTGTTACGCAGGGATATTCAGGTACTTAAGACGTACGGGGCCGCGCCGTATGCTGCGGAGCTGAAGAAGCTGGAGAAGGAGATCAAGGACAAGCAGCAAAGTGTGAACGAGAAGATAGGTGAGTCGTGGGAGTCCGTTATATGATGAAGCATAAGCTAACCTCCGATTAGGCGTCAAGGTACACTCGCCTCGAAGCGCCCACCACTATTGGATTATCTAACAAGTCATACAGGAATCAGACACAGGTCTCGCACCACCACATCTATGGGACATCGCTGCGGATAGGCAACGGATGCAGGAAGAGCAGCCGCTCCAGGTCGCAAGGTGTACAAAGATCATCCAGGACGAGAAGGACACGGAGAAGAGCAAATATGTCATCAACGTCAAGCAAATCGCCAAATTCGTCGTCAACCTGGGCGAGCGGGTCAGTCCGACTGACATCGAGGAGGGCATGCGGGTTGGGTATGGAATCCCTTCAGCAAAATGACCAGTATCAAGGCTAACAAGATTCCAATAGTGTCGACCGGAACAAATACCAGATCCTCCTCCCCCTACCGCCCAAGATCGACCCCTCAGTCACTATGATGACAGTAGAAGACAAGCCCGACGTGACCTACGGCGATGTAGGCGGCTGCAAAGAGCAAATCGAGAAGCTCCGCGAAGTCGTCGAAATGCCGCTCCTCTCCCCCGAACGCTTCGTCAACCTAGGCATCGACCCGCCGAAAGGCGCCCTCCTCTACGGCCCCCCAGGAACCGGCAAGACTCTTTGCGCGCGCGCAGTAGCCAACCGCACCGACGCCACCTTCATCCGCGTCATCGGCTCCGAGCTCGTGCAAAAATACGTCGGCGAGGGCGCGCGCATGGTGCGCGAGCTCTTCGAAATGGCCCGCACGAAGAAAGCCTGCATCATCTTCTTCGACGAGATCGACGCCGTCGGCGGCGCGCGTTTCGACGACGGCGCGGGCGGCGACAACGAGGTCCAGCGAACTATGCTGGAGCTGATCACGCAGCTCGACGGCTTCGACTCCCGCGGCAACATCAAGGTCATGTTCGCTACCAATCGCCCGTCTACTCTCGACCCCGCGCTCATGCGTCCCGGCCGTATCGACCGCAAGATCGAGTTCTCGCTGCCGGATATGGAGGGCCGCGCGAATATCTTGCGCATCCACGCCAAGAGCATGAGCGTCGAGCGCGATATTCGATGGGAGCTTATCTCGCGGCTGTGCCCGAACAGCACGGGTGCTGAGCTGAGGAGTGTGGCTACCGAAGCAGGCATGTTCGCGATCAGGGCGCGGAGGAAGGTGGCGACGGAGAAGGACTTTTTGGCTGCGGTGGACAAGGTCATTAAGGGGAACCTGAAGTTCAACTCGACGGCGACGTATATGCAGTATAATTAGAGCGTCTCTGCAGGTAAGTTGGAGGGAACGGGGTTGATGGATTTTGAGGTTGATAGGGGAAGACACTTAAGCTTCATGGCAAGGAGTTGGCGCTTTTTAGCCATAGCGTTTCTCACGAGGTCGTCTGTAAGAGTAAAGACGGTGCGGCTGCGTTATTAGAGACAAGTTCAGCATACACCAATGCCACTGACTTCATATCCAAACCCGTCAACGCTTGCTGAACATAAAGTGGTGGTCTAACACCGTCTGAGGTGGCCCGAAGAGCTACCAGACCTGTCGAAACGGTGTTTTTCCAAATGATCCCAACGTTCCAGGGGACCTCAAGCGGTGCTAGGCACGTGTACACAAGTCTAGAGTGAGTGTGTTTAAAGGACGAGCTTAATTATCACCCCCCTTTTTCTCTTCGTATCACCCCCCTAATTCTCTTCCTATCCACCCCCCCTAGATTTGGCTTAGCTCTGGCCTGTAACAACTTTCTTTTCACTAATTAGAAGCTGGATTACTAAATCTCAATGTGGAATTCACATCATGAGAGCGGATCAATAGTTATATATCAACACAACTAGCCCGCCTATAACGCACCCGTCCACCTACTAATTAATCGAGACTAAAGGACCTACTTACTAAATCAAAACGAAAGTCATGTAGTCCGTCTCCCACATAGCTCACCTACCGTGCTAGGTCCTTCACCACAAGCTACCATCTTCTTACATGTAGGATTCGTTAGAAGGCTATCCCTGGAGGGCTGGCCAAGTGCCGCGGACTAAGGAAATAGAGAGCCCCTACGTCGCTGTTAGAGTGTGCCTGCATAATCTAGCAAAGAGATGATGTGAATTCCACATTGAGATTTAGTAATTCAGCTTCCAATTGGTGAAAAGAAAGTTGTTACAGGCCAGAGCTAAGCCAAATCAAAGGGGGGGGGGGGGGGGGGTGGTGATAGGAAGAGAATTAGATTAGGGGGGTTGATACGGAGAGAAAAATGAGGGTGATAATTAAGCTCGTCCTTTCTAAATCATCATAACGTACCAGGGAGACTCGAGCTGTGCCAGGCAAGTAGCAGATACACTTCCGGTCTGCGTACACACTGATGACACTGTCTGGGGTAGCCTCACGAGTTTACTAGTTATCTAAAAAGCCGAACTTCTCTCTGATTCACAATGCTGAAAATACCATGAAGCCCTTCACGCAGTGGCAACCGGGTGTACGGATGTTTGTGACGAGCCGCTGTAGGAGCAGGTTTTTGTTTCAGTGAGGGCCACGTGAACGGCTCCCGGTATGAGCGAACTCAATTTCATTCCTGGAAAGCTTTGAGATGGACATTGCTATAATGATAGACATGTGGCAATACCTAGCGCTACACAATATATCAAACCAAAAAAATGGGTTATTTTGCATTCCGCTACGTCGTGGCACATCCATCCACCCAATCTAGCCTCCTCCCACAGGCCTGACAGCCGAACTTTATACGTACAGATGCAAGGAGAACACAATTCGCGAACCGCACACATTCGAATTCAACACGGGGCCTAATAAACTCGCTTGAAAGGCGGGACTGCCTTACACTCGTTCTCATCCAGCGTCGTCGCCACCACAGCCCGGTACCCGAGCTTGACATCCCCATGTGGTTTCTTCTGCCAACTCAGCGTGTGCTTCATCCAGTTCTCGTCATCACGGTCCGGGTAGTCCTCACGCGCGTGCGCACCACGCGACTCCTTGCGGTTCACAGCGCTCTCCGCGGTCTGCACAGCGCAAGTGAGCAGGTTGCGTAGCTCGAGCGTCTCGACGAGGTCCGAGTTCCAGATCATGCTGCGGTCCTTGGTGCCGACGTCGGCGAAGGTCTTGTCAACCTCGTGGATCTTGCGGACGCCCTCCTCGAGGGATTCCTGCGTGCGGAAAACGGAGACGTCGGTTTGCATAGTCTTTTGCATGGCGAGGCGGATCTCGGCGGTGCTCTTGGGCCCGTCGGCGGTGCGGATCTGGTCGATGACGGAGATGGAGTCGGCGCCGGCGTCGGCGGCGATGGGGTCGTGCTTCTGGCCGGGCGTGAAGTTGTCGCGGATGGTGTGGCTAACGGCGCGGCCGAAGACGATGAGATCGAGGAGGGAGTTGGCGCCGAGACGGTTGGCGCCGTGGACAGAGACACAGGCGGCCTCACCGCAGGCGAAGAGGCCGGGGACGACTTGGTCCTTGCCGTCTTCGGTGACAGTTAGAACCTCGCCGGTGTACTTTGTGGGAATACCGCCCATGTTATAGTGGACGGTCGGTAGGACGGGAATGGGTTGCTTGGTAACGTCGACACCCGAGAAGATAGCGGCGGTTTCCGAGATACCTGGGAGACGGTCATGGAGGACTTCCGGGGGAAGATGGCTGAGTTGAAGGTAGATATGGTCCTTGTCTGGTCCGACACCACGGCCTTCGCGGATCTCCAATGTCATTGACCGAGAGACGACGTCACGGGAAGCCAGATCCTTTGCAGTTGGGGCATAACGTTCCATGAATCGCTCACCCTCGGAGTTGAGCAGATATCCGCCCTCTCCTCGAGATCCTTCCGTAATCAAACATCCTGCTCCGTAGATACCTGTGGGGTGGAATTGGACGAACTCCAGATCCTGGTTAGGGAGACCTGCACGGGCAACCATTGCCATTCCGTCACCGGTACATGTGTGAGCAGACGTACAGCTGAAGTATGTTCGCCCGTAGCCGCCGGTGGCAAGAACGGTGTTCTTAGCTAGGAACCTGTGCAGAGTACCATCTTCTTGGTTGTAGGCAATGACACCCTTGCAGACGCCATCCTCCATTATCAAGTCAGTAGCAAAGAATTCAATGAAGTATTTGGTGTTGTGTCGCAGCGATTGGCCGTAAAGGGTGTGAAGAAGAGCGTGGCCAGTCCTGTCAGCGGCAGCACAGCATCGGTATGCCTGTCCGCCTTTGCCAAACTTCTGAGATTGACCACCGAAAGCTCGCTGGTAGCTACGCCGTTCGTTAATAGTGTCCTAGGAATGCAACAAGTTGAACTCACATCCTTCCGTCATCTGTTCTCGAGAATGGGCAGCCGTAGTTTTCGAGTTCGATGACACTCTGAGGTGCTTCTCTTGTCATGTAGTGGATAGCATCCTGGTCACCTAGCCAGTCCGAACCCTTAACCGTATCGTACATGTGCCATCGCCAGTCGTCCTCGTGCATGCTGTTTCGAATATAAGCTTCCCCGCCCGCCTTCAAATGCTTTTTGCTCCACACTTACTTTCCAAGCGCAGCATTGATACCTCCCTGTGCAGCTACAGTGTGAGACCGCGTAGGGAAAAGCTTCGATATACAGGCAGTGTTGAATCCAGCTTCCGCCAAACCGAAGGCAGCGCGTAGACCCGAGCCGCCAGCTCCGACAACGATTGCATCATACTCGTGGTCTATCACAGGGTACTTTTGGCTGAGGAATGGCGAGGCTTCCTTCGCCCTCAAAGGGTCGGAGGCAAAGATGCGGGCGGCGGGTCTGGTCGAGGAGAAGGCTCGCGAGGGAGTCCTGAGGCTTTTGGAGAGCTGTTCGGCAGATGCGCGGTTAGCAATTGGTCTGGCGGTGGGTGGTAACAGCTGATGGCCGTGCAGTGCGAGCTCGCGGGAGATATCTGAAGCATTATAGGCTCTATGGGGGCAATTGGTGTATATTGTGTCTCTTTCGCGGGGTGGCTAATCGGGAATGCGGAGCGCCTCGGATGGCTCAATGGGCGGGCAGAAGTCTGAGGGAGTGGAGCTCACCTGGCTCGCAAGCTGGAGGCGCCTCGATCGGAGGCAACTCATGATGGGCGACGGTAGAGTGGAGAGGTGCGGCGATGCTGCGTGCGAGAGGAAGTTGAGGTCGGGCGAGGCACTAGGGCTTGCACCGAGTCTCGATTACGTCTGCTGTGATTCGTCTGCCCGAATGCCTTACCTCGGGAAGAGCAGGAGCGGCGGAACGCGATCGCGAGTGCGCAATATCAGATCCCGGGCTGCTGGGCTGGGCCGAGTATTATTGACTCACCTGCAGTATCCATCGCGGCGACACTGGCGTTGTAACGGTTATTTCATTATTCTCCCAAATCACATCGTCATGCATTTCCGCCCAGTGAGAAAGCACCGCGTGATCATTCAAAGTGCTCCCAGCATAACGTCTGCGATAGTAATTGTCGACCCAATGACACTTGATTGCCACTATTTAGGGTATATCACTCCTTAGAATCTGAGTAAGGCTGCAAGATCCTTACCGTTCGAACCGTCAGAAGATATATCACACGTCTGCCAACATGTTCTGCAGGCTTTGAAGCACCCCAAGTAGAGCATACGCAGCATCATATCGTGGCATGAACACAATCGTTCAACTTTTCCATTGAGGTTTTAGTCGAAAGTGAGAGGAAGACAACGCCAGAGCTACCCTCCACGGAACCTTGAAATGCACACATCCAGAACAGAACCACCAACTTACGCAGCAGGGGCGAGGTCCTTCTTGAGAGTTCCCAGGTACTGCTTCTTCTCCGCGAAAGTCTGGTATGCACCGTGTCCAAACTTGGACGATGTGTCGATCCACTTCAGGTCGACCTTCTCTAGCGCCCTCCTGCTCGTGTGTGTGAACATTGACTTGCGGATAGTCATGACCCGCTTCTTCACACCCGGGCACGAGCCCTTGAGCAGCAGGAAGTCGTTCTTGACCTCACCGTAGCGGACGAAGCCACCCATACTGTAATATGTTAGACTTGAATGATCGAAAGGAGTTATACACATACGGGGTGATGGTCTTCTTGGACACGTCGAACTCGGTCGACGCGTTGCCCTCGTCCTCGCCCTTGCCAATGCGGTAGATCTTGTGGTTGACCGACGTACGGTGATGGTAACCCCGCTGACCGGCGCGGGCAACAGTCCACTGCACGTGGCTGGGATGCCACGCGCCGATACAGGCAACCTTTCGCAGACCCTTGTGCGTCTTGCGAGGAAGCTTCTTGGTTCCCCAACGGCTGGTCACACCACTGTATCCGTGGCCCTTGGTGACGGCGATAACGTCAATCATCTCGTCCTGCTCGAAGATGGAGTCGATGGCGACGGGCTTCTCGAAGAGTCCGTGGCCGAAAGAGACCTTGTCAGCGATGCTGCCACCGTTGACCTGGATCTCCATCAAGTGGGCCTTCTTCTGCTTGAGCGGGGTCTTGTGGATCTGGGTGTGGGCGAGCACGCGGACGACAGTGCAGTACTTCTTGATGCGCTCGAGCTCGCGCGTGATGGACTGGCCGCTGTTCTCCGAGTACTTCTTGGCGTACTTCTTGAAAGCCTTTTGCTTGCTCTTGTACCAGTTCTTGTAGAATCTCCGCTTGATCTCGTCGCTGAGATGCTCGCTCCACACGGTGGTGAGGGAACGCAGGCCGCGGGGGGTCTCGATGTAGCCGACAAGACCAATGACGATCATCTGGGTGACTGTGAGCAATTGCACCCTCGTTTCTTCAGATTTTCACGTACGGGAGGGGTCTCGATGATGGTAACGGCCTCGACGATTTCCTTCTTGTGCAACTTGGCACCGGGTCGGTCCAAGTCACGCACGATGGTGCTCATGCCAGCCTTGTAGCCCAGGGCGGCAGTGAGGTGGACGGGCTTCTTCGGGTCATCCTTGGGGAAGCTGTGCGATTGATATCAGCATGGGAAACTTCGCGGCGGCGGGAGAAGCTCAATTTACCTCTTGACCTTGCCGCGATGTCTGGCGGCCCGCTTGCGGGGCAAGAATGCCAGCGATCCGTGGCGGGGAGCCTCGAACTTCCGGTGAGACATGGTGGTGTCGAGAGTTGGGTGCTGGAAGTTAGTCGGTGATGCCGTCTCGAAGCCAGAAAACGAATATTTGGAGGAGGTGCGGTTGATTAGCGAGCCTGCCAGATGCATCGGGCCTAGCGCGCCGGCCTCCAAGGAATCCACGGGCAAGACCCCACCGCCCTCCACGCAGCGCAGAGTCCCAAGGTACAATCACCACCGCAGCTTTGTTCCGCTATATCACAATCCCTCCCTTCGCGCCCCAGCCCACACTCCCCCAAGGCCTCCCACTGCCTTTTGCGAATTCACCCCTCTGGAGAGCCCGCCCCGCGCCCGCCACCCGCAATCGCCGCCCTGCCACCTGCCCGCCAGCCTCGACGTCGACGGTGCCAACCGGCAGTCCATATCCCCAACAGTATCCCTGCCCGGACTCTCCAACAGACACCACCTCCCTCCTCGCCCTAGGCTCTCCTCTCTCGGATTGTGGCTTGAGCTTCTGCTGGCCAAGCCGCGACAATCATGGTAGAAGCAGAAGGGAACCCGACGACGTGGAAGTTTACTCAGTCAGTACTCCCTCTCGTCTTTCTCTGTGCTTTAGCTTTGTTCTCACTTCTCTTATGTGTTTATCTGGTTCCATACGGTCGTTGTTGCTGCCCTCGGAGTTGCTGCTGTCTATTTCCTTCGGCGCGTGCCGAAGCGGTGAAGTTGTACTGATGATTCACTAGATGCTTTGGCGACAAAGGAGATGTTGAAGACATCACAGAAGGTAAGGTTCCTCGGCTCACCCTGCCCCAGCCATAACCCCACCCTCCGCTCGGAATGTCTCGAAAGTGGAAGGTTGCTAAGCGTTACCATACAGCGGACATCATCTCCACCGTCGAGTTCGACCAAACAGGAAACTACCTTGCTACGGGCGACAAAGGCGGCAGAGTAGTACTCTTTGAGCGGAACGAAACAGTATGTTGGCATTTCACCTGCCCACCTCCCCAACCCGCGGGGGCGCACTCAACTGACGTATCCAGAAAAAAACATGTGAATACAAGTTCCATACCGAATTCCAATCCCACGAGCCTGAGTTCGACTACCTTAAATCCTTGGAGATAGAAGAGAAGATAAACAAGATCAAGTGGTGTCGACGACAGAATGCCTCACACTACCTCCTCTCCACCAACGACAAGACGATAAAGCTCTGGAAGGTCTTTGAGAAGTCATTAAAGGTGGTTGCGGAGAACAACCTGTCGCACGAATTGACGCCGGGTAGCGGTGTCGCTCCTGGAACTGGAGCCGGGGGCCCAGTCCGAAATCCCAACGCGCATTTCCGTACTGCCGCCGATCTCAAGCTACCCCGCCTCACGCACCACGATACCGTCGTTGCCGCTGTTCCCCGGAAGACCTACGCCAATGCGCACGCCTACCATATCAACAGCATATCGGTCAACAGTGATGGCGAGACATTCATCAGCAGCGACGACCTCCGCATCAACCTATGGAACCTCAACATCCAGGATCAGAGCTTCAACATTGTGGATATCAAGCCGGCGAACATGGAGGAACTTACGGAAGTCATCACTGCTGCCGAGTTCCACCCACAGAGCTGTAACTGGTTCATGTATGCTAGTTCCAAGGGCACCATCAAGTTGGCGGATATGCGAGCGAGCGCCCTCTGTGATTCGCACGCCAAGCGTAAGTTTTCAAGATTTAACACTTTGCGTCAAAATGCGCTAACCCGTTCCTTAGAGTTCGAACAAGAAGAAGACCCATCCTCTAGATCATTCTTTTCCGAAATCATTTCATCCATATCCGACGTCCGCTTCTCACATGACGGTCGCTACATCCTCTCCCGAGACTACCTTACGGTGAAGATATGGGACGTAAACATGGAGCGTCAACCCATCAAGACCATCCCTATCCACGAGCATCTTAGACCGCGGCTGTGCGATACTTATGAGAACGACAGTATATTCGACAAGTTCGAGGTGGTATTCTCAGGTGACGCGAAGAATGTCATGACGGGAAGCTACAACAACAACTTCATGATCTATCCTTCTGACCCGGAGAAGGATACCGAAGTGGTGTTGCAGGCAGACAAGTCAGCTTTCAAGGCGAAGAAGGTGGGAATACCTACACCCATGAACTCGTCGACAAGCCCGACAGGAAACAAAAAGGGAGGATCACGGGCCGGTAGCCCAGCAGCAGGCGCTGTTGGGCAAGGCCAGCGCATGCGGAAGGAGACGGATGCAGATCAGATCGACTTCAACAAGAAGATCTTGCATATGAGCTGGCATCCATTCGAGGACAGCATTGCAATTGCGGCTACGAATAATGTGAGTTTCTTTTCATGTTCAGCGTCCTTGCCAAGAGGGTGTACTAATTCTTCTACTAGCTCTTCGTGTTCTCAGCATTGTAGAGGGAGCTTCGGTATTGGCAGCGTCGCATCTGGAAGAGCATCGACGTTCTTACGGCTTGCCGTCCCTGGATTCTTTCTTAGTGCATATGCGGGTCGGACACCCTATCAACACATTCATCTTGCTTGCGTTCTCGTAGTCGATTTGGCGGCACTGGCTCCGATAGATGGATCTCTTCATGGCTGGCAGGCATCGGCGAAGATTGTGGTGGGCATGCAGGCCGGGCTTATAGGCAGTGCATAGTCGAAAATGCAGATAGGAGTGGCCCGATTATGTGGATGCGGATGGTCTTCGTGACTGTGATGCGTAGGGCGTGGCGTATGCACTGAAAGGCGTTTGGTGCGTTCAACTGAAGTTGAAGAATAGAGTGATCTGTAGTATGAATAATGAGGAATATGAGAGTATGAAATTGATCGGCCATAATGTGACGGTAAATGTCCTCGTAAATCGATAAACAATTGGTCAGGATGCTTTAAACTAGTTGTCAGGTTTAAAGATGCAAATCCCCTGCAAAGCTAATCTGACGTTCCTAGCCTGGCTCAGCCCTACGACAGATTGCCTCGCGGGTGACACGCGACGATCTCCACCACGTCAACACCTTGCTTTCCCATCCTGGCTTTCAACCCTTCTTGTACATCATGATATAGAGTTCCGCTTTGCTCTTATATATAGACAACGCGCCCTATGCAGCTTTCATCTTTCTTCTGCCTACTCTCTTCTTGCCGACTTTCTTTTGCCGACCCCTTTCTAGAGCTTGAACTAGTCCCGTTAGGCCTCTCGCATCTCCAAATTCTTCAACTCTTTCGCTATCATTGCAATTCGTCTCGTGTCGTATGTAGAGTCCTTCTTCCATCCCCCGCTTTCATCACGCTCCGCTGCTAACCTTTTCATCATTATCTATAGCCTAATCTTGCTTACGTGACTTGTTCGTTCGCCGCTCAAGTCTTCCTCAATTCGGGTCTCCTTCAGACGAAATAATCGTCCAAGGCAATCATCATGCTCTCTGCCGTCGCCCCCCTCGCGAGCAGCTTTGCGTTGATATTCGGAGGCTGCTGTTCGAATGTAAGTGGTTCGCCGCGCGATCTCTTGTTTGTTTAGCTAATCCTGCTAGGTTTATTGTCTAGAAGCGATTGTGAAGTACGTAATCTAATGAATGTTTATGGTTTTCCAAATACTCACGTCTTGCAGGCATGAGCCTGACAGTGGTCTTTTGATCACGTTATTTCAATTCATCTTCACTACCCTTTTCAGCCTAGGTAACCAACTCGACATCAATGGGAAATACTTCATCAAAGATACACCAGTCCCGATGCGGAAATGGGCCTATAGCGCGTTGTTGTTCTTCACAGTCAACATGCTGAACAATTGGGCCTTCGCTTTCAATATTTCGGTGCCGGTGCATATCGTCCTTCGAAGCTTCGGTAGCGTCACGACGATGGCGGCTGGATGGATACGCGGAAAGAGATATACTACCCTTCAAGTGCTGTCGGTTGCTCTACTCTCAGTTGGAGTCGTGATCTCAGCTTGGGCAGATGCTTCATCAAAGGTATAGCAGCTATTCATTCCATGTATGCATGAACCCGTTGCTCACATATTGTCATCATAGGGCAAACCAATGAGCACAACCTCCATCGACTTCAAAAGTGCCTCCTTCGAGACCGGCCTCGCAGTGCTTCTCGTAGCCCAACTCCTCTCCGCCTACATGGGCGTCTACGTGGAAGACATCTTCGCCCAGCACGGCAAAGACTGGCAATCGAACCTCTTCTACTCGCATGCCCTGAGCCTACCACTCTTCCTCCAATTCTACCCCTCCATCTACTCTCAATACGAGCGCCTAGCAGCCTCACCCCCATTCCCCGTCTCTATCTCTATGGCACGGACGCTTCCAGTGGTACTGACAAACTCACTCATCTCGACGCCCGAAGCTGTCATCTACCTCACTACAAACGCCGTTACGCAGCTGTTGTGTATTACTGGAGTGAACATGCTTAGCGCAAATACGTCGGCTGTTACGGTGACGATCGTGCTGAACATCCGCAAGCTGGTCAGCTTTTTGGTCAGCGTGTGGCTGTTTGGGAACCCGATGAGCGATCTAATGAAGCTGGGGGCGGCAATTGTGTTTGGTGCTGGGGCGCTGTATGGGTACGAGACTACCTATCGGATTCCGTCGAAGCAGAGGGTGGAGAAGGCGAATTGAGGGGGCCAATGGCGAGTCTGTGGATGAGGTGGACGCGTTAGATCAAGCTGAGAGGATAGCTGTACATTGAGCATTCAAGATTGTCGAGGCCTGGCAATAGGATCATTAGAGCCTCAGATTCGGTAGATATGGGCGTTTGGCATGCATACATAGACACGTTATCACCGATGAAAAGCCCTTGCTTGAGAGTCTGATATAAGAATCAATGTGTCATGTATCTTGCGTGATACTCTGAAGCAAGCCTCCATATCAAGTCAATTGCTACACAAAAGACATCATTGAAGCATTCCAGGTGCTATGTGGATAGAAAAAATGATCAGATAGTCGAGTTGAATTAGATAATGTTCTTCAACGGGTCCGCGCCTGCTTGGGAGGTGATGTGAATCGTGAGTTCGTTTTTAGAACAATCCGTTGTAACAACGAATGGCCAGGGTAGAAATCCTGGGAATACAAGCAATGTGTGCTCGTTATAAAGAGGCCATGGTGGTGCTTTCAGGGGTGCGGAGGGGCTAGGTCACCAAGAACTGACAGGGTGGAGCAGGGGTGTGTGGCGCGTCTTCTCAAGAAGTGACCACGCAGCCTTCCCCGTCTCTGAACATTCACATCTTCCCTTCGCCCTTCCATCCCACCTGCTGTTCCTACTCCTGGTATGTTCCTCTCTTCCGCCTCGAAACTCTCCCGCCAACAGTATCAACTAACCGCATTGGCTCCCATTCAGTTTTCTAGGAGCTGCGGCGCAACCCACTGCACCATGTCTTCTCCCGCCAACGTACGGCACCGTGGCCCCAAGAACAAGCGGCCGACCACCCCGAACCCAGAGGCAATCGCCAAAGATGATCTCGAGGTCATTAACAAGGCTAAGAAAGAGTTCACGACGCCATCCCATGGCTCCGAGTGGGATTACAAGCTCGCCATTTCTATAATCACGATCCTGGCTTTCGTGACGAGATTCTGGGGGATTCAGCACCCCAACCAGGTCGTCTTCGACGAGGTGCACTTTGGAAAGGTATGGCTGTGTTCTCTTGCCATGTCCAACCTCTGGATACACTCTCACCAGGCTGGAATATGAGGTCTTCACGAGCTCTTGCTGACACACAGTAGTTCGCCTCGTATTACCTCCAACGGACCTACTTTTTCGACGTACACCCTCCCTTCGGAAAGCTCCTCTTTGCCTTCGCCGGCTGGCTAGTGGGATATGACGGCTCATTCCTGTTCGACAACATCGGCGACTCGTACATCACCAACAAAGTTCCCTATGTTGCATACCGGTCGATGCCCGCACTTATGGGCGCCCTTACCGTTCCAACTACATTCATGATCATGTGGGAGTCTGGATACTCGCTACCAGCCTGCGTCACTGCCGCTGGCCTGCTTCTGTTTGACAATGCTCACATTGGCCAAACACGTCTGATTCTCCTAGATGCAACCCTCATCTTCTTCATGGCTTTGAGCGTGCTCAGCTATGTCCGATTCTACAAGTTTAGGCATATTCCTTTCACCCGCAAGTGGTGGAAGTGGCTTCTATTGACTGGAGTCTGCCTGAGCTGCGTCATCTCTACCAAATACGTCGGTGTTTTCACATTCATTTCCATTGGAGTACCCGTCTTGTTTGATCTCTGGGATCTCCTGGACGTCAATCGCCGGCAAGGAACATTGACTTTGAGAGAGTTTACCAATCACTTCCTGGCTCGTGCCGTTGCCCTTATCATTGTCCCCTTTTTCTTGTATCTCTTCTGGTTCCAGGTCCACTTCACCATTCTCTCTCGCTCCGGTCCCGGTGACGACTTTATGAGCCCTGAATTCCAGGAAACTCTGAGCGATAACATCATGATGACCCAGGCTGTTCCCATTGATTACTACGATTTTCTTACCCTCCGGCACAAGGAGACCAAAGTCTATCTTCACAGCCATCCTGACAAGTATCCTCTGAGGTACGACGATGGTCGTATCTCTAGTCAAGGACAGCAGGTGACCGGCTACCCACACAACGACACCAACAATCAATGGCAGATTATTCCGGCCAAAGACCTCCCAGGCACAGGCCACCGCGTGAAGAACGGAGATCTCATCCGCCTCAAGCACCAAATTACAGACACCTTTCTAATGTCTCATGATGTTGCATCTCCCTATCATCCAACCAACCAAGAATTCACGACTATTGGCGTCGAAGAAGGTAATGGAGATCGATTCAACGACACTCTATTCGAACTCAAGGTCGAGAATGGCAAATTGGGACAGGAATTCAAGACTATGTCTTCACATTTCAAGCTAATCCACTTCCCTTCTAAGGTTGCTATGTGGACTCACACTACCCCTCTCCCGGACTGGGCATATAAGCAAGCTGAAATTAACGGTAACAAGAACATTCAGCAATCCAGCAACATCTGGTTCGCCGAGGAGATCCCATCACTCGCACCTGGAGTTGATCGAGCCAAACATGAGCCCAAGAAGGTCAAGCATGTGCCATTCTTGAAGAAATACTTCGAGCTCCAACGCGCAATGTTCTTCCACAACAACGCTCTCACCAGCAGCCATCCATACTCCAGCTTCCCCGTGGCATGGCCCTTTCTCCTCCGGGGCGTGTCCTTCTGGACCGACAACGACACGAAGCAGCAAATCTATTTCCTCGGTAACCCCATCGGCTGGTGGTTAGCCAGCAGTCTCCTCGCCGTCTTCGCTGGTATAATCGGCGCCGACCAGCTCGCGCTCCGCCGCGGCATCGACGCTTTAGATGAGCGTGAGTATCCCCCCCTCTCCTTCTTCTACTACTCTTCTCATCGACCCGGTTTTCGTTTTTGGGGTCTTTTTACGTTTCCGAATGCTGTCGCTACTCGTTATAATCGTCTTCATCGTCCGCGACCTACAATTACGTATCTGACTCATCTCTGGAATCCAGGCACGCGCTCCCGCCTCTACAACTCGACGGGCTTCTTCTTCCTCACCTGGGCTGCCCATTACGTCCCATTCTTCATCATGGGCCGGCAGCTGTTCTTGCATCACTATCTCCCCGCGCATCTCGCGTCTGCGCTCGTGACAGGCGCGTTGGTTGAGTTCATCTTCAACATCGAGCCCATGATCGTCGATGGCGAGACAATCACGACGGACGGCAAGAAGGGCAAAAAGGTGGAGAAGCGGAGCAGACCGGTCCGCGAGCGGCTGGGCACGCAGACGCTGTTTGCGAGCTGGGCGGCCACAGCCGTTATCCTGGCGCTGGTGATCTGGAGTTTCCTATTCTTCGCGCCGTTGACGTACGGGAAACCCGGGTTGACGGTGGACCAGGTGGTGGCGCGGAAGTGGCTGGCGTATGATTTGCATTTTGCGAAATAGAGTGTGTGATGAAGTTGTTGACGTGTCGCAGTAGATGGGAGATGCCTTGTCGTAGAGGGGGGAGGGGGTGTACTGTGGTGGCTTAGGCTTAGAATGGTTGAGGGTGTTGGCGGATCGGGTGCCTGTATTTCGGGATGGTGGGTCCTCTAGGGTGGGTGCGTTGTCTTGAGTTTGACTGCGAGTCTGCGGAAGGTGGGCATTGTTGGGTTGGTATCTGGTTGGGTTGTTGTACTATAGGTATTGGAGTCTAATGAAGAAAAGCGTTTGAACTCTTGGGACTTTGTCTACTTTTCTACCGCTCATTCCGACTGACCGAAGGTATGCACCACTGCAATTTAAGGGTTAGGGATTTGCAAAAATTGCCATACTCGAGCTCTTTCGCAAGGTACAAGTGATAGTTGACGTACTGGAGTGATAGACATGCTAATATAAGTGCAAATAGCGAAAGACGGTGTAATGAAAGAGTGAGTGTGGGAAATCTAAAGGCCTGCATGTCTCTCATCTACCTTCGCCGCATTTTCTCTGCGATCTCCGCAATATCACCTGCCCCGCACTTCAAATCTTTTGACATCATAAACTCCAAGATGGCCACCATCACAAAGCCATGCCCCAGCACAAATTGGACATCGTACGATGCATGGGGCTATGATGGAATGAAAGAACGGCTAGAAAGATTTATGGGAAGCATTGACAAATCCGCGCTGCTGGAGCATGTTGAGCAAGTCACGGGCAAGGCGGCAACCATGAGCGACCCCTTTTCCGCCAGCCAATTCTGGTGCTGCTTCGAGTTTATCTTGTCCGACGAAAGCCTCATAATTGCTCGTGTGAGACTTCCGCGGCATCCAGAAAGTAACGATGATGTCAACGAGGAGTCCGAGCTATACGCCATCGAGTGCGAAGTTGCAACTATGCGGTTCGTGCAAGGCAAAGCTACGAGCGTGCCGTCCCCTTGCTTATACGCATATGCGGGTCCGGGTTCTCAGCAAGCTGCCAAGGTTGGTGCATGCTTTATGCTGATTGAGGGCTTCTATGGAAATACTCTACAGGATGTGAAGTTTGACATCTGCGATCTTCCCGTAAGGCTGCTTTGGCGTTCGAAAGCTTCTAAAACGTCTATAGCTAACATATCCTTATATAGATTCAAACTCAAGAGCACATCCTCACCCAATGGACGTCCATTCAAGCGGAACTGGCGAGCTTTTCCTTCCCAACCATCGGATCAATTGCCCATTTTGCCCAAGACACTGGGCCAACGATTGGCAAACTGGCTACAGCCGTAGCCGAGGGATTACAGACTGCGGGACCATTCCTAAGTTCACACGACTACTTTAAAGCTGTCGGCGATGCCAAGCATCTACAAGCATGCAAGAATTACGAAGCCGACGCCGACGACGACGACGACGACGACGACGACGCAGACATCTTCACGGTCCTTGGCCCCTTTATCTTCCGCGACATCGTCCAACGCACCGACTTATTCAAAGGACCTGGCAACACAGGCCCATTCCATTTCAACCACATGGACATGGGAACCCAAAACATCCTCGTCGACGACGCCTTCAACTTCCTCGCCATCATCGACTGGGAATTCGCACAGTCGGTGCCCGCGGAGGTAAACCACTACCCGATGCCGTTCCCGCTCATCTCGTCCGACGCGGAGATTGAGCACATTCTGAGCAACCCGGACAGCGTAACGTATCGGAATGTCCAGCGGCATGTCAAGGCGCGAGAAATATACCAGCGCAGCTTTTCGGCGGCGGAGCAAGCTCTAGCTGGTAAAGGGCGGCCGCTGCAGAGCTCGATTGCGAAGGCGCTGGATGGACCTGCGTCAAGGGTCTATGCGGCTCTGGGGAAGATTGCGATTTTTGATGGGATGGGAGAGGAGTTGACGCGAGAGATGATCCGGCTGGCGTTTGGGCGCACTGGGGAAGAGGCGGACGAGTATGTGGAAAAGATGAAGATGAAGATAAAGGAGTCGTAGTGGCCGTTATGGTAGAACTTTAAAAGCCTTGCTGCTGTGGCTTAGGGTTGATACTCTGCTTGAAATAAACGGGTCTGTTGGCTATATACCTACTTGAAGTCTCCGAGCAGATCTTAAGACGCTGGACTTCACACGGATATCCGAGAAGCGAAAACTCAGGCGCAGCTGGTTACACAGGCGCGTAAGGGCCCCCACTTGCCCGAAGTAGAACGAGAGGAGGCGTGCATAAGGAGGCTTGCCAAGTTTGCCAGACTTCCTCCCACCTCCACGAACCGACTTCAACTCATTCACGACTTTCCAAAGGCTCCCCAGAGTGGATAGCTCCTCGAACATTCCGTCTACGGCTTTCTCGACAGGTACTAACCCCCGCTATTTCATTCGGCCTACCCCGGGCTGCTGTAACCATTCCGATAGAACACTCCAGTGAACCTTCACAACATCCGCTTATGAGCCGTACAGTACTGGGCCATAAGTTTGGGCACACGGATACCACTGCACGGATTACACCCTTGCTCGCTAGACACGCTGTGGGGGGGTAAACCAACCATAAGCCGGAGGACTTCGTCTCGACATCATGGAGACGCACATGGCGCGTCAGTCCCCAGATTTGCCCGTGAGTGGCCACAATTTGGTTTCCCAAGGTTCTCCTGAGGGGTCGTCGACCCCAACAACTTCATCGAGGACAAGACAGAAGCGGCCGCCAGAAGATCATGTCAACCGTCATGAAACTACCAAAAGGGTTCAAATTGAAAATCATGGACGAATGACACCTATGCAGGGTGTCACGGCGGACCTCCAGCAGCTCCAATCCCCAGTCCAGGACGGCGCAGATCATTACAGCAACTTGTGCCAATCTTGTCAAAATCTGGACCTGGATGGAATCTTTCGCATGAAAGACATTAAACAGAGATGCACAGATGGGTATGGCACCCGAGTCCGTGCACTACACTCCACATATCGATCATTAGACTGCGGCTTATGTAAAGTGATGCGCCAAATGCAGTCACTGAGTCATTACCCTAATCATAAAACATGGCATTTGGTGGCACAGCCAGTGCCACAGACATTTCTGTCTAGTATCTCGAAAGACACTACTATTCTCTCAATTGAGCAAGAAAAGATATATTCCCGCTATATTTCTAACTGGAATACTAACTCCTTTATAATACCGACGGGAGGCCCGGATGTTGTGTCTGGACGGCCCATTATGGAAGCTGTCGATTGGAGTATTGTGAAGAACTGGCTAGAGTCCTGCGAAAAACATCACCGAAGGCATTGTAAACCCAGCAAGGACTCTCAAGTTCTAGGTCTTCTCGTGGTTGATTGCGTCACTCGTCAAGTCGTTCCGCACGATCCGTCTCAGGGGTGTCTCACTCTCAGCTACGTCCGGGATAATAGCAACGCAACTGGAGCCGAAATCTACATGGTATTCTTGTCAAATAAGCTGCCGGCAACTATCGAGGACGCCATTAAAGTAGTCAACGCCCTTGGCTATCACTCAGGTTGAAATTGATGTGAACTCTGATTTCTATAGACGTCTAGCTAGTTGTATATATACTAGGGGAAGGAAGGGGGCCACCCCCAGGGTGGCGCGCTAGTAAGTTCAGATGAGCCCTGCACAGCTGAGGCTTCAGCTCGGTTCTCTACAGCTGAGATTTCAGCTGGGTTCTCTACAGCTGATGTTCGGAGAGTAGCTTTCTGGCATATGAGTTGTTGATCCTAGGTTGTAGTGCTGCAACCTGAGTCTATCGATACTTGTGGATAGACAGGTACTGCGTTCCACGAACCGAACCCCAGAAGCATAAGCTTATGCATGACGTAAGCCTTGTCTACGAGAAGTCAGTACTTACCCTCGTCGACGCCGAAGGCGAGAATCCCGATCACGGCCTACCAGGCGCAGGTTGTAGGCTACGAGAATATACTCACCCTTGCGTAGCGGTTGGCCCGAGAATCATTGCTCTAGTCTCATTTGACATTGTGAATGACATAAAGTGCTCGCATTGGAACACCCAAGGGTGGACTTACCAAGAAGTTGTGTTCAACGAGGAAGCCTGTTTTTACAGACGAGGGAATGAGCTTTCAATGCAACACCATGCACTGCTTCGAAGCTTTGGACATACCACTGGCTGCAATGCCCGATGATGATCTGCAAGAGCTAAGTAAGAAATGCTGGATTTCAACGGTTTTTCCAAAGTGCCGAGTTGGCCAACTACCAAGGGATCTCATAGTTCGAATTCGTGATTACATCCAACGGAATCTGACAAACGATTACGACTCTCTCCATGCTTTCAATGGCATACTCCGGAGATTTGCCATGATGGAAAACCCGGTTGAGAATATACTAGGGGTTCCAATCTTTCCCCAGGCCGCCTTCAGACATTGGAGCCCGGAGAAGACCCAACTCAACATTACAGAGAAACTTCTTTTTGGTCTGGACTGGAATTCCGAAGCTAGCATCCGCCGACACGTTCTTCCAAGCTGGACTTGGGCAGAGTGGAAACTGGATCCGGATCATGAGGATGTATTCAAGATGGAACTTTCATATAAAGATGATAGTGATTTCTTCAGTTACGTGACCGACGATGTCGAGTACAATGCCGGCGGGTACCATCCCGACTATCTCTGGTGCAACACGTTTCCTCTCTCGACAATATCTTTTGAATTCAAAGGCTCAGTCCTGCCCTGGGCGGAAGAACACGAAGAGATCATCAAGAAAGCTAGTTCTAACTCTCCACCAACCCATGTTCAAATCCACGAACGCCTCTTCGACGTGAACGAGAAATATCTCCCGATGTCATTATATAGTATCGGCGACAAGCCATCACTCGCCATGCTCGGCGAGTTCTTCTTGACTAGCAGACATTCCAAATGCGTTGCTCTGATACTCCGCGAGTGGCCTGATATGCCCGGTATTCTTTTGGGGCAAATAGAGGATCCGGCGACGAATGAACGCGTGGGCCATTTCAAGTTTTATGAGCACGATGGACCACCGCATGGGTCGTATCCGTGGTACGAGTATCCTGAAGAGAGGGGGGCCATTGTGAGGTGGGAGGATACACGGATTGCATAAGCAGGGCCGTACTCGATTCCAACTATACCCGCCACCGACACATGAGCAGACTTTTCTTCTGCGCTGTGTCAAGATATTCGGTTCTTCAGTCAACGGAATCGGTGCATTCGTTTACCGATGCTTAACGAGCTTCATGTTTTTTCTTTTTTCAGTATTACCGAATGAGAGGGAAGTTCAACATTTCGGACAACTAGTACACTCGTGAGGCTACCAGACACCGTTAGCAGGGCACACGCAGATTAGAAGTGTATCCGCTGTCTCATACAATGGAACCACACAGACAGTGGCAGGAAAGTGTACGGATATCTATGGTAGGCATTGTGCAGTCGAGTAGATCAATCATCCAGCTCCGGTGAGAGTGTCCAACCGTCGTCCTGGCCGCCGCCGCGGAAGTCAGGCGATGACCTTGCCGTAGAGCTTTGATTATTAACAAAAATTTGCAAACTTTTAGAAATAAAAGTGGTGATACCTCATCCACCAATTGCAGCTCATCGCCGTCATGCTAGCTATCATACAACGCTGCAAAGTCGATGTTGGAGTGTTATGGCCTGAGTCATCTATGCATACATATTAGAACACAATGAAACGAATCAGACGCCAGCAAAGGCTGAAGACTTGTTGCCAAGGATCTGCTGACCGCCGACCCTCCCAATTGATCTATACTTGAGGCACAGCCGCTACGGCGGGGTAAGGCTGAACATACGCAGAAAAGACTTGGATGCAGCCTTCGATGCCATTTAGTTTCTATCAGTGCTTCATCTTGCTCCAGCTGTATTACGATTCAAGTCAAGGATCCAAATCATGGTCCGTCTCCCTTTTCATCAACCCGCCCTTCTAACCTGGTCTAGGCGCTGAAGCAGCTGTATAGCCATGAGCATCCAGAAATTGAGTAAGTTCGACATAACTAAAGATCTTTGCATCTGCTAAGACTGCAAAGCATCGTCGCTATCCATGGCATGAACCCCATGAGCAATATCGCTCACGCGGACAATACTTGGACTGATGAAGAGTCCCGCACGCACTGGCTCCGGGACGAACACATGTTGCCATGCAGCATCCCGAGGGCACGGATGTTGGCTTTCGAGTATAATGCGAACGTGTTCTTCAACTCGTCATGTGCAGACGTACAGGAGCAGGCTAAGAATCTTTTGAATTCCCTTTGGCTGCAGCGGGAGGTATGATAAGAAGGAAAGCTTCGTGGTAGACTTGTATTGATTGGTGAGTGTTCTCTAGAAGACTAACTCGCGCCCGATTATCTTCATTGCGCATAGTCTCGGTGGTATCATTGCCAAAGAGGTGCGTGCAGCTTGACTCCTTGTCCTATGCCCGAAGGTGAAAATAAATATGACTAACCGAGAGTGATTCTTCAGGCGCTTGCAAAGGCAAATGAGAGTGAAGGAATATACGTCGGGATTTTGACGTTCACCTACGGTATCGCATGTTTTGGTACTCCACATCGAGGCTCCATTCTAGCTTCATGTGGCCTTACAACGAGAAACTCGTTCCTTGCAAGCGTTGACAGGTCTAGTAGCTTTCATCGTGATCTAAGAGAGCGCTTTAACCCGCTCTTAGAGCAGTACATATATCTGAATGTCTGCGAGACATTGGAGAAGAACATTTCGAGCCTCCCCGTGGGAGTAGTGAGTAAATCTGTGGCAGCTTCATTAATGAAATAAAGCTTACGAGGAGAGGTCGTTAATCCTGTCTCAGCCACCCTTGGGCTTAAGGATTCGAAGGGGATTTGTATATATCTCAATCGAGATCATAAGACGGTGTGCAAGTTCAAAGGCGAGGATGACCCGGATTTTCGTAAGGTTGCCGCAAACTTGCAGAAAATGGCAAAAGGAGCCGTTGACTGTACCAGGAATACGCGAGCAGTTGCCGAGCAAGAAGATGAATTTCGCAGAATGAAGTCCTGGTACTCAGATGGTGTGTGCGAATATTCTCGGAGAAACTGTAGGCCTATTCTAATCAAGCCTCTCAGAAGTGGAGGAAGAACCAATGGACACGCTGTCCGCTATCAGAAATGCCAATGACGTCGTAGGAGACGCTGGGAGTACCTCCGCCGAAAGTCAACTTCTCAGTCAACTGGAAGTCGCGGCGCAAAACTGGGGAACTATCATCTGGACGCTTACATCATGGAATGCAGAGATCCTGAATCTGCTCTCATGGATGTTTTTGACCGGCTTCGTACTAAGGATCTTCATACCGACGCCGAGTCTACCGACCAGACAAGAGGTATGCGTGAAGGCGGACGAGGGAGTTCAGGCTTGTGTTTCTCTTCACGATATCCGACGCCTCCAGGTCGAGATTCTGGATGCGCAATTTTATCGGACAAGTCGTGCAGTTAGGCGTCTCGAGGTTGCAACAACTGTTTCCGTTCCATGCTCGGCATGCACGGCGATTGGGTTCCCCTTGAAGACGTTAGAAATTGTCAGGGTTCTGGAAGAAAAGCTTCATAAACGCAAAGTAATTCTGGCTGTTGAACTTCATAGGCGGTATGGGGAACAGAAAGATGCGAAAGAGAAGAAGGAAGAAAGCGAGAAACTGAAGAAGGTTAATGATGAGAGGGGGTGGTGGTGGTGGTGCTTTCATTAGGCTTGTGTTGAGGCCAAAGGCCACGACGTCGGGTCCTGTATACCGCTTATTAACAAGGTCTACAGTGCTAGCAGCAACAATTTACTGGGTTCCAATATGTCTAATTATGTGTGTATCTGCGCTGCTGCGTCTCTACATCGCTGCATTACTGCAGCAGCGTGGTGGTGGTTCTGTGGTATAGTGAGTGCGTGTTATAGCCTGCAAAACAGCCCCTTTGTACTAGAATAAACCGGCGAGAAGCCAACTCAACCGCGTTTTAAGACTCTCGGCCAAGTCCTTATCAACTCAGTAGGGCGCAAGGAGCGGAATGCTGCCATGGAAAGTGTCTATTAAGTGGTGGATTCTAAAAGTTGTTGTTTCCGTTATAGTGTCGCGTTTGTTTTAACTATTGATGAGAGCTGTAGGCCTTGTGTTATAATATAAATAAAGGAAATTCGAGACTGAAGGATGGGAGCTTTAGACGACGTTCGAAGTATCCACCTGTGGCTGTACACTCGGGTTGTAACAGCTACAACCTAGGATCAACAACTCATACGGTTCACGGTCACCTACGTACAGACTTGGAGTTGCTGGCATAGTAGCTGCCTACATGCCTAGCCAGTTACAACTTCTACAGAGAGGGGTTGGGGTACGGTGACCTACCCTGCCTAATGCTGCCTACTGCTGCCTCCAATTAGTGCTTCTGCCTATGCATACAGTCACTTCCTACGTAGTATATAGTTTGGCCTTCGGGCCCCCGAAATAAGACAGAGTTCACATCAATTTTCAACCTGAGTTGTACCCTTGCATGGCTGATAAAGTGCAGACCAGCTTTGCGCTATTCTCTATCGGAGGGTTAAGTTTACTCGGGAATTAGGGCCCTAGGACTGGAACCTGGCAGGCTTCCGGAATCGGAGGTAGGATGAGGACCCCAGTCTCAGCCCTCTAAGTCGAATACAGGGCCCAAAATTGGGGTTCCGACGAGCTGCTCAGTCACTCAGTCCCGACCGAGGATGCGCTTACTCCAGCGCAGCTCCAGCTCAGTTCTTTGAACAGGGAAGGAAAGTATTCATGTGCACATTGCGGTGTCGTACTACCTGTTTCACGTGATCTCGACTTTTATATCCAAGAGCGCGCGGTCATCATTGAGACGACGTTTGGACGCATTTTGAGGTACACCCAGAAAGCATAACATCAGGAGCTACACAATCAGTCTTTGTATAGAGCAGTTAGGCGCGCAAGCACATAAAGCTCAAGGTTCGTTCGAGATGGTAAAACGCATGAATTTCTTTGATCACTAAATCCAATGTAATGCGACCCCCTTCGCACAGGTATCATCCTACAAGGTTTTTCCTAACGAAACTGCAACTTTGCGGAGCGATCTCTTAGACCGAGGCTACTTTATCATGTTCAGTCAAAGTCTTCAATGGACTTAACCACATTTCTACTTTCAAGTGAGACCTGGGTTTGTGTATTGAGATCGAGCTTGGTCATCGGGAGTGTCCTCCAGAGCTCACTTTCATTTTCCGTGTCCACATATGCCATGTTAGAAAAGACTTTGTGTGTTTTACCGTAATTGTCAAATTTCGGAGTATCAAGTATGTCGAAAGTTGAGGGTCGAAGATCGACCATGTAGGAGCGCAATGTATCATGTAGCGCCGAAAAGTACCTTTCATTGGAGGCCTCTTGGAGGTAGCGCGCAAGAGTCCATGCTATCTGTGGTTTGTTGTTTGCACCAATCGTCTCATATCTCCAGAGCTGGATATCGCCTATTCTGATCGGCCAGGTCCTGTTCATGCGTTGAAGAATATTACTTGCTTCTTTCCGTAACTCGTAAGTCTCCAAGCTCCTTTCTGCTAGTGTGTCAATACGATTGATGGTGGATGACATTAGTTCGGCTACTGCTAGATAGGAAGCGGTATCGCCTTGATTGAGGGACATTCTTAGTGACCCTGTCCATAGGTATGGGTCACGACGAGGATAAATGCGATTAATTGGCGGCTCCGTGCTAAGCCGAAACATCAGGTTCGACATGTACGTGACCGAAACCGCACTTCGGGCTAATAATTGAGTTGGCCGAAAGGAGAACGAGAAAGCAAGAACTTGGTTCTCCAGTTGATGCGTGAACGAATTTCTGAGCGCGGCAACATCTACTTCAAGGCAACCGAGGGGAGTCGTAGTCGCGTATTTCTGCCGAATTAACGTCATTGGCGTGGATTGTAGCGACCACGACGTGGGCCTTGAAGGATTTGACGGTTTCAATGCTGTCCGCACCACTGGCCTCAAAGGTGGGCTGGAATCTTGCGACACCGTTGAATTCCGAGAAAGGAAATCCGCGGATGCATTGTGACACGAGGCGAGAAGTTGATCCAAAACATTCTTGATGTAAACGCATTCACTCTCAGACAGGATGACATCCTCTGAAGAGACTAGAACGTCAAATGCCAGGCGAAGAGACTTTCTAAGAAGAATCAAAGGCAAGGCGACTTGTTCCAGCACTTTAGGTTCAGCTTCAAGTGCTATCGTCTGATCTTGGTTTTCGATGAGTCCAATTTGCGATAACTGGGAAGCGTAAGACTGGAATGACCGAAGCTCCAAATCGTAGGTAGAGGACTCGACAACTTTAAGGTTTGGCGGAGCACTTGGAACCACCTTGCGAGTGATATTGCGTGCATTCGAGTGGCTTGTCGTTCCTTTTGACGCCGTGATCATTAGACCCCGTTTCTTACTATGCCGGATAGACTTGATCTGGCGAGACGCCTGGTGATGAATAGGGGCCTTCGTCGTCACCGATACTGTGTATTGGGTGAAAGTCTGGAAGAGGGTAGCGATGTCGTTCCTCGTGGCTTGCATCTCCTTGCGAATGGCGATATCTTGTTGCCTACCGCGGATCGGTCAGTATTTAGCTTTGCAGCATATCGCCAGATAACATACCTTCCCGTGACAGACAGGGCTGCTGTGAGGTTTGTCCCCAGCCTATGCAGACGCACACTTGCATCTTCCACGCTCTTGTCTTCAGCTGCCCATCGCCAGCTTTTCCGTAATCGCTCCAGCCACGAATCTCCATTTGCAAGCTTGACCTCGCTAGCAATCTTGCGTAGTTGCCTGAATTCGTTCTCGCAGAGTGTAAGTATCGTCTGCAAGTTTGGCAGTATTTGCCTGTCGTCGACTGCAAAGGGAGACTTCTCAAAGTCGCGGAGGAACATCTGCGTGTGAGATATAACGGACATGAGTGCCTGGAGCTCGGACAGTAGTCGAGGGACGCTCTGGGCAGCATGGCGGTGGCGATCGTAAATCTCGAAGGTTTCCTTGCCGAGCTTGAAAGCGATGTCCGCAAGGCTGATGGCATTTGCTGCGACAGAGAACGCAGCGATGGCCGCCATGATAACAGTAATAACCAAAGGACAGGTAAAATGTGACGGGAAATTCAGTGGAGATGACTGCGACGAGACTCAAAAGGCAGATTAAAAAGAAAGGCTAAAGAGGCTGAGTCGATGTTCTCGGATGCAGCCTCGCCAGGCGCATTTGCAGACTGCATGATGGCATCCAATCAGTTTCGTCATGTGCCAGCCTCATTGATACGTCTTGACAAGCAACGTGCAGCTCCAAGACGCATCTAATGGTTAGTCTATCGGTGACTTCCACACTATACGACACTGGACCTTCGTATGGCAATGCTTATTGTTTGGAATGCGCCTTTTCATGGACCAAAAACCTTTGTAACACTATGATTACTTGGCACACTACCTATGAGGTACGCCCAGAGGCCATATGTATTTACATAGTATATCGCGTTTCATCTCGTTGCTGGAGGTCCAATAATGCTTACAAGGCACGGCAAAAACGTACATACATGGCCTGCTATCCTAATACCGGGTTTAATGTGTTAGCTTTCACCCTGTTTTGAGGAGTTCAATAACAAAGGTTGAGTTGAGTTTGAATTTGTAGAAGAAAGGAAATTGGTTTTTTGGATATCATAAATGGAGAAGCCGTCTAGGATACCCTTTTTCAACGCCCAAATCATGGTAGAAGCTAGAGGAGACATAGCTTGGCTGCGGCACCTTGGGCCGCTCCTGAAATTGTCACCTGCCCGCATGAAACACTGGAAAGAAGGTTCGGATATCAATCCTCCTTATCAAGACCCCGGATCATGACATCTATGAGTTAGCCGTTAGCAGTTTTAGGGGAATCAGAGCCCATCCCGACGGTGTCATCGCAGTGTCAAAAGACCCTAACCCTTTTTGCCCACACCGAAAGTCTCCCCTCCATCTGCGAGGTACTTCGCCTCCTCCTCAGTCGACTCTCGGCCTAGGACTTCGTTCCTGTAGGGATATCTTCCGAACCTCTCAATTATCTTGGCGTGGATCTTCTCAAAATTCGCCGCTCTATCGAAGTATCCGAGGGAAGCCTCACACTCTGCTCCAGCCTCAACAAGCTCGCTCCGAAACTCGTCAAGCACACCAGCCAGCTGCTTGTGGAGCTCACGAGACTCTGAGTGCATATGAGGCATATAGAACCAGAAGCGGTGGGCTGACGAGAGACGGTAGAGGGGGTGCTTATCGAGACGCGGCATAGTGCTGTTGGGCGAAAGGAGGCTCGCCATGACAGCAGTAGCGATGGTGTCATAGTGATTGTAGACCAGTGGGAGTGTTGACGGTGTGCGCAAGATGTTGCGTGGCATCTGGTCGAGGATCAAGATGAGACTCAAGGCCGTGGACGCGCTCTCAGACGCGCTCTCAGCGCCTTCGTCTTGTGGTGACTGCTCGCTGATCTCGCGGAGGAAGGGTTCGGCAATCGCAGAGGAGGGCACCTGGGAGAGCGGATACTTCTCAGGACCGATGGATTCGAGGGCAGAGAGGAAGTTGGAGCGGCAGATTGTGTCGAAGGCGGCTTTCTCTTCGGGGGGGACTCCATTTCCCCACCATTTCTAAAGTCCAGTTAGAAAGAAGACCACAAAGAACACTCAATTGAATGCCACGTACCTTCGCGACCTCCATAGTCGGAGCTCGAGCGCCTTCGGGAAGACCTCCAAACCAGGTAGACTGAACCAGCTTGTACAGGCTCGGGTTGAAGATCTCCTTGCTGAGGGTGAAAGCGCGTGGAGTGCTCATGTTGACGGCTGTACTAGGAGAAGTTTTGAGGTAACTTTGAAAGTAGCCGTCGAAGGGGATGAATTGGAGGAAGATAGCTAGTATCAGGACCACTGCTAGGCCGGTGAGCATGCAGACTGTGGAGGTGAGGAGGTTGAGCAATTGAAGAGTCTTGGAGGGCGATATCCTAGGAAAGCGCGTTCAATTGAGGTCCTGCGAAGCAAACCACGGTGACTTATAGTGAAGTGATGTTGCACAGATTAGCACATGGGTTAGCAGTTGACTCAAAATCGCGCTTAGACACGCCGCTGGTGTTAATGAGCGAAAGCGCGAAAGAAAGAGGCCGAGGGCGCGCAAGTTGCTCTTGGCTAAACCCGTCTAGCGAAACGCATCATTAGACAGCTTTAGGGACGAGCTCGACGAAAATAACTGATCATGTTATATTCCTTCTTTGTACGAAATTAGGTGCAGTCCATAGTTGATTACGTGAATGTGCAATTGTTATGCGAAATCATTTCCCAGGCGCGTGTTGAGTTCACAGAACTAACAGGCTATCGGATAGCGAGAGCACTAATACATGGAACAGCATATCTCAGAGCAGTCAGCCAGTTGATTGAAAGAGTTGTCTTGGAGCATTTATGAGATTCGCCTTAGCAAACATTCTTTTCCAGACTATCAATCCATGTAACGCCTCCAAGTGTCTCCAGAGCATCTCCTTCAACCTCAGAGGCCAATGCCCCCTTCATTGTGACCGCTTCCCTTCGACCATCGTGTGAACCATCAATCTTGGACTAAGAAAGCGCCTATGACCTGGGCTTCTCCTTCTTCTCCTTCCACAGCGCTGAGAGACCGACTCCGGAGACCTTGACGACCTTGAATCGCACACTGGACGTTCATTAGTATCGCGAAATCCAATGTGACCGGGAATAGCATACCCAGGAATATCACCCTTGGCCTTGCCCTTACGACCGAAACCAGCTAGAAGGACCTCGTCGTTCTCGTCGACGAAGTTCAAGCAACCGTCATTTGGCACTGAACATCCCATTAGCCTCTGCACGAACTCCAAATTGCTCCCATCTAATATATCCCATTGTAACGTACCGAAAGCGGTGACCTTCTTTCCGTTCTTGATCAACTGCACCCTCACGCACTTCCGGATGGCAGAGTTGGGCTGCTTGGCCTCGACACCGACCTTCTCGAGAACGATTCCCTTGGCGTGGGAGGAGCCTCCGAATGGCGAGGACTTGTAGGCAGTGCCGAGGAGGCGCTTTTTGAAAGAGAGATCGGACCACCGATTCTCGCGGCGGTGGTTTCGCAGCTTGCGCGCGGCGTTGAGACCTCTTGGCTTTCCTTTACCCATGATGTCTACAATTTGCGAGAGAGATCAGCTTGGTGTCGATGCAGCGAGCAGGAGCGGGGTGGATTACGTGCGTACCGGTTGATTGAGGGTTTGTGGATGAAGCGGCGTCGGTGAGGTCTTGCTCAGTCGATTTTCGCTTAGAGTGTGGGCAGACACGAGCGAATTGCGTCGTCTCGGAGAAATGGCTCCGATCGCCGAGGCACGTGACCAAACTCAAACCTATCGAAAATTTTCAGCCTCAGAAACATCAATTGAGCACTCCAATCATCACGACACCGCGATTTCTTGGAAATCTTCGTGATGTCTCCGTCTCCTTCCAACTTCAGCAGCCATTTCTATCACGCAGACTCCATGCCTAACATCCGAAACACCTACAGCAAAAAGCGAGGTCGAAAGCTAAATTCCATATGTATAGCTCAACGTACAGAAGACACGTAAGTTCTCCACGATAGTTCTCCACGACAGTTCTCCGCGCTACCTTGGTCTTACTCCCTCTTTCCCCCTCTTTCCTCACGGCACGCGCCCGCAGACTTTGTCCTCCCATGACATCCTCGACGCCCGGCGCACGCCAAGATCGAACAGGTCGTCCTCGCTAGTGGGTAGTGGGGGCTAGTTGGCTCTTCCTAGTCGTAACAAGGCAGCCACTTCGAGTGTGCCCGAGGCAGTGGGTGGATCCAGTACCGTAATCGGAAGTCGTCTGGAGTCTTGTGCCAGCAGCCGCGTGGATCAAAAAAGATGACAAAAGCGAGGACGCGCGCACTCAGCCCTACCTAGCAGCGATGGGGGCGGTGAAGGTGTTCTGACCCGTACATATACGATAGCTGGCACCAGAGATGTCAGCGAGCTGGCGCTTTGGCGCTGGCGTTTATGAATTGCCAATGTTTTTGCAATAAGCTCTTTTAGTGGCTTGGGCTGTTAACGTCTTATAGAAAAATCCATGAGTAGTTTCGCTCGTTACAACTATCGCCCTTCTTTCAATACCGCCTTCTCCATCAATACACCCATATATCTAAATATGATCCTCTACTTATCGGCAAACGTCAATTTCTGCCTTTGCCCTTCATTAGCGGCCGCCTCAAAGTCAACCATAGCCGGTAAGCTGTCGGCGATACTTTTGCCAGATGTCTTCCATCCCAGAGCCCGCAAGCGTTCAGCAGAGCCGCGAGAGTTTGTGCCCCAAAGGATAGTACCCCAAGGATGCATTTCAGTCACCTTGTCAGGAGACATCTTGTCGACCTCAGCGGAATTGATCAGACCTTTGCCGTAAGCGATCTTAGCCACAGCTTCGCTGATGTCTCCCCAGCGCTGTTCATAGTGGTTAGCTACTGCCAAGTGGAGTTGGGCACACGTTTATCAGGCACTAGACTCACAAATTCATTATTCTCAGTGAAGTAATATCCTCCCGGGAGCCAAGCAGCCTTGCTCTCTAGCCCTTTAAGTGCCTCTTCGGTGAGGAGAATAATCGCGCTCGCCAAATCGTCAATATGAACACCTTCAACCAGTTAGTCAAGATTCGAAGCAAATATATAACGGAGCAGCTTCGCAAGACCTACTATTCCAGATGTTGTTTCCTTCCAAGACCTGGAAACCCTTTCCTCTTTTCAAGACCTTGGCAAAATTAGCTCGGCTCTTACAACTCATGGGACAACCACATACATTCTCGATCAGGACCGGAACCTGGATGCTTCGCTTCTTGACCGGCCCGGCACCAACACCGTAGATCATTGGAGGGCTGATGATCGCAGCGGTAACGCCATGCTCTTTAGCAGCAGAAATGACCGCCTCTTCCACATCGCGGTGGATGTGCGTGAGGTCGAACGAAAGGATCTCTCCGATGTCCGTGGAAGACAGATCATTGTACACCTTCTCGGACTTGTTTCCCGCGCCGGTAGACGTATCTCCCAGGATTCCGGTTCCCGAGATATGGACGAACTTGGCGTTCTTTTGGCTTCCCGCAATCCCTTTGATAAGGGAGACGGCACCTGCGATATGGTCCGCAGAGGCAAGGTCTGTCTACATGTCAATACAACTACATTTCAAATTTGATCATACACATACTCAGAACCACATCTGCTTTACTCGCCTCCAATTGAAGGACTTGGTCGTTGTCCAGATCGCCCAAGACGGTTTGAACCGCTGGGTAAGCCGCCTTTACAGCTTGGGCTTGTGCTTCATTCCGGACCAGGGCAGCAATCTCATACTCGGGGTGAGCCTCTAGAAGAGGGCGAAGAAGATGTCCTCCGATGTACCCTAAATAATTGTGGTGGTTAGAGTTGAATTTGCATAGCGGATTATAATCTTACCGGTCACTCCCGTGATGAAGATTCTTGGGCTCATTTTTGCGTTGAGAAGTAGTGAGGCACAGACGATAGGTGGTAGGGTGATAAGAAGCCAAGTTGAGGGGGATCTTATGCTAAATACTTCTTGATGATGAGCGTATTTTTGATTGCTGGCTGGTCGGAGGGGTTTATGTACTTACTCCTCTATGGATTCTAATATTTTACAACTTATTCTATTACTATTCGCTTCCCTTGGGATTAATAAGACTGACTCACTCTCGTGAATTACCAAGCCCCTCATATGCATCTTATTCGTGGGTTGCTTGACATACCCCGTGGGTCCTTCGCTCGCTCGCTCGCTGAAGTTGTTCGCCGAAATGCTTGGCAGCGAAATGCACGGCGACGCTATTGTTCGCTCGGCGAACGAGAACGTCCCTTAAAAAGAGATAGGATGATTATGGTACAGTGCCTAACCGTAGATTTGCGTAAGTGCTCTTATCGCTGTTGCTGGGGGGCTTTTAAGGAACTTCCATCTCGCTCTGATCTCTAAGTATTCTACACGTTAAACCTCACAAGCAACGTCAGTAAGGTCTACGCAGACCTATGACAAGGCTCTATGTCAAATTATATATACATAAATGAGTGGTTCAACATGGACAGTAGTACTAAAATCTAATCTATTCAAGGCTATGCATTGCTAAATCTGCCCCACCAGATCCCATAGGCACATCGAACGGAAATGCGGAATCGATATCAAAGTCCAGATTGACGCTATCCACAGGCCATCCGTTGAGATCCCCCAGGACATCTACGTCGTGTCTCTCCGAGCCATCATTCTCGAGGGCTTGCAGCCCTTCCCAAAGCTGCAATAAAGGCTTCCAAAGATTGCCATTCCCGGCCAAGTAATCAATGGACTGTCGATATTGGAAGAGGCGTTCGATCCTCCTATAAGCTCGTTGTCCTTGAGCCGTAGAGCCATGAGCATGCTCCCTCGTCAAAGTCGTGAGCATTATCGCGACCGAATCCCAAAAGAACGCCCGGACAAAGATCCAGTCGAGATGGTGAGGAGCATATTCGTCTTGGAGACGTTGCACAGTCTCGCAGTACGCAATTGCTCGATCGAATAGCCTGGCGGAAGAAGTAGTGAGTAGGGTAGAGCGTACCAAGGGAGGATGACTTACTCAGATCGGAGTTCTGGAGTTCCCAACTCCCCGCCTTGTCCATGCTTGAAGAGGGGCTGGTGAATGGCAAAGAAAAGCCGTTCATATGCGAGGGTAGTCAAGTCTTTGATGATTTTCTGCGACGGTTGCCTCACATCTAGATCACGTAAGTACACCGCATCGAGCCTCTCCCTTGCTTGCGATACCAGCTCTTTTTGAAATTGAAAAGAAGCCTCGATTTCACCACTGGCAAGCGACCCTTCCAGGATAGTCCTGGACACTAAAGCAAGCTCGAACTGGACTAGAACCCCGGTCATATCCGTAAATTGTGTTGAGGGGGTAGGTCCTTCCAGCGCAAACTCGCAAGCATCCCAGCTTGCGTCATTCGAATTTTGAGGAAGAGTGTTGTCTGAAGATTCAGCAAGTATCATGCTCTCGGCGCCCTCGTGTTCCATACACCAAGTGTCTATCAGGAGGATGTGGTGCCACATGCGACGTCGCATCTCTACTCTCCAGGGCGAAAGTTTGAAGCGCTCTCCGTCTTTGTGGATGCCTACCCGTTGGGCAAAACGAACGGCGAGCCCAAGGAGACCACTAGCTTGGGTGATGTTCCCGGTCCAGAAGAGGAGGGTCTAGACATCTCCACGTTATCACTAGTCCTCATATCTTTACCGCACCCGACCATTTCATCGGCAATTTGAAGGAGCGAGGAGCTTACGATGTATAACAACAGGGTTTGAAGACTTCTGATCTTGTGACTTGATGTGATATTCAACCGGGATAGTGCCCTCTCCGCTGCGGCCTTCAGGTTGCTCATCAAAATGGACTTCTCTACTCCAAACTGAAATATACATTCATCGTCCGTCATCGGTATCGTTCCCAGTGCATAAATGACATGGAGCTGACACTCGAAATCGTCCCCATCACGTAATATGCCCCGCCTGACATAGTTGAGCTCGAGTAATAGTCTCGGTTTGTGTAAGATCCGAAGAAAAGGGTCCACGTTTTGTATGAAAGAGCGCACTAAGAGATCGCTGTGGACTTGGGATATAGGAGTCTGTTCATATAATGAAGTTGGGATGGTCTCGGGAAACAAGAAATTGAGTGCCGAAGGCTGCTCTTCTTCCAAGAGGTACTTGAGATTTAGGATCTTGTAGACAGCGGGATTTAGTCCTCTGATACTCGGAACCTGCTAGAAAAATGAAGAGGGAAACGCACCTCTTCATACAATCCAGCCCAGAATCTTGTTTGGATGCTCCGTGAGCTCCCTTCGACATAGGCTAGCTTTCCACGCTTTGAGTTTGGATCGGGAGTTGTGAGCTGCGATCGGTGCTTGTGCTCTAGACGCTTCACTAAGCTTTCCATAGTCGGATCAGACTCGAGGGCCGCATCCATGGACCCACGTTCACTAGCTGTAGTGGAATTACTTTGCTTAGTGTGCTGGCTAGTACTTCTTACCAAAGACTCCACTCTTGCCAGACGTGTGCTCAGTTCTGCATGTCTTGGTGGTCGACGGGAAGTCCGCTTTGCATCATCGTAGCTACACGGCGCTCCGGCTCTCTCGCAGTTGTTGCATGGAAGGGTTTTCGAGCATCGCACTTTCCTTCGTCGGCAAATTGTGCAAGGTAATTCGAACGTAGTAGAGATTTCGTAGGAGTTTTGCAGTTCTACCGCATTGGAATCCATCTCGCTATTCGAAACAACATCGAGCACACTTATGGATAAGATGTGTCCACCGTTTGAGAGTGGATTTTTAATGAGGACTTTGAGGTTTGTTTGATGATGAGTAAGAGGAGATCATGCTGTTGATCAACTATACCCGAATAACGCTATCCTGCTTCTTGCCTGGCGCCACCGGCTCGTGAGTCCCTTCGGCTCAAGTGAACGTCCTGACGTTCGACATTCTCCTTCTCTAAAGATTGAAAGACAAAACATATGATACATATCCAGGCGACGTCCTCAGGTCCTTGTGCCCTGCTAAGAGAGCATCGAAAATAAGTCGTGTCTAACTTCTTTGCTCACTTCTCATGGCCACTGCATGTCGTTCTTTCGTGGCTTCAGTCTTCGTCTCCTCACCTCTATTACAACGACTGCTTTTTGCCTTGTGTCTTCGACTATGTTATATGTTTGCTTTACAGTCTTCTCTTTGCGGACATTTATGGAGATGGAGAATCGTGGAGCTCTCGGTTCCATGGTCCACGGAAAGCTGAATCCATGGATCACATCTACCGATTAGAAAAAGAACAACTTGGATAGGTCTACGCATATAGAAGTCTAACCATGGAACGAACCGATTATCTAAGCGCACACTCATATCTTCCACCTTGCGTCTTGCTCCTTTTTCTCTTGCTTCAGACATACACAAAGAACCTGTAAAGCCGGGCAGCTGGCTTTACCAACGGCGCCACAAAAGAGTGTGAATTGAGAACCGATCTTGATTCCCAACTGCCAGCTACTTATACGCTCACCACCAGTCAGCGCCAAGCCCCCCCCCCCAAGGCCTGACAGAACCGCTGACACCAGAACACCGCTTCAACCACAACCCCTTTCTGACAACCGACAAACACACACACCAGAGTGTCTCAGAGTACCCTAAACTGTTTCCCAAACTTTCAAAGACTCGACAAAAGATGGTAGATGAGGTCACCCTTCGTCTTTTGCGCACCGTTTCGGAAATCTCGAACCCATCGACATATGACCACAGCGTCTCCTATCAAGAGGCAGCTACTAAGTCCAACGCCGATCTCCTCTCATACGCACGCAATATCCAGTCTGTGCATCAAGAGCGCTTCATCCCAGCATACTCGCAAGGCCACTACTCCCAGCAACCACTACCCGATGAGCCCGTACTTCTAGGCGTCTCCCAGAACCCCAAGAATCAGAGCCAATTCCGCGAGGAGATGGAAACAGCTGAACCGGTAATCCAAGACGCTACGAGTGTTTCTACACCGTTGGTGTCTGAACACGACTCCGGCCAGGACTCCACGTGTGCATCTCTGCGACGAGCCTTGAAGCGAGTCAAGAAGAGTTTGGGATCGACACTACAGCCGTTTGGGAGCAACCAAAAAGCGCATAGAAAGAAGGACACAAATTTGCGAGGATATCAGAAGCTCATCTGAACTCCAAATTGAGTGCGGCGGTCGTCATCGCATCGGATGTACATACACTCCCGCGGGCGTCCCTCCATTCCCCTGGCCTCGGGATGGATCTTTCGCTCACTTAGCATCGACATACTCCATCCTTTCCCGATATGCAACGCAGATCTTCGACAAATACCGAGTCAAATGGTTACAGCATAATTTTCCGACTTCTCGTACAAGGAACGGGGTGCTATTCTACTCGTCCTCAGTTGGCGCCCACGCCGACCTTGCAGTACACTACGTTACATTTTGAGCACCTTTTTTTGCACGTACAGAGCACCCTTTACATATCTCTGATTTATATTCTCTGGCTACACAACTACCTTTAATGTCCAATCGCCCCATCAACCCGAATTTGGCTTGCCGAGAAGATGACTATCTTCGACGAGTTGGCCGAAACCGGCGGAGACGACAAATTCAAAGCCTGGTTATCCAAGACCATCGAGACATAACAGGGAATTATTGCTTTCGTCACAAGCTAACGACAAGATAACCCAGCTAGAGAACTCGACAGCTACCTACGCCTTCGAGCAACTTTGGTACTACATGCTGCAGCTCTCCCGACTAGACATCACCACCATTGGAGCCATATCCACGGATCCGTTTCCCATCGAGTGGACTGCCACCGAAAGACTCCTAACCTACAACATGAATGAACTGGCAACCGTCGTCTCGAAGTACCCTACAAACGACTTCCCCATCGCCCCCTCCACAACGGCCTATCTCCACTCACCTCGCCGACGAAACCTCGACAGCGACCGGGAAGACGCTAAAAAGCGACTCTTCGCTCGCCATCGATTCAAATGAATCAATAACCGCCACTGCTTTGCTGACATCGAGCCTTTCAAGTCCTACTGCAACGACTTGCCACCCACAAATATACTCGCAGACCTGGAAACGCTGCGTATTGCAGCTGCACTGGACTTCGAGTTCTCGAACACCATGCCAGAACAGTTCATCCACCGTGGTGGCTCCTCTTGACACATCTAGAAAATCCCCAAAGTGGCCTGCTTCTCCGGATGCATGCGTGACTGCTCGGACACGGTGCGGTTCTGCTTTGACTACGTGATTAAGAAGAGTTTCGAATCGATCACCGGTATTGGGCTGGGCTTCATAGACCTTGGGACGAATTCGATCTGCTTGAGGAGAAGATGAAAGAAGAGATGAAAACATCGGTGGTATTGCAGATAGACGAGTTGAAAGCTTATGACGCGGGATGTAAGACGAGGTTTTCTGCTTGAGATAGCATAGATAGCAAATTTCAAACATATCAAACAATACCCAAGCTCATGTCCTGTGACTTGTTCCCATGCATGCATGTGAACCGGCCTCGGCGTCAGTTCCTCCGGTCAGAGGGTATAAAAAATGTTCGCGGCCGTTCAGCCATTCTTCCTTCATGGGAGGGGAAAGGCAAGAGGGGGTTCAAACCAGCATAACGCCGGAAACGATGTGCGTTGCAAAAACTCCAACAGAGCCGTTTCACGGCTCTGTTGTGTGGACTTGTGTTGGATCAAAAGATTTGATGATAATGACCCATGGAGGAGTGGAGGGGACGGATCAATTACTACACTCGAAATTTCATGGCGGAGGACTTCTCGGGGTGTGTGGAGATGGCGGAGGGGTATCGGAGAGTGATGGTTGTAAACATGATCATACAGAATTACCTCAGATCTCCCTTGAAATTTGATAATGGATATAATATAACCGACTAGAAACATGCCGTAGCACCAACGAAACTCAAAGCCCACCATTATCATGCCAGGTTCCCACTGTGCAAGTCTCAACGACACCAGTCCTCGCCTCCATTGAATCGCTGACGGTTCATTTTGTACCAGTGCACCCCATTCCTTCACATCCAACCTTACTGAGCAAGAGTTGATCACCAAAGTCCCATGGTTCCCATCCTCCCTTCTTTTGGTGAACCAGAACCCGCTTCCTTGTCCTCCAGCGAAAACCTTCTGAGAATACATATAGGACGAGCCTACTCATCACCCCCCTTTTTGCTGCATATCACCCCCCCTAGATTTAGCCTAGCTCCGGCCCGTATTCATATTGTTCCACTAATTATATTCACTCGCTTGTTGGATGCGTAAAACGGCAAGGCTATACAAAACGGTAAGGCTATACAAATCGGAAAGGATGTATACACAAATTGGAAAGGATGTATATATATACAACAACAGTCTATTAGTCTATTCACTCTGTCTACTCTAGCTAGTCTAGAAGCGGAAAGCGCCCAGATGGCCATCTCTCAATTGCTAATTGAAAGGAACGCCGTATACAGCATTGTACCGAGGTCTTACACCTGAAAATCTCCTTCACCACGAACAGCTTCTTCCTCAGGAGTAGACAGAGGGCCATCCTCAAAGGCTGTTTGACTGTCGGGGACTAAGGAAATAGAGCCCTGGGTTGCTGTTAGAGTGCCTGCTTGTCCGGCGGAGAGGTCCGGTGCTGTATTTGTGAACTGTACAGGATTGTTGAATACGACAATGGTCCGCTCGACCGCCGGCGTGCCTGTAAAAACACCTGCCATAGTAATTTTAGCTGGCCGGTGTCGCAATCTGCATCGATTGTGTTGGTTCCTGCCCACCTACAACACTCTGATCTTGTTGTGCGCAAGCAGTAGTCTTACAAGCTCGCCGGAGATGCGACGTTCCTCCACGTGATCCTGGTCCTCCACCACTCCAGTTTGTGTATACATCCTTTCCGATTTGTATAGCCTTACCGTTTTGTATAGCCTTGCCGTTTTACGCATCCAACAAGCGAGTGAATATAATTAGTGGAACAATATGAATACGGGCCGGAGCTAGGCTAAATCTAGGGGGGGTGATATGCAGCAAAAAGGGGGGTGATGAGTAGGCTCGTCCTACATATACCCCCGAAACCTAGCCAGCATGTGATAAACCATCTCCTCACGTGCATTCATCACTTCCCACACCAAACAAAAGCCTTCAATGCCCCATTAAAAGCGCAACACCTTACCATACAAACCCGTACAGTCATCTACTACCGCGTGACAAGCCCTATACTATTTCTAGCCTTCTAAAAAAGCGAGAAAATTAGCATTTTAGAAACCCGGTAATCTCGCGAGGCCACCCCAAACAGCGTCAACAGAGTGCACGCAGATTGGAAGTGTGTCCGCCGCCCCCGGTTTCTATTAGTAGGTTGAAGCCCCACAGACAGTGGTAGGAAAGTGTACGGATACCTATGGCAAGGCACTGGTTGTGCCGCCTTCCATCCCTACCTAGCGTGCGGTAAGATATTCGCAGAGATCTTTAGACTCGTGTTATCGCGGGCCGCGGCCGTCTGAGTGGCTCACAAAGTTGAAAGGTTGTTCAGAGCGACGAATTTGGAGATGGTTCAGAGACTTGAAGTTGGGTTGAAGCACTAATGACGGCGGCAAGAAAATGTACAGACCCATGAAGAAGCATCGTAGTGCAGCACATCAATCACAAACCAAGACAGACATCTGGGGGAGGGGCATGAGAGGTACATACTTTTTGTCAGCATATCGCTGTATATGTGCTTTCCCGGGCTGCGGCCGTCTGAGGTGGACCACCAAGTTTACCGGTTGTCCAGAACGCTTCATCCGCATCCCGTCCAGATCCTCGAAAGCCTCATGAAGCACTCCTAACGGCGGCAAGAAAGCGCACAGACTCATGACGAAGCACCGTGAAAGAAATCATTTGGGGGAAACGGGCATGATAAGTACATACTTTTGTCAGCATATCGCCAGGGCCATATCAACTGTCCTACTGGGCCACAATTTTCCCCACTCCCAGAAGCCGGAAAAACCGCAGAAAACCCGGTTTCAAAAGCCCCAGAACCAGCCACTCTAATTTGGAAAAAAGACATCTGAGCATGAGTGAAAACACCGTGAAAAGGAGAAAAGGAAAAATCGGGCTCTCTTCCCCTGTTCTTTTCAAAGCTAATCACGTTGCTAATCGATTCCAAAAAAACCCTTTGGCTGATCGTAATTACCACCCACCCTGCACCACACCCGCACCCACCTATCCCGCGTTCTCTCAACTCAACCCCTACCCTCATCTCTGTTGTATGGTCTGTTGTCTAACGGGTAGAGAAAGCTTTGGTGACCACCCTCTTGAGCGCCAACTCCTTCTTCTTGAGGTCGTCCGCGCCCGCATCCTCGATCTCGAGCTGGGCCATCGCATCGCTGAGAGCGCTCTCAATCTTCTCCTTCTGGCCGCGCTTGAGCTTGATGGAGGTGGTGGGATCCGAGACCATCTCCTCAACGCGGGAGATGTAGGACTCGAGCTGTTGTCGCGACTCGAACTTCTTGCTGAAAGCCTCGTCGGAAGCCTTGAACTTGGAAGCATCTGAAGAAACAGGTTAGCGGATGTGTTGGGTGCAGACATTAGTGCTTGGATCTTACCTTCAATCATAGTCTCGATTTCAGTGGATGACAGCTTTCCAACAGAGTTGGAGATGGTGATGTTGGCGCTGCGGCCGGAGGTCTTCTCAGTGGCAGTGACCTTGAGGATACCGTTGACATCGACCTCGAAGACGACCTCGAGGACGGCGTCACCAGCCTTCATGGGAGGGATAGGAGCAAGAGTGAACTCCCCGAGCGAGGTATTGTCCTCACAATTAACACGCTCGCCCTGGAAGACGGGGAACTGGACGGTCCTATTGAAGCGTCAGTAAGGTGAAGTCGAAAGACAAGAAGGGGAAGAATAAGGGAGAGCTACTGTTGATTATCCGCTACTGTGGTAAAGGTTCGCTGGAAAGTATTAGCATTCGGGAATCAAAAGAAGAAGAAATGAGATAGGATGAGAAGGGAAAGAAGAAAGGTTCCAAACTTTTTTGATCGTTGGGACTGTTTGCCCACGGGGAACGACGGGAGCGAAGATGTTACCCTCCATGGCAACACCCAGGGAAAGAGGAACAACATCGAGGAGGAGGAGATCGGCGGTGTCAGCAGATGTAGCCTTGCCGGACAGGATACCGGCCTGGACAGCTGCACCGTACGCAACAGCCTCGTCAGGGTTGATGCTCTTCTCGAGCTTCTTGCCGTTGAAGAAGTCGCTGAGCAACTTTTGTATCCGGGGAATACGGGTGGAGCCACCAACAAGCACAATCTCGTCAACCTTGGTCTTGTCGAGGTTGGCATCCTTCAACACCTGCTCGACGGGCTGGATGGTGCCGTTGAAGGCCTTTGCGTTCAAGTCTTCGAAACGGGCACGGGTGATGTTGGACTGGAAGTCTTCTCCGTCAAAGAGGGAGTCGATCTCGACCGTGGTCTGGGTACCGTTGGAGAGAGTACGCTTGGCACGCTCGCAAGCCGTCCGTAGACGACGGAGAGCTCGCGCATCTCCCGACAGATCCTTCTTGGTCTTCCTGTTGAACTCCTTCTTGAAGTGCTCAAGGAGGTTGGTGTCGAAATCCTGGCCACCCAAATGAGTGTCACCAGCAGTCGCCTTGACAGTGAACACACCACCCTGGATATGTAAAAGGGATACATCGAAAGTTCCTCCTCCAAGATCGTAGATGAGAACATTTCGCTCCTTCTCAGACTTTCCGGATCCAAGACCGTAGGCGATAGCGGCGGCGGTAGGCTCGTTGATGATACGGAGAACGTTGAGTCCAGCGATGGCACCGGCGTCCTTGGTGGCTTGTCGCTGGTTGTCGTTGAAGTAAGCGGGCACGGTAATGACAGCCTTCTCGACCTTCTTGCCGAGCTTGACCTCTGCAACTTCTTTCATCTATAGGGTGTAAGCGCGGCCTCGAAACAGGAATTAGTGAATGCATACCTTGACGAGGACCATGGCAGAGATTTCCTGGGGCGAGAAGGTCTTGGTCTCGCCCAAGTACTCAACCTCGACCATGGGGCTGCCGTTTTGGTCGACGACCCGGAATGGCCAGGACTCGATATCCTTCTTGACTGTCTCATCGTCGAATCGTCGCCCGATCAAACGCCTGCTTGTGGTCAGCCGTATGTCCTCTTCGCCAGGCCAGCGAAAATCTTACTTGACATCGAAGACAGTGTTCTCCGGGTTCATAGCAGCCTGGTTCTTGGCCGCCTCTCCAATAAGACGCTCCTCGCTCGTGAAAGAGACGAAAGAAGGCGTGGTGAAGCTGCCCTGCTCATTGGCAACTGTGCGCCGAGTAAATCAGATCAGGCGTTCCAAACAAAGCGGACGCGGGTTATAGCGTACTGATCTCGACGTTGGTGCCCTCATAGTTGGCAACGCACGAATAGGTCGTGCCTGGTGGTGAAAGCGTCAGTAGAGGTAAAAATTGGGTGCGGCGAGCGTCGGCGACTCTGGGCGCATACCAAGATCGATGCCAATGGCACCCTCGTAAACTTCGTCGCTCATTATGGCTAGATACCCCTTGTGGTGGTGGAGGAAGAGGAATGGAGGATGGGCGTGGTGGAGAGAAAGAGAATCGAGCCTTTAGTGCTCCGAAAATTATGAAATCGATGTTGCCGCTAAGGCCGCGGGGATTTTGCAGTCTGTGCGTGCCGACGTCCATCCCGTGATGAGCCTTCGGATCCCGTGAATGCTCTGTCCATTACTTTAAGGTACTCTCCAAGGCCTGAGAGGACGTAGGCACATTGGTATCTTAGGAGGGAGTAAAATGGTGGAACCCAATAAAGTTATAGAGTCTTCATATCAGGTATTTATTTGCTTAGCAAGAGAAGCAGCAGGTGGACATCGAATTTATAGTGAAAACAACCGGGCTGATATCTTCGAATCATGCCTAGGCGTAATCATCCCGTCAATGAGAATATCATAAAGCAGCTATGGCGTTCATCCACCAATGCAAAGAGCATTCGCCCCAACGCCAGTGCAACCCATAGCCATGCAAAAGCCATATGCCAGGTAAACGACCACGAGCCCATGGATCCCTCTCCAAACCTCATCCCTCTGCATCCTTACACGCTATTATCATGGAACAAGAAGTTGATGTCTTTCGGCCGCTGTGTGTTGTACTTGACAAAGTTCTCGTCTCCTGGCGGCCTCTCCCTCTTCGAGTTCCCTGTCAACATGCTCTGCAGGCTGACTGCAATGCTCTCTACGTTGTGCACGGGGCTCCAGCCAGCATTGTCGAGGAGGTCGAGGCATATGATTCCGTTGGAGTAGATGTGGGGATGCCAGGGTATTGGGTGAGTTGCGTCTTTGACGAAGACGACCTCAGGAGATTCTGTAGTGGGAGTGTTAGCCAGATCTTCATTCGTAGTCATACAGCGAGAGAGAGAGGTCTACCTATAGGATAGTTTTTGCCAAAGGTGAACTTGAGCCGGTAGATCTCGTTCTCGTATAGCGGGTTCGAATCCAGCACTCTGAGATCCACAAGCCACTCCTGGAAGTCGTCCACCTTTATGAGCTCGATGCCTGGTGGGAGATGGCCCTGCATCTACGCAAGGATAAGTATGGGCCGCGCTCTGGGTCTCGGAATGGGCTGGCATACCTTTGAGAGCTCCTAGACACTAGGTTAGCTTCCTCGATCGTGACCATACGGTGGAGTATTACATACCTTACCGAGCCTTTTGGCAAACATTCTGGCGGTGTCTTAGGTGAGTCTTGGTGAGTGAGTAGTAGGAATGTAGGATTAAGTGCTGGATCAACGTGGTGGGGTAGACCTCCAGGATTTGAGGAAGGACTGTGATTCAGCCAGGTGAGATCAGGTTAGCAGAGGTAGCGGCGATGGTTAGGCGACCCTAGAAGTTTGTTTGTTCGGCCAGGTGGATACGTTTGCAGGCAGCGGTTGCGCCGCGACAGCTGTAGAAGCTGGATTGCTAGTCGAGGGGCCACCGAAGATCCCAAAGTGAAACGCCGGGTGATTCGCTGGTAAATATATCACACGTGATATGACTTCACCGAAAATTACTGAATGCTAAGCAACTCCCTAGCTTGTAAAAGGCATACATAGTGCAAAAGGGCCGCAATAGGCTTATGGGGACAATGTAGCATATTCTTCTTCACAGCTGTTAGCTACTGCTAGTAATAGGAATCCGTACACTTGTTTACCGCTGCATGAGGAGCTTCATAGTATTTTCAGCATGCTAAATAAGAGAGGCGTTCGGCAATTTGGACAAGTAGTAAACTTGTGAGGCCACCCCAGATAGCATCAGCAAGGTGTACGTAGTTTGGAAATGCTCCCGCTGACCAACTTTCTATCAGTACGTGAGAGTCCCGCAGATAATGGCAGGAAAGTGTACGGATATCTATGGTAAGGCACTATACACAGCACAATGATGAATGTGATATGTAGAAGCCCCGTAGATTTTTAACACAATTATAAAAGAAGATCGCTGGTGAACTCGTATCCAGCGCTCAAACCGCTTTTGTCAACCAAGCTCAACATACATAGAGAAAGAAAGACGCCCAAGAACTGCTCATTCCCTTGTCCCATTTCCGAGGGCCACAAATACTGTAGGAGCCCGTAAACCCATAACCCTAGTACCTACACAGAAAGCGCTCCTTCCAGTGCATCGCGGTTAAAAAGCGCCTGTACGCCATGTCAAGCCGTTATCCTCATGAATAAAATTGTCCCTTTTGGAAACTCTCAACACCAATATCGCCCGCCTTGCCTGCCACCTGGGGTGGCTTCTCTGGGGCCTTGGTCTCGGTCATGGTCGCCGCACGACTACCAGAGCTGCTTGTCATAGTTTGTGCGCGACTGCCGGCTGGACTGCCGACTTGGCTGCCGCTGGTAATCTGGGCTTGCGCTGGCCGCCTCTGAATCGGCTCTAGGTATGGGCTGGGGAGGTAGCCCATGCGGCCGTCGCGTGCTCTACACCGCCACCATTCTGATGGATTTCCGAGCGGATCCGTCTTGCTTAGGACTGCTACAAGGTCGCCCTTCTTGACGGCCAAGTCAACTCCTTGTACTGACGCCATGTTCGTATCGGGTGTGAAATCGTATAACAAGCGGCAGAAGTCCAGCTTGCTCGGGTCTAATGGCTGGCCATCAAGATAGGCCTGTGGGTTTGCCTCCATTTGGCGCTTGGCTTCCTCCTCTTGCGATCTAGCAAGGGCTTTGATGAGTTTGCCCATCAGATATGGAAGACCAAATACGGCGACCATGAACATGATGAATGGCTTCTTGGAAGGTTTCGGCGCTGCGGGCGAGCCATCGGGCATGCGTCCATTGAATGCAGCGAAGCCTGCGGGCGTGAGCTCCTTCGAGGATGCGGGAAGTGGACGCCCTGTGAGCTTTGCAATGGCTGTCCGCATCCATCGCATGATTGTGAAAATTCCAAGGACCGACCCAAGTGTTTGTCGGAGGGTTCCAAACTGTTCGGCTACCGAAACCATGGCTAAGGCGATCGTTAGCATTACATATTCTCGTTAGATAGTCTAGACTTACCAAAAAATGAGGAGTGTGTAGCCATATACGTGCTCTCAAGCATCTGGGCAAACCCGCCAAAGGCGCCCACGATGCTCTCGATAAGCTGAAATGTCGCCTGCGTGCTTTGGCTGAACGACTGGGTCAGGGAAGCAGGGTTGTTCGGGTCGCCTGGCATGCCGCCCATCCCTCCGTACATCCCACCCATGCCCATGCCTCCCATACCCATGCCGCCCATCCCGCCGTACATGCCTCCCATCCCGCCACCGTACATTGAGCCGTAGCCTCCGCCGAGCCCACCTCCAAGTCCGCCTCCAAGTCGAGAGTAGGGCGAGGAGTAGGGAGAGGAACCATAACCATAGGGGGATGATCCGAGGCGATTCTGATTCATTGTAGAATAGTTCGACGAGTTGCGATTGACGACAGAGTTCAGCGTATTGGGTAGTTCGGGGAGAGGTGGCGGATTAGACGCGGAGGAGGGCGCCGTTGCCGTCGTCGTGGCGGAGGACATTGATGTGTTATTCGTGGTCCCCGTAAGGCCTGCCGTTAGGATTAGCATGCGATCGATCAAGACGACTCATTCAAGCAATAACATACCAACTTGCGCGCTGGTTGTTCCGCCGCCGCGCTCCCAGGGCTTCGGTGGCGATGGTGCGGCCATCTCTCCAAGTCGCAGCGGTTCACCACTCTTTCATCGGTCTGTGTGCGGTGGCAGTCCGCGAGTCCAGTTTCTTGTAGTCGTGATGTGATCTCACAGATTGCGCTAGTAGAGAAGCGGGGAATGCGGATAAATAAAGCAGGGAGAGACACCGAGAGAGTCAACGAGGATTCTAGTCGTTTGTAGGATGTTCGCAAGATATATGAAGAAGCGCGAGGTTCGTGATGCGTGGCGAGGGCGATTGCTGGTGGTGACTGCGGTGCACGGCTAAGAGGGTTGACGGTTCCCAAGGCCGAGGCTATCCTGGCTGACCTAAGCTTCACGGCTTTTTCACAAGCAAATCGCTCGTCACATGAGTCGCCTCTTCCTTATCAAGATAGAAATCCTCCCACATCAGGTGGAAAGTCTGTCATTTGCTACTATACATCGGTGGACGATATGCCCCATACCAAACTTCTCGGAAAATCCTTCCGTTCCTCCAAAGCCTCCAAGCTACATTCAAGAAATCTGAGACTGACGACGCTGCAAATGCCAGATGGCAAACAGCAAAGAAGTCGGAGATTGATGTCGCATTAAGTCCCAATAGCAAACAGCGAATCTGTGTTACTTTGCTCAGAGTAGGAGACGATGTCAGCAATCTGGCTGGCAGTGAGGGTCTCGCTGAATGAGAAGCTATCATCCAGAATGGCAACCGTGATGTCGTAATCGTTCCAGACAACGGCGACCTTGATAGTCTTCCCGACCGGGCGAAGGAAATAGTTTGAGTCTCCCCCCTCTATATTTCCCTGGCGATGGAGCGTCGACTTGGCACGCATCTCTCCCATCTCGAGGATCTCAAATGCGTCGAACTCGCCACAGCCGTAGGCCCAACAAGAGCAAGGATTTCCGTTCCGATCGTCTCCATACTGGAGGATCCGCGGGATATTGGCGTTGAGGAACCACCAGGCCGGAGCGTCTTGGATCAACCCTTGATTGGAACCTGGAGTGTTGTTATAGTGATCCGCCTGGAACTCGATAAAGAAGGCCTTTGCTTCACCGCTCCAACCATCTTATTTGTTAGCCCTGTTGAACAGTTAAGTTTCCTCTCTACTTACGATGGGCTACAGATTTAGGACGAGTGTAGTCGCAATCTCCGTTACAGACTTGGTTCGTGAATACCGCCAGCTCGACCTCGGAGGTCGAGAGATTGCCGTTGAAGGGAGTACTGATGTTCGCACACGTAGTCCCGTCGCTGGACGCGTAAGAGAGCGAGTTGCCGAAGGTCCTATATTCGATTAGCTATGCTGCGACATAATCTATGTTAGCGGTATCATTACGAGTCCCATGTTCCCGACACCGCATCGTTGCCTCGGTTGTTAAGGAACGCGAATCCAGTGGCTTGAGCTGAAGCTGCAGATTGGTAGTATGCGACCCGACTCCATGACCCTGCGTCTGCCTTGACGACGGTCGATGGCTGTAGTGAGCTCGATGGATCTGTGGAGGTTGTCGCTACGCTGCTCTGACTGTCGCTATCGGTAGAGGTCGCGTATGTGGAGAACACCGACTGGAAAGTCGTCGGAGTTGAATTTTCCCTAGTAGTCGTTGCACTAGCAGAGAACAGAGTTGTCGAGCTTGAGAAATCCGTCGACTGTAGATCGGTCATCGCATCAACGCCAGTCGCCTCGGCTTTGATTAGTACAGGAGCGGATCCAGTGGGAATCATAACAATCTCGGTCGTCGTGACGTAAACAGTAGTGCGAGGCTTTTGTTCGGCGACGGTGGGATCTGGGCTCATGAAAGCAGTGCTCATCGCTTCAGCGTCCTCCGTGACGGTAGTAGTGACATAGACATTCTCGACGCTAGTGATGGTCACAAGGCTGTTGTCGCAAGAGCTGAGAGTAGCCTCTGTAGTCGGCGAAGTAGCTGTGTCTGTATCTTGAGTCGCGGGAGTGCCGTCGTACACGTTAATCCATGAAACAGCTTGACCGTCGATGGTGGCGGTAACCATATCGCCGACGTCGCGCTTATCATGCTTATGACCATGAACTTTGGGCTGGATGCCAGCGAACTTGTGACGATGGCCCTTGCCCTTGAGTCCGAGATCGTAGACCGAGCTACGTTTGCCAGAGACAGTCCCAGGCAGCGTGTAAACGGCGAGTTGAGTCAGGTTCATGGGGCCGCGCAGATGCATGGAGACCTGACGCAGAGAATTTGTTAGTCTATGCTCAAGAAGCTCGTCCCGTTTCAAGCAGAGATTGACTTACCTCGCCGAAGAGCGGGGTGAGGGTGCCCGTGTTCAGATAGGAGACATTGTCGTGCGAACAGATCCCGCTGTTCAGGTCCATATTGGTAGTCGACTTGTAGCTACCAGACTGGCTGATATTGTGGTACGTGATCTTGGTAACTTGCGAGCAGTAGGAGTTACCACCCTCCATGACCGCGATGCCATTGCACAGCTCGCCGGACGTCTTCGCGACTACGCGGACGGTGCAGGTCAAGAGAAGAAAGGTCAACACCAGAAAGGTGTGTAGGTAGGCGTGCATGATTGCGGCGTTAGGCAGTAAATGCTAGAAGGTAAGCGCTGTGATCGCGTATTGGTATACAGATCTAGGGTAGATGGGGGTCGAGAATGAGGAAGGTTGGTGGAGAGTGGAGGTGGAGGAGGGCGAGGTTCATGGCGTTTGTTGTGGTAAATAGGACACTGCGTGGCTCGCTTGCTCGTGAAGAAGCTCCCCCGTGTACTGAAGCGCGCTGGCCGATGCGTTTGAGCAAGCTCACGATTTGGACCCTCGAGAATTTGACACGCCAAAACGGCCTCATTTCAGGGGACCGACACTTGAACAACAAAATTCCCTCAAACTAGGACACCTATTGATCAGATCATGGAACAAATTGAAGACATCGAAGGGGCTCCCAACGGTCACCAGGTAACTACGAATGTGTGTTTTCCCAGCACTCCGCCTGCCAAGTCTGCGAGCAGGGTCCGCGCAGGTAGCTATGATTCGGGCTAGATGCTAGGGCAGCATTTCAATGTTCCATCCGCGTTCAAGACTTCATTTCTGTGTTTGGAAAAAGAATAGAAGGGGAAAGCGTGGACCTGATGCCCAACGCTAGTTTGCAAGAAGATGTGAGATAGACGAAATCCGCAGGAAATGCCACCTACTCGAGCCTTTCCAGGCTCCCTGCATAAGGCTGGTTGGAGAGGCACGAGTGCTAGGAAAATCACAATTTGAAAGCTGAAACCAATGAGAAATTTGACAAGCCCTTGGAAAAATATTGGTTTGGAGGCCAGCGCATGGGGCTTCGCACGTGGGACACCCGATACTCACACGGCGATGAAGCTACTTCGGTCACATTGACGAGTTCATAGTCTTGTGTAATTATGGCCAGCGTACTGTTCATACGTCCATTATAGTATCAAAGTTCTAACGTATCCTTAAGGGAAGGCTGGGTGCCATTGTCAAGCTTTCATGAATGCCGAACTTGCGCTGCCTGAACCCACCTCTAATAATCTACCGGCCTACCTAAACCAGGATCAATCATGTATAACAGCCCATGCTTGCTTATCTGAGCCCATAGCCGACTAGAAGGTGTGACTTCCCATGGGGAGGGCGTGAAGCGGGGACTTCTCAAGCCATCAAGAAGGGAGACCAACTATCAATGCGTTCCCAAGCAAGACAGTAACCTTTTTGGAGCGGCTGGCTCGAAGGGTGAGTTATAATACAATACTATTCCTATCTTCAAACTTGTTAGCGTGATGCAAGGCCGAGATTTCGAATGTAACAAGAGGTGATGGAGTTATCAGAAGTCCGTTGCGATCATCGCGAACCCGCAGGCCCACTAAATCAAGAGGTACCAGAAATATTGTATGTATTGGAAAAGATCATCATTTGAAGGGAGGTGGTGTAAAGGTGTGAACGGCAAGGACATACCCAAGTCTGAAGAAACCCTTTGCCCAGCATGCCAAGGTCTCCTGCATGATGAGGTTACGCATGCGTGAGCATCCAGGCTGTCTAGCCACGAGGCTCCATAGTTGGAGCTGGATCGCGGAGGTGCTCGATCGAGTCGATGTTGTTGACGTGAGGTGTAGCAGAGAAGGCTTGAGGTTGAGTTGCAGTTTTTTCGTAAGGCCCAGCTGCGGTCGCCATGCGGCCCGAGCGTACAAGCGAACAATTTGCGTTTTCCCACAACCTCGCCTCCAGCTCCGCCGCGACAACTTCGACATCACCACCAGCACCCCGACGCCAACGGTATCCGACATTCAAGATGGGCAGACTCCACTCCAACGGAAAGGGCATATCGGCCAGCGCCATCCCCTACTCGCGCACCCCCCCGGCATGGCTCAAGACCACCCCCGAGCAGGTTGTCGACCAGATCTGCAAGCTCGCGAAGAAGGGTGCAACCCCCTCCCAGATCGGTGTCGTCCTCCGGGACTCGCACGGTATCGCACAGGTCAAGGTCGTTACCGGAAACAAGATCTTGAGAATTCTGAAGGGCAATGGTACGCATCCCGTGTGAAGCGCAGGTCGACGGCAGTACTTGCTCTCTAGCAATGGATCTGCAGCGCTATATAAATTTGCCTCTGCTTGGTTTCAATGCTGACAGAGTGCCCGTGATTGAACAGGTCTTGGTATGTTCAGAATTCTTTCTCTCCTCCCGTTGCATGTCTTCGTATGCTAATTATACCAAAGCTCCTGAGATTCCCGAGGACCTTTACAGTGAGCTGCCTTGCTAGAGCTCTTTTTTCTTCGCCGCAATCACTAAACTCGAACTTTAGTGTTGATCAAGAAGGCTGTTGCCGTCCGCAAGCATCTTGAGCGCAACCGCAACGACAAGGACTCCAAGGTACCTAGACGCACTCCCATGTTGAGAAGCCGAGGACTAACACACGCTAGTTCCGTCTCATTCTCATCGAGTCCCGTATCCACCGCCTGTCTCGCTAGTATGTCCTCCGCCGATCGAAGTGTCGAGCGTCTACTCACCGATTATTTAGCTACAAGACCGTTGGTGTCCTTCCCCCGACCTGGAGATACGAGAGCGCCACCGCCAGCACGCTGGTCGCATAAACGAGTCGCCTGGTCATCAAAATGGAGTTTTTTTGCTGGAGGATTGGCACATGGGAGGCATATCCGGGTGGTGACTGAGGTTCACAACTACCAGTAGATTGATTGTGAGGGAATGAGATCCATCAAACGTCGATTATGGCAATCCTATGAGCAACTAGGGAAGCGTGCATAAGTGCCGCGCCCACTACAAACACCGTTCTCCAGTGCATCAGATACAGCTGTGCTGTCCCAAAGTGATATCTCCGTTGCCCAGTAGGCCACCCTCATTTTGAACGCCAGACCCATGCAGATATTTTACAACCGTCCCACCAGAGTGACATGCCCTTGCCTGTTTAACAAACCATCTTTAGGAAGACGAGAAATGTCGGGTTGCTGTTTTGCCTCAACCCTCCAGCTCTTTGCTCTTCTCCGCCAGAAACTCAGATAGCCATTTCAGCGGTTTGTCGGGCCTGTATGCACCCGCATCAGCATGCTATCCCAAGTCTTCCGTCGACATCACACCTCCCCAAGCCCTCCTCGGAAAATGATAACCAAACTTACTCCTGCGTCGCCAAATGCTTCATAGCCTCCAACAAATACGGCGTAACATAGCTATTCAAATATACCCTCGTCGGGCTCCCGTGTGGAATCGGATTCGCCGGCGGCTGCTGCAGCGGCCCATTGCTCTGGCCCGGGTGCGGCGAGCTGCGCGCAGCCGACGTCGCAGCTGTGTTCTGGTTCGGGAGGGGCGTCGTGGGCGCGGCGGAGGGCGTGGGCGGGTCGACGGGCTGGTTCTGCTGGGCTTTAGCTAGGGCCTTGCTACGGAGATTCATGGCAGTGGAGGGATGGGTTGGGGGTTGGTTTGAGAGGGAAAAGGGAGGGTACTTCTAAGGTTGGTTCTTCTTTCATGTCGATGTCCATGTTTGTGCCGTTGGCGGTGGGCGAGGGGAAGGTGAGAGTGAGGTCGGCGGGAAGGGGGTTTGGGGAGGCTTCTGCCATGTTTGCGATTGTGGGTGGGAGGTTTGGAGGTGGTTGCGACGGGAATTGGGGCGATTGCGCGGTGGTTTGGGAAAGTTTGGGGGAAGTTGAGGTGGGATGTTGAGATCGGCGAGGGGCGTGCTCAGAGCTCCAAAGTTATTTTAACGTCGGTGAACGTGTTTTGTTTCTATCCATCTACCTCAACATCCCGGATATTCATCTTAAGCTCACGGAACACCCCTAGTAGTCTTTTGATTAGAAACTATGGTTCAATATGCTGGATATGGTAAGAGAAGCCTTCTAGCAATGCTTTTTGATGATAAGACGGGTTTCCCGCAACCTAATGACGAAAGCGCGTTTAGGAGGCTCATTGGGCGACGGCAGCAGTAGGTCCATATACACAGCGGTATTGTATCAAGCCTGCCTTTTCTTATCTAAGTCTTTCGTTCCAGTTTTCCGCATCTCTCACACACACAATAGCGCTTTCGATTGAGGGGCTGGTGTACATCACCCAGGCATCAGACCTTGTAAGAAAATAGATTTGGAAGACTCGAATTTCAAGCCTTTTTTCAGTGTAGCACGGCTGACGATATATCGCTGAATTGTAGTTGCTAAAACTAAGAAATGCCGATACTTCCTAACCTGCAGTAGGCTCTGTCATTCATGTGATTATCCCTAGAACGTATTATGAGCAATGATGAATTGCTAAATCAAGCGCGAGACTAATCTAAAGGCAATTCCAAAGACGTAACACCAAAGAATTCAAGTTGAGTGGCGTAGACTTGATTTGCATGGCACGACTCTTACTGAGCTGATTGTTAACGGAAAAGATAGATACTCGACTTTCGACTCGACGATATCCTCCTCGAACGAGAATTCTAGATACAGTCGTACAGAGCGGCCGATCGAATAAAGAAGCCACTGCCAAGTTGCGGCGTGAGCCAAATTGCCCAAGAAGTGCATGTCTTTTGACAATCTGGGCCGTTCCCTGATGCATCACCGAATGCCGTCAAATTATTATCAACACTGCTCACTTATAGTGAGATCCGAGTTCAAATATGATCCATATGACCTTAAGCCCCTTTAGAACCCTGTATATTTCCGTCAAGCTTTGTTGAGTGCTCAACCTATACACCATTGAGCCAACTTCGGATCTTAAAGGCATTCAGCAAAACACCCGGCAATCTCGAGTCACTTTGCGCATTACTCGCAGTATCAGCTCTGTTGACTTATTCTGCAGAGGTCTCTGTTCAAGACGCCTGAGAATTGGGCGCTCTGAGTGCTAATCTTGCGTAGGCTGTTACCACATCGAGGCACCCCAGCGGACGGCACGCGCTCCACGGCGACCCTATTCCTCACTTGAAATTGCGTCTCTGGCCTCAGTTGCTGCCTGGACACCTCAAACTCGCCTCGGCTGACTTCTTCCCTCTTCCACCTACAAATATCCTTTCTCCTTCCACCCCACCTCATTTCTGCCTCCTCTCCTCAACCAACCTCCAACTCTCTCTCACACCTACCTGGGGTCGATCGCCTTCATCACACGGTTCAAATCACCCAGAATTCTCACTGTTCTCACCGACAACATGTCTTCCGCAACATCTGAAGACGCGATGATGCTGGACGCCCCAAGCACTCCCACCCCGGGCAGTGCCGTCGCATGCACTCCCACGCCACGCCGCTCCCGTGGCAAAGAGCTCGTACTTTCCACTCAGATCTCAGGTACTGAGCTCAAGAAGCTCAAAGCTCGCGAGCGCGCCTTGGTAAGCAATCAAACACCCTGGCCCCGGCCTGCATATCTGACACTATGAATAGGTGAACAAGTTTAACGACGTCAATGAGGCCATCGTCAACAAGCTGGAGGAAGCGGACCCTGGAATCGTCCTCGAGGTCTACTTCAACTCCGCGACTCAGTCTGCTGATGTACGTTGGTCTCTATCACTGTGTTGAATCCATGCTAATATGTAAACAGCTGGGCAAGGACTTTCAGTTCGGCCAACTTCTCAAGCTCCGCTCTGACAACCCGTTCAGATTGATGGGAATGGTAAGCACTTTTCGTTTGGACCTAATTTTGGTCGTGCTAACCAAGCTTCTAGGTCAACATGGGCCAGACCAATCACTCGGGCCTCGTGGCAATCATCGTCAAGCAGACCCTCCCATTCGAGTTCATGAAGCTGCCGAAGCACACCCGTGAGCGAATCTACACCCATATCTTCTGCGATGAAGGCAAGACTATCCGAGTCAAGACTAGGGGTGGAACGCACAAGTCGAGCTTCGCTCCGGCTTATACTGGCTTGAACCGTTTGGCTATCCTCTCCCTCAACCGCGAGGTCCGCGAAGAGGCTCTCCCTATCCTCTTCAATCAGAAGTTCATCATGGAGACTACTTACAGCCTGCAGAACTTCTTATTGCAGATCGATGTTGGCAGGAAGTACATTACCAAGATCATCGTCGAGATGTACGAGCGGAAGACGGCGCAGCCAGCATTTCAGCTGCTAATTGGCTGCAAGCAACTCAAGAAGCTTCGATTCGACCACGTATCTAGCAACTCCCAGGTTCCCCAAGCCCTCAAAGTCATCTGGTCCGATGCTGGTAATTGGCTCACTAGCTTCAACAACCCCGGCCCCTATAGGAAGGACGCGGCTGCTGTCATGGAGATCCTCTCTTTCGGCAGCAACTCTTTCCACAGCAAGGTCATAGACAAGAAGACTGGTGAGCCCAACGTCAAGAAGTGGGGATATGTTGAGCACGGCAGCCTCATCGCGGGACTCAAGAAGAAACTTACGGAGGCCAACCGTAAGACCGACCTTGAGATTGCTCGTCGCTGATGGCCACGATATGATGTGGGGGAGTTCTAAAGTGTTTCGAGGCGAAGAGACTGCAGACATCCACTTCTTTGTTGTACTGCTTCTTCAAACCTTCCCCTCTGCCTCACTTTTTGTTTCCTGCTCATACTTCTACATACTTGTTGCTGCAACACTACCCTTGTTTTGTTGCATTATCACACCCCTTCTACTGTTGTTCAACACCTTCACTCTACTGTTGGCTCAACACTTCTGCATTCTGCTCTGCTTCTTGTTCCATGTCCATGCTTCTCTTACCGACTAATACTTGCTTGTTTACTTCAATATGGGCGGGTTTCCTCTATTCTGTTGCTAAGCTGGTTGGTAATTGGAGCCTCGGTGTTGGCTTCGGCCTAAATTGGAACTGCGGTTCAGTATAATGCTTGCTTCAATACAGTTCTGGGTTTTCTCTTTTGTAGCTTTGGTGGCTGGAACTTGGGACCTTGAATTGGCTTCGGCTATGATTAGGACTTTACTTCAATACCATGAAATACAAAATGCTAGAACAAATGCCCCCGACTTGTGATCATACTCGAGAGTTAGCGTGTTCGATCTGAATCTCGCAACTCCAAATCAGACCATAATGGTCATCTCGTCATTGCCCTTCGGGCTCCTTCCAAGGTTTTCGATATTCTGACACCGTTGGAAGTAGCCCCTACGACCAAGGAAAATTACTGCTTGTTGTCTTCTCGAGAGTTTAGCTCTAAGTCTATATGTCTCTCGCATTCTGTTCCGGTGTCTGCTGGACTACATTGCTTCCTGTGCTTTATTCTAAGGCAATACTATTCACCAAATGAGCGTTACGTTCGAAATTCCTTAAAGTAGTCTAGTGTCATTCCCTCTGCACCGCACCAATAATGATCGCGAGAGCCACGCGGGGCATACAAAAAGTGGCACTCTGAGTTTAAACAAACTGCGCGGTGAGTGTGCACACTTGTATGCCACTGCTTGGGTTGCTTCAATGTATTTACAGATACTTGAGCGTGATGGAAGCTCTTCACCTTGTGCGATTTTAAAAGTCGTTGAAGCACTCCAAGCACTGGCGGACAGGAGTAGACTTAAAGAGGACTTTATGAGTGTGCCACTTTTTCCCGCCCAGCGTGGGAGCGTCTCAAAGCCACGAATCACATCTTTATCTTTCGGATGCTACCCGACTTCCAATGATGCTTCCAAAAGCGGCTACGGAAGTGTTACTTCTGAAATAGTGCGAGAATGGCCTTTCGCCGAACTTGCGGTACACCAATGCGGGTCAAAGATCCACCAAGGATGCATGCATCTCCGCTCGCAGCAGCAAAGCACACAAACTTCACAAGTCTCTTAGCTCTTCGATCAGGTGGGTGAAAGATCTCGAATGCATCTTGTCTATTTGCTTGGCATGAGTAACCGCATGCCGTAGACTTTCTCGGAGCAACCATACTAACAAGAATCGTTGTCCTTTGCAGCAGCTACGATGTTTTTGTTGATCTTCTCAGTCTTGCTTTACCTACCTTTCCTTCACATTAACGCTGCATCTTTCAAATATGCCTGCGAGTCCTTCGAGCCCGTGGTTGAGAATGCCACTATCGAGATAGTTGAGTATATTCCTCGCAACAAGATTGTAGATCTCAAATACCGCGATACAACTTGCGGAGGCCCAGGGACGAATTCGCCGGTAGCACAAGATTTTTGCCGAGTCGCCTTGAATATCAGCACAAGCGATAGATCGTCCATTGAATTTGAAGCTTGGCTGCCGAATAACTGGAACGGGCGATTTGTGGCAACGGGAAATGGAGGAATTGGAGGCTGTAAGTCTGCCTTGTAGATAGTGTTTTGGGAACATGGTCGCTGATGAGTATTGACCAGGCCTTGACTACGCTATCATAGAATATGCTGCAGAGTATGGGTTTGCTGCGGTAGGCTCAAACAATGGTCATAATGGCACTGGGGGTACATCATTCTTTCACAACACTGATGTCGTGGAGGACTTTGCTGGAAGATCGTATGTGTATCATTCAGATAGCTGTTCTTATTCTAAAACACTCCAGACTCCATACGGCTACTTTGGTCGGGAAGGAGGTGACAAAACAGTACTACGGGAAGCCTCATCGATACGCCTACTTCTTTGGTTGCTCTCAGGGTGGTCGACAAGGGATTGGAGCTGCGGAGAAGTACCCACTCGATTTTGATGGTAGTGAGTGAAGACATCCACAGAATGAAAGGCACTTGCTGACCATCATTCACAGTCGTTGCCGGATCTCCCGCGACTGACTTCAATAATCTCATTTCTTGGAGAGCCTCGTTTTTTACCATCACTGGCGCTGCGAACTCTTTCGACTTCATCAAGGCATCGATGTGGACAGGTTTGATACACGATGAGGTGTTGAGACAGTGTGATTTCATTGACCACGTCAGAGATGAGATAATCGAGTGTGCGTATATTCTACAACTGTACAGTGCCTTGTCAAAAGTCTGGGCACACTTGCCCACCACCATTGGAGGTGCTTCAGCGTGTTCCGACAGTTCTGATAAGATTAAAGTCCCTAAGAGCTTAAGCTAGGAAGATTTCTCATCCTGATAGTCGGCCTACTTGCCGGTGTTTGTGGTGCTTCAGCACCTCGTCATTAATCGGGACAAGATGAAAAACGGCGTGCCCAGACTTTTGTCCTAGTACTGTATCTATGATTAACGCGTAGAGCAGGCTAACAAGCTCAGATCCCGATCTCTGTCATTTCAAGCCAGAGACCCTCAAATGCCGAGATTTGCAGTTTGGGGATGAATGTCTGACTGCTGAACAAGTGGAAATAGTCCGCAAGATCTTCAGTCCTTTCACCTACGATAACGGCACCATCATTTATCCGGCCATGCAGCCAGGAAGCGAGCTAAGGGCAATTGATCGCCTTTATGCCGGAAAGCCCTTTAGCGATTCTCAGGATTGGTTTCGCTATGTCGTCTACTCTGATCCTGCGTGGAATCCCGCAACTTTCACCACCCGCGATGCTGCAGTGGTGGAAGCGTTAAATCCTTTCAATGTTCGCACTTTTCCGTCAGGGTTGCAAGCATTTAACGCTTCCGGTGGTAAACTCCTTGTCTACCATGGACAAGCAGATCAGCAGATTACGTCGCTAGAAACCGAGCGTTGGTACGATCATTTAGCAAGCGGGATGAATGCGAGCCCATCGCAGCTGGATGCCTTTACGCGCTTCTTTCGAATATCCGGTATGCACCATTGCAACTCTGGCGCTGGGGCATGGATGATCGGACAGTCCAAGCAAGAAGGCATTCCGTTCGATGGTCAGTACAACGTCCTAGCTGCAATTGTAGACTGGGTAGAAAAAGGGAAAGCGCCAGATGTTATCGAGGGGACAAAATTCGTGAATGACACAGCGGCCTCTGGAGTGGAGTTCCGAAGAAGGCATTGCAGGTGCGTTGCCACATTACAGATAAAACACCACTGCTGACGAGTCGCTATAGGTATCCGCTGAGGAACAGATATACTGGGCCAGCTCTCTACTATTTGAACGGCATCGTTCCTGCTGGTGGTGATCATATACAGATCACGTCCGCTGATGACTGGGAGTGTAGTTGAAGGGCAACAGGGAACATGCGATGCACTAAAAGCTGGCCACAAACCAATTCACCTACTTGCCTAGTGCGGGAAGATAGAGGAAACCAACCTCTTTCGCGTTTAGACTATAAAATTGATGCGAATTTTGGGAATATGAAGGGTCACAGTCTTCACAACTGGAGCTTTTAGGAGAGCAGACTTCGCTTTGAACGGGGAAAGGGCGAAAAGAGTGAACTGTTGTTTAGATTGTATAGGAGACCTCAGTGAAGGGGCTTGCGACGGTGAAGTATGAACTGCCTCATATATTAGGGCCCAAATGGAAAATCTAAAGTAACGCAGACGAGCCCTGGGAAGACGTTGGAAGAGGTGAGGCAGAGCGCGGGTCTCTTGGTGGCTCGTGCGCATATCTTGGCGCGGCCTCGTCAACTTCCTCCGCGACGTCGCTCACCACCAGTCTCTCATCAACCTCATCGACCTCACTCCATCCGCATGCGCTGATCCTACGCGCACCCTCCGACTGCATCGTGTGGACACCAGACACAACCGAAGACACTGGCTTGCAACAGCTGCCACCATGTCTGACAGTACGTGCCCCCAAACTCCTCCGCGCTCCTCACTAACGTCGAGCCTTTCAGAGGATTTCGAGGCCATCCGGCGCCTCCAAGCAGAGCGCAACTCCGCAAACGCAGGGAAGAAAGGTTCAAAAACCTTTGACCCGTCCACGCAGAGGACTGACACGTCGACGAAGGCATCACTCACGGAGTCCTTCGACACGGAGCTGTATGAGCGGACTGCCGTTGACAAATTTGCTGGATACAACAATTCCATTGCTACCAACGATGGCGACGACGATATGGAAGATGCGGACGAGCTCAACGGCCGACGGCTCGTGGGACAGTACACGGCCACGAAAGCGCAGATCAACGAGTTCGCAGGTGGCGATACCGAGGAGGCCGATATCCTCATGACCCGAGAGAAGCAGGCACAGATCGCCTCCCGCGAAACTGACTATCAAAAGCGCCGATTCCAGCGCGGCCCCCTCACCCCAACCCGAGCCGATCCTTTTGCCGCGAACAGCCAAGCTGGTGTACAGGACGATGGACTTTCGTACAAGGACATTATGAAAACCCGGGAGATTGAGCGCGAGGAAGAGAGAATCAGCAAAATCATTGCTGAGAAAGAGGCGAATGGAGAGACCGGGGCTGTTGTTGAGCACCAAGCTACCTTGAAGGATACGCCGGATAAAGAGAACAGCGAGGCTGGATCAACCGTTGCCGTCGCTGCTGTGAGGAAGCGCAAGAACCGCTGGGACACGGCAACCGAACCCGTGGCCAACGGCGAAACAAATGGGGCGGTTGAAAAGAAGAAGAGCAGGTGGGACGAGAGAGTAGCGCCCGGCCAACCACAAAAGCGTCCTAGGTGGGACGAAGTGCCCGCGGTTGGAGGTGCCACACCAGCGGCTGCTGCTGGACTCGCCACGCCCATGCACCCCTCACAGGTGGCATTTATGCCATTTGGAGGCGATATGCGCAATGCGCCTCTATCTGATGAAGCTCTAAACATGATGTTGCCATCCGAAGGTTACAAGATCCTCGATCCGCCTCCCGGCTACGAACCAACTAGAGTCGCCCCGAGCGGCCTCATGCCACCAACCCCAGGTGTTTACGGTGGCTTCATGATGCAAACGCCTCAGAGCAACTCCATGATGGGCAAGCAACTTCCCACCGAGATTCCTGGCGTCGGAGACCTTCAGTTCTTCAAGGCTGAGGACATGGCCTACTTTGGAAAATTGGTCGACGGCGCAGACGAAGACCAGATGACAGTCGAAGAACTAAAAGAACGCAAAATCATGCGTCTGCTTCTCAAAGTAAAGAACGGCACACCGGCAATGCGCAAGACGGCTCTTCGACAGCTTACCGATAGTGCCCGACAATTTAACGCCGGACCACTGTTCAATCAGATCCTCCCGCTCCTAATGGAGAAGACTCTGGAAGATCAGGAACGTCATCTGCTCGTTAAGGTTATCGACCGCATCTTGTACAAGCTAGACGACCTCGTCCGCCCCTTTGTTCACAAGATCCTTGTCGTCATCGAGCCTCTTCTGATCGACCAGGATTACTATGCCCGAATGGAGGGTCGTGAAATCATTTCAAATCTCAGTAAAGCCGCTGGCCTCGCGCATATGATTAGTACCATGCGTCCAGATATTGATCACCCGGATGAGTATGTTCGAAATACAACCGCTCGAGCCTTCGCAGTAGTTGCCTCTGCACTTGGCATTCCTGCTCTGCTTCCTTTCCTTAGAGCTGTCTGCAAGAGCAAGCGGTCCTGGGCGGCCCGTCACACTGGTGTTAAGATCGTTCAACAGATTCCCATTCTCCTGGGTTGCGCCGTCCTGCCCCATCTCAAGGGCCTCGTTGATTGCATCGCGGGTAATCTCAGCGACGAGCAGCCCCGAGTCCGTACAGTCACGAGTCTGGCAATCGCCGCTCTTGCTGAGGCTTCTAACCCTTACGGTATTGATAGCTTCAATGACATCCTCCATCCCCTGTGGACTGGTGCTCGGCGCCAGCGGGGCAAGAGCTTGACTTCGTTCCTCAAGGCCGTTGGCTACCTCATCCCCTTGATGGACGGTGAATACGCCAACTACTACACTACTCAGATCATGGAAATTCTCCTACGGGAGTTCTCCTCGCCCGATGAGGAGATGAAGAAGGTCGTGCTCAAGGTAGTTTCTCAGTGCGCCGGTACTGTGGGTGTTGAAAAGAAGTACTTGATATCAGAGGTGCTCGATGAGTTCTTCAAGTGCTTCTGGGTTCGTCGAATGGCACTCGACAAGCGCAACTACAAGCAGGTCGTTGAAACTACTTTTGACTTGGGTCAGAAGGTCGGGACTAGCCAGATTGTTGAGCGCATCGTAGACAACTTGAAGGATGAGAACGAGGCGTATCGCAAGATGACAATCGAGACAATCGAAAAGGTCGTCACAAGCTTAGGTGCAGCTGATCTCGATGGTGAACTCGACAAGCGCCTCGTCGATGGCGCCCTCCATACCTTCCAGGAACAGAGCGTGGAAGACGACACGATCTTGAATGGCGTGGGAACAATCATCAACGCGTTGGGCACCCGTATCGACTTTTACCTTCCTCAGATCGTCAGCACTATTCTCTGGCGACTGAACAACAAGCAGGCTACTGTCCGTATGCAAGCTGCGGACTTGATCTCTCGTATCACAATGGCGCTGAGGGTCTGCGACAGAGACGACATCATGGGCAAGCTTAGCATCATTCTCTACGAATACCTTGGAGAGGAGTATCCAGAAGTCTTGGGTTCCATTCTCGGTGCGCTTCGAAGCATTGTCACAGTTGTTGGCATCGATCTGATGCAGCCGCCTGTCCGCGACCTCCTGCCCCGACTTACTCCCATCCTTCGCAATCGCCACGAGAAGGTACAAGAGAATACAATTGATCTAGTCGGTCGCATTGCAGATCGTGGCGCAGATCGCGTCCCGCCCCGAGAATGGATGAGAATCTGCTTTGAGCTTCTCGACATGCTCAAAGCGCACAAGAAGGGCATTCGTCGCGCCGCCAATAACACTTTCGGTTTCATTGCGAAAGCCATTGGTCCGCAGGACGTCCTTAACACACTCTTGAACAATTTGAGGGTACAAGAGCGCCAGAGCCGAGTCTGCACGGCTGTCGCCATTGGCATTGTTGCTGAGACTTGTGGTCCATACACCGTACTGCCGGCACTCATGAACGAGTACCGGGTCCCTGAGCTGAACGTTCAGAACGGTGTCTTGAAGTCGCTGTCGTTCCTCTTCGAGTACATTGGCGAGATGGCTAAAGACTATGTGTACGCAATCACACCGCTCCTCGAAGACGCCCTCATCGATCGAGACCAAGTCCATCGCCAGACCGCGGCCTCGGTAGTCAAACACATCGCATTGGGAGTTGTGGGACTTGGGTGTGAAGACGCAATGGTATGTAAGAAACCCGCGACGAACACGTCCGCTAACGATCTCACAGCTGCATCTTCTTAATCTGGTCTGGCCCAACCTGTTCGAGACGAGTCCTCACGTCATCGACAGGATCCTTGAAGCTATCGACGCAATTCGCAACGCCGTCGGCACCGGTACCGTCATGAACTATGCCTGGGCTGGTCTCTTCCATCCAGCACGCAAGGTCCGCCAGCCATACTGGCGCATCTACAACGATGCCTACGTCCAGAACGGCGACTCTATGGTGCCCTATTATCCGATTCTCGACGAGGGTTCCCTCCAGAGGCCTGAGTTGGCCATTTTCCTTTGAAAGGTACGTAATTCTATGACGTGATGCCATTGCCCTGATGCCTATGTTTGCTCGTGAACATCTGTGGTGATTCTGGCGGCTGGCTATGGCTTTCGGCAACGACATCTACTTCCGGAACGGCACCTGGAATGGCAATGGCAATGGCTTTCGACTTTATCTTCTTTTGGGACGACCCTGGAACCGTACCACCGATTATGGACAACAATTCTTGCAACGGCCAGGATCTGTAATCTCTTTCTGGTCGGTACGTACCTGTGCAAGTGTTCTGTTGCTTCACTACCCATACTTCACACTTGTCTTTTGCTTTGCTGGAGGATTGCGGGCGGAGAGTCTGGAAGCGGCCGGGGCGTGATTTTTTGGTGGGAACACTTTGTGCTAGCGCTCAGCGTCGCTGTGTGCTTCGATGCCGGACAGCCTCTGCACTTGCATGGATCGGGGAGCGTGTATAATATCGGATGGAAGGGCGCGGAAGCGCGGAGACGGGTGGAACTCTCGGAGACAAATGAAACTGAGAACTGAGCTCATTGCTCTAAGCTACACCAATTTCCCGTATCTCGTGGTTGCGCTAACTTGTAGATGCAACGACACCATCTAATTCACGCCTGCCTCTTATCCACCACTATCACCGACTGTTCCTCCAACACCACGATCTCTACTAACTCCTTACTCTCCTCGCTTTCCTTTTGACGCCGAGACGCCATAATATTTCTCCGCGTAGTCCTCTGTAGCCTCGGTTGATCGACTGAACGTGAACATACCGTCATTTCGGCCTCGTTTAGAAACATGAAACTCATTGGGACATTAGTAGCACGCCACCATCCCCGCACCACGTTTCAACCCAGGCACGCGGATCGCTTCCGATATAAACAGCGCTTTGACGCTATGCGGGAACTACATATGTAGTGGCGCTCAATCTCCGGGAGAGAGCGCTTGGCAGGTGTTGTGGGTATCGCAAGTCAGCGCTTCACGCACCGTAGGCTGTATCGAACAAATTGACATAGCAAGCGATTGGTTCGTCCGCGTTCTTAGAGGTCTTGTAGTAGCCGCTTAGATACCTGTTCTGGTAAGGTCCTCTGTGTAATGATAGGAAACTTCTTGGCTTCATGCCGCGGCGGTGTGATCGCCTGGAGGATATAGCAGAGCGCTAATGAGATCACCTTCCCTTGCTGGGTGTGTCGAAGTATTTGAATAATCGGTTTCCCTTTCTACCTCATCCAGCGCTCTTTGCCTTACTTTCATTCATTCATGCTTGCATCGGTCTGGGACCGCTACATTCATTTCTACATTCTCATTCTCTTTGCCGCTATAGACTCTTATCTACCTACCGAATCCATTCATTCCACCCCCAAGAACCCTCTTCCAACAGAAGCAACGTCCAACCATCTCCCAACAACCATGCCCTCCCTCGCCCCGCTCCTCGCCCTCGCCTACCTCGCCACCACCGCCCACGCCCACGGCTTCATCACCTCGCCGCCCGCCCGCCTCGCCGGCCCCGCCATGTCCGCCGCCTGCGGCGCGCAAGTCTACAGCAACCAAGCCTCGGACAACTACGGCAACACCCAAGGCGAGCTGCAAGTCGCGGCCGCGCAAGCCGACTACAACGCCGCGGCCTGCGACGTCTGGCTGTGCAAGGGCTACAAGTTCGCCGACAACGCCGCGCACGTGCAGGCGTACGCGCCCGGGCAGACGGTGCCGATGGTCGTGGATATCCGCGCGCCGCACACGGGGACCGCGAATGTGAGCATTGTGGACACGGGGACGAATCAGATTGTGGGGAGGCCGCTGGTGAGGTGGGAGGTGTATGCGGCGAATGCGGTGCCGCTGGCGGAGCAGGCGAATAATACGCGGTTTGAGATTGAGATTCCGGCGGATTTGGGGGGCAGGTGTGAGACGGGGGGCGAGTGTGTGATTCAGTGGTGGTGGGATGCAAGGAGTATTGATCAGACGTATGAGGCGTGTGTGGATTTTACGGTTGGGGCGGCGGGTTCGACGGCTGTGTCGTCGGCGGCGGCGGTGGCTGTGGCTTCGTCGACGGCTGTTAAGGCGTCGTCTGCTGTGGTGGTTGTCTCGTCGCCCTCTGCTACGGTTACGCCGACTTCGGTTGTTGCGGCTGTTACCTCTGCTGTTTCTTCTACTCGGGTGGTGTCGACTCCGGTGGTTGTGGCGACGTCGTCCGCGGTCGCTTCTTCCACTATATCTACGTCAACCTTCGCCGCCGGCCCTACGACTCTCGTGACAGCTGCCAAGCCGACGACAGCGGCCAGTTCTACTTTCGCGGCTTCGACCACTTCCCTCACTGGCGCCGTAGCGAAGTACTACCAATGCGGCGGGCTCAACTACATCGGCGCTACCACTTGTGTCGAGGGGACGACTTGTAAGCAGTGGAACCCTTACTACTACCAGTGCGTGTAGAGGGACGAGCCTCTTGAAGAGCAGGCGGACTCGAGATCCTTGAGGTAGAGATTGCGTGGAGGGATGGCCTGGATGGGTATGAGGGGTTGTGGTGGTAGACTTCGTTTCGATGACGCATCTGTGGTGTGTTTTGTACATATTTTGAGAGCTCTTGCTGTAGATAGGAAAATTTCGATGGATCGAGTCTTTAGATGTGTGTGAAGCAGGGAAATCGTGATGCCGTGACTGGCTCGAAGCTGAGAATGTAGCGTGCATTTCATTTGACTGAGAGTTCGACGGCATACTTCTGTTATGGTTTCATAAGTCGTTGAAAAAAAGACATCGGTGCGTAGGCCAATATAACTCAACATCGAAGCGCATATAGCAATGTAACTCTCCAACAATGCAGGCCGCGATTGTTTACTACCTCGAGTACGTTAGATGGTCGTCAGAGATCCGCGGTTGATGTTGTAATGAATCCGTGGATCCCTTAATCGCATTACGTATGCCACTATTCCCAACCTCCAATTCTAGAGCCCACTCAGCCACACGAACCGCGACTGACAACCACCATTCTGCGTGCCTGAGTACCCACCACTTTACGCGTATGTTCTCTACGGTTTCCCGTCTTCTAGTATGCCAAGTCTTTCCGAAGTAGGCGGCGGAAGGAGAGAGGCTTCTGATGAGCTATCGGGGTTCCAAGCCTGAAGCGGTTTGGTGGTGCTGGACGGTACGAGGAAAGTAGTAGAAGAGAGCGCCCTGATAATCAGCTTGCTGCAAAAGTCCCTAGTCCACGAATCCGTGGTTTTGATTTCAAACTTCTCATCACTGAGGCACACAATGTTTCTATCCTTTGTACGCTTCATTAGCGCCGCTTAAGGTTCTCTAGAATGTTATTGCTATTCCCAAAATGCCATTTCCGGTAAGCCTGATAGCTCTCTAGGCCTCGGTGGAGTTCGTTTTGATAGGTATGATGGTACGGTATGGATATAAGAAATGGAAATGTGTCTAGAGCGGAACGCCGCAACAAGGAAGATGAAACGCATGGCGTGATAGGGAAAGCTTACTCCTCTTCGAAAGCTAAATCGGAGATCTATGCCGTCATCTGGTGGTGCCGACTCAGATGCCCCAATAGTGCCAGCAAGGCCGTTGCCCAACGGTCCACGTTGGAGTGCAACATGACCAACATATTTCTTCTTCCATTCGTTGTCGTTTTCCCGGCCAAGATATGCGTGATATTGTATTCTCCGCGATGATGGCTAGCAGCTTATCGCGCCAACCGGCCCCTGACCGGCAAGCCGTAGGTATGCCGCAACCAGATAGTTGAAATACCCCCAAAATGCCTTGCATGCATAGCCTGATGGTAGGATCGCCTTTACGAGTGGCTTCAGTGACGGCGGTGGACTAGGCGGGTTCGTTTGGGTAGGGAGGCGTGGGGTTTTCGGTGCCGCAGCCTGCGGACCCCACCCCTATCTTGATGGGCATGTGCAATAATCTTCCTATAAAATCTCAGTTTATTCTCCTTGCTTCGGCGCATCCAGTCCCGTTGAAATTTCTGTTCTACGAGTTGTGGTTGTTGAGTTATCTGCAAAAAGGTGGCTGCGTCATCGAATGGCCGAAAAATTCAGGTTTCCCCGACTCAACACTTTTAGCCTTCTTGGCAAGCAGCCAAGAGTTGCCGAAACGGGGAGGGAGCAGGAAGGTGCGCACGTGAGCGCGAAGAAGGGACAAGAGCGCGGATTGGCTAGGCCGACTCACTACAGGACTTCCACCCATCACCAGACCACTCAGCGAACTGAGAGCGAGTGCGTCGGAACGACGGCGACGACGAGGACATTCGAGGGACCAGAGGGCGGCTTCCAAGGCTGGGCATCTCTGCATCCTCATCAATTCCTCCCTAAAGCGGTCGAGGGTCGCGTGGTAGACGTCCGACCTACGTCGGTGACTTGGACCTTCCATCTCTACACAGCATGCCCAACAGAACCTTCCACCGCTTTCTTTCACCGGACTGAGCTCCTACACCTCTCGCCCTCTCGCCAGACTGCATGGGCCGGAGCCGTAGACGAACCTCTAGCCATGTCAAAGGTGGCGCAACTCTTCAAGGGCGCCATGGGCGTCGGCAAGCAAGCCCAGGAGGTGGACGAAGCTGTTAATCGGCCTCCAGTGCGACCAGCGCTGCGACTGAGAAGGGACGGACTTGTGGACTTGTCATCGCCCGGCGACGAGATAGCAGCCATGTACGTTTCGGGCTCTTCCAGATGTCTTTGCGAAGGCTTCTCTAACATCTCTCTAGAAGCGAGCGCAACCAGCAGCAATCACCCCTTCTCCGCCTTCCGCCCGAGATCCGCAATCGCGTCTTCAGACTCGCCTTTGGCGGCGACGGTAGGCATATCCACGTCTACGACAGGTCGCTGGACCCGACGTCCAACCCGACCTCCACAGCCGCCAGCACCCCAGAGCCTTCCAAGGTCGCCAAATTCCTGGGACGTAACGGAAGCCAAAAGAAGAAGAACGAGGAGGAGCCCAAACCTTCGCCCATCGGCCCACTAACCAACTGCATGTACGCCGACCACGAGGAGTGCTTTAAGAAACCCGACGCCAAATCGCTGCAGCTCCTCGGCTTCCGCGGCGTCCTGCCCTGGGAAGCGCCGCAGCTCGGCCACGACCGCATGACGGCCATCGCGCGCACCTGCCGCCAGATCTACAACGAGTGCGCGCTGATGCCGTACATGCTCAACGTCTTCTCCTTCAGCCCCGGCGTCATCGGCACGTGGATGCGGCGGCGGGTCCCCGCGCAGAAGGCCGTCATCACCACGCTGTTCGCCGAGCACCTGGCCTGCAGCTACAACGTCATGCGGTGCCTCTGGGGCAACGCAAGCGCACAGGGTGCGCTGAGCCGGGATAGCAACTACGACCGGAAGTTGTTCCAGGGCTGGACGGCGCTGAAGACGGTTTATATCTCGCGCCAGGTGGTGGCGAGTGTGTACGGCAGGCGGTGTCTGTGCCATGGGGATTTGGTTGTTGAGCTCGAGGAGGATATGCAGGATACGATTGCGAGGAGGATCTGTGCGAAGAGGATTGACGATATCTTGTCCATTGCGCCGCCGGGTCTCAAGGTCGAGCTTCTGGATTGGTGACCTAGGGATCTGAACCATTGGAGAATGGACCAGTATGTGATGGACCTGTGGATGATGGACCAGCGTACGATGGCTTATGGCCGGTACAATTTCCGGACGGCGGAAATACGAACGACACGATATGCTCCTGGATCGACTAACGAGGTATGACTTTTTGGAGGTATTGGACGGGCAAAGGTATCTGGGTATTGGGATCTTCTTTTACAGCCGAAGCTTTTAACAATGTACGATGATTATGAATGTCGAAAGGGGAGATTGGAGAGTTTGCTTCAAAGGGCAATGACATGGCTGGAGAACTTCCACGAAACACACGACACGATAACATGAAATACAATTTTACTACAAGAAAACCTCGGCCTGTTCATCAGATATGGAAACCTGCAATGATGGCGCTGAGCGATGGCAACACGATTAATGAATTAGAGAATACCAACCACTCTCTCGCTCATCAGCTCGAAGCGAACACGAGAAAATACCAACCGAGCCTACTGCGAGAGATACACATACACGCACTCCCCATCTCCCTCATATAGTATCACCCCTTATGCACAAATCGGACACTTGAACCGCCTCTTCCCACCCCTTCCCTCCCCTCCCTCCTCCTTCCCCTCATCCATAGCGCGCACCAGACACCTCCGATGCCAAAGATGCCGACACGCAAACACAACCAACGGCCCCCCCTCCTCCTTCCTCCCCTCCTCCTCCTCCCTCCCACTCTCACTCTCCTCCTCTTCCTCCTCCACACCAACCCTCGCCCTCCCCTTCCCCCGCTCCTCCCGCCGCCTAACCTCACTCCCCCCCCTGCTCCTCCCCCTCCTCTCCTCCTCCCGCTCGCCCCGTCGCGCCCACGCATCCCAAATATCCCCACCAGCCCCGGGCCCCCACGCGCGCCGCCGACACGCCTCGCACACCTGCCCGCGCGGGCGCCAGCCGCGCTGGCGCAGCGCGTGCACGGCCGCGACGTGCGCGAAGGCGTCTTTATCCAGGAAGCGCGTCGCGAGGGCGAGGAGCGTGTCCTCGAAGGCGTAGGCGGCGAAGATGTCGGCGAGTACGGCGCGCAGGTCGCGCAGCGAGGGCGCGGACGCGGCGGCGCGGGTGAGGAAGGCGCGCAGGATGCGTAGGAAGGAGGGGTGTTGGTGGTGGCGGGGGCGGGAGCGGGAGCGGGTGGGTGATGGGGAGGTGGTGGGTTTGGGTGTTGCGGCGGTGGAGGCGAGGAGGGCGCTGAAGGTTTGTTGGACGGTGGCGCGGAGGGGGGTGGTGATTTTGGGGGGGTCGAGGTTGGGGGCGGTGGGTAGGGACGAGGCGGCCGAGGAGACGGTTTTGGTGACGCTGACGACGGTGTCGACGAGGTCGAGCCAGAGGAGTTCGTCGATGGCGAGGGTTTCTTCGGTGTCGGCGATGGAGGGGTCGAGCCGAGTAGGGTTGGTGGAGTTGCGCTCCATGGATCGGGTTTGGCCTTGGCAGAGCCAGATTCCGACCTTGCTGTATTTCTCGACGCTGGCTAGGAGATCCCCGACGGCTTCTTCTGTATTCGCGGCGTCTGGACTGTCAGCGGCGGCCTTGATTAGGCTGGTCAGAGCGATTTCGAGGGTGCCGAGATGTTTGACAAGCCGATCCATGGCATCCTTGACGAGACCATCGCGAGCCATGAGCACAACTGCAGCATCGACTACGCCACTCTTCTCGAGGGCGGGAAGCACTGAGCTAAGCCGCAAATCTCCTGACTTCAAAATGCTCACAAAGTCCGCGACATGAGTGCTGTTGTATTTGCACATCAACTGGACGTATCGCTCAGCGAAGCCAGATGGAGCCCCTTCTCCAAGGTAATGCGAATCAACCTTGCTTTGCTCTTCCGGTTCGATGATGGCTCGTAAGAATTGATACTGCGATTCAGACTCATCTTCCAGAGCATCCAGGACGTCGCGTAGAAGATCCGGAGTGTATTGCTTGGTAACCTTAGCAGTTCGAAATGCATCAATGCTGGCAAGTTCTCTCGCGTGCCTGACGATGACAGCCTTGACTTCGTTCATTTGCTTTTTGTTGAGTCCTCTGCTAGGCCTCATGCAATCGCTGATGCACTCGAAAACTGACTCTCGGCTCTCGGTGTCGTTGAGATGTGCCTCAAGAAGTTTCGCATACTGCTGGGAGCTCTTATACACAGACTTGAGGACTCGATGGAAGCCGGCTTGTTCGAAAAGCGGGACGAGACTCTGAAGATCTGGGGGATGGTATATTGAAAGCAGGTATTCTACGCTGAGCTGACAGTCGTCCTTGACGACGTCGGTAGGGTAGTTGCATAGACCAATTAGAATCTTGTGAAGAGAAGTTCCGGGTAAGATTATATGCTGGGGATACTTTGGAAGGTTGCGGGCTAGAAACATGTAGAAGTAGATGATGTCTTCTGGATCAAAGTCCTCGGGAGTCATCAGACCCAACAGGACGTTTATAATGTATCGTCGAGTCGGCGTGAACGACGAGGCTTGTTGAGTTCCATTTGTTTGAGTGCCATTCCCATTCAGGTTTGAATCTTGTTCACCATTCAGGTAGCTATCTTCGAATGCCTCGTTGAGCATGCTCATGAAACTTCCTGTATCGAATGAAAGAATCATGCGCAGATAGGGGAAAGATGGCTCTTGGCCCTTGTCCGAGCGTGTAAGAAGAACTTCGCCGGATCCCTTCGGCCAGTCAAGGGCTTTTCCAGAGAAAAGGTAGCTGTACAAGTCTCGCTTAGCTTGATTGGCATCCACCTCGTCCATGAACGTGCCACTCGGATAAACCCGACTGGTGAAAATGTAGGCGAGATATGGGAATATCTTCATGGCGGATGTGACATATACGTTCTCCGTTTGATCATCCGTAGTATCGTACTCAACGACCTTGATGAGGGTCAAGATGTTAATAAGTGGGGTGATGTAGTCGTGAAGTGCCTGCGTCCAGACATAGATGAGAGCGTCATACAGGTTATACTGCTGACAGAGAGTTGTGACTTGGTCGATGTCCATAGTGAGAGTATTGAGCCGACACAGCATCTCTTCGAGCCTTTTGGCGCGATTTGAGGACGCATAATATGTGATGAGGTCCTTTAGAACATTAGGCGGAACCGCTGTGATCTCTTCTTCCAAAATGTAAGGCTCGAGAGTTTGGAAGAAGATATCCTCCGCTGATCCTTCTTCGTAAGCGTCGTAAATCTCCTCAAACAAGAAGTCTTGCTCCTTCATACTCAAACAGCCAGTGAAGCATACTTCAGCTAAGTCTGTCAGCTGCTTTTCTCGGGTATCTTTATCAAGAACATTAGGTTTCCGCGCAAAGGTGTATTTCAAGGAAGCGGCCATCATATCAAGGAGCTTCTCTTGAACGAGCTTATGCCGCGCAGTATGGTCCTCTGGTAAGCCGACGGTGAGTTTGTCTGCATCGCCGTTGTAGTAGGAGGTAGCAAGCCCAATAGCCGCAATAAAGTCTCCATCTTCCATAAAAGCCAGTAAGCGGTCAGCCCAGTTCGACAAAGTGCCAATGGAGATATCGTTGAAACCCAGAATGAACAACCGCCCTTTATAGGCCCGGAAGCTCATGTGAAAGGCGTCTGCGACAACTCCATGCATTGAGACATCATCTTCATCGAGTTGCTCGACTACTGGTTGAAGCTGCTTGGAGAACAAATCTTCGTGGTATATGTGTTTCTGCAATAGATCGAATGAGTCCGTGATCCGTAACGACGTGTCTTCCAATATGATCAGACGCTGGCTGATGGTCAAAACACCGAGCACGGATCTGCTCAACCATTGAATAGCTACAATAGCTTCTTCGCCTCTCCAGCGACTCCGTGGTTTAAACGTGAGTTCCGGTGGCTTTTCTTTCTCCGCTATCGGTATGGCATCGACGTCCAAAATAGTCAAAATGTTAGACCAGCAGTACACGAGTTTCGTTTTCGAGACCTGCTGTTGTGCATTTCCGGAGGCATTCTTTAGTTTCACTGCGGGAAACCAAGCCAAGCACCCACTTAGCGTGCTGTGAGGTGCGATCTCCTTCGGTCTGGAGGCCTTGTGTTGCGTTTGAGCAAGGGGTGTAGTGGACACAATGACCAGCAGATACGGCGTAAGAAGCGCAGTCAATCCCATGTTGTCGGTCGGCTGCTCCACATTTCCTAATGGCAGAGGCGCAAATGCTAGCACTGAACTAGGTTTCCGGGGTCGCTCCGTTGACTTTGCTGTAAGAGGGTATCTCCCGAGAATTCGAGTGGTCTTCACCGTTCTCGCTACTGCTCCGAGACCTCTCGTGGCAAGATGAGAAAATGCCATTCCACCATCATCTGCGGAGACAAGAGCAGTATGTCTTGTGCCTAGAAAGCCTATATGGAGAACCGCGTTATCAGCGACATGTCCATCAGACCGTCGACCATCCAAAGCGTCTCTTTCGGTTGGCGGAATGTGAAGAAAGGGCTTGGCCGGCCTTGCAAGTTCCCATGTGAAGATGTTTCCAGTGGCATGTCCTCCGGCAATGGTTGAATGATCAGCGGAAATGGCTAATGAAGTCACCGGACCACATTCGATAGCTGTATTCGTCGTTAACGCAATTCATATCGTGCACTTTGAATTGCGATTACCTTTAGTTCCTGGGCCAATGATGGATTTGAGCACTTGGTTGTAGTCAAAAACCAGAACGAAGCCTTTTGACGTCCCAACTACAATCGATGCAGCAACTGCGAGACAATTTGGACGGCCAAAATTGCGCTTCCCAACCTCTGAGAATATCTGACCCGTCATCTTCTTCAACTTTGTCCATCGTACCACTTCCCATGGAGCTTGGGGAGTGTCTGCTTCACTCTGCTGATATAAAAGAGTGCTTGCCACAGAAGACTGTCGCGACCGCGTATTGAGGAAGGCAGGAGAGACCACTCTTGGTGAGTGTAGCGGGGATGGCGTTAATCGCGAGGAAAAGCGTCGTTCGAAAGGCTGTAGAGCGGCAGGATGGTGCATGCGAGAGAAGGAGGCATGAGAGGTTGGTACACTGGGGGAGGATAGTATTGAGCCCTGAAACAATTAGATGTGTCCATGATTCGCCATCTAGGAGCTTACTTGAATCGAGGGCGTATCATCTGGTATTGATGTTGATTCCGGACTCCCAGGGGTCTGAGCTCGTTGTCGGATAGGTAACCCAGAGCCTACCTCTGTACCATCATCCGTACCCTCCTCTTCATGATGCCGAGTCGTATGCCTCGCAAAATAACCTCCATTGACGCCAGTTCGGAGCTCGTCCCGCACATGCTGCTGCTCTTCCTCGATAACCTCCTTCGTCAGGACACCACCATGGTTTGATTCCTCTTGCTCCACAAATTCTCCAAATGGTTCCTCTACTGGTGCACCGCTTGTCCCCCGCTCCTCATTGTCAGCGGTGACATGGCTCTCTCCCGAATCTGAGCTCATCGGTCTTGTTTGCTGCGGCGCATGTCTTCAATCGCGCGTTGGAAGTTGAGCTTGAAGTGGGCGGGAAACTGATTAAACACGGCGTCCTGTAAGCATCGGTAAAGTTGCCCGTGTATTCGAAGCTATTCGATGCGGTCCGTTCACTCTTCGTCGCGGCGATGCGGTGATGCCTGGAAGGAATCCAGGTACGATTGCGGCGGAACGGGGTCTGGAATATTAGGTGGCGACTGGCGACAATGCTCGATTTAAAGTCTCAAGAAATTAGCGGTCGAAGCTCAGTAGAGACGTACGCCGGGTAGGGAGCGGGCAGTTGGTGGTGTACCATTCAAGCTTCGAGGCGCTGTGTCGATCCGGCAAACACCGCTTCACCAAACCATGCTACCAATTCTGGAGGTGCAGCGTGGCCACACTCACCAGGCATAATTGTTTACGTACCCTTCCTATCATGCAGGTTCCCATGCAGCCATGGTATATCTCGATCATGGCTACATGAACATGGCCGAGTCCAAAGTCTGCACTTACCGCCCTTCCAACACCGGCCAGATCGTCGGCCACCTTACAAAAGCCGTTGAAACCCTTGTTCAGAGCCTCCAGAAATCCGCCGGTTGCATTTTGGCCGGTTGGTGTGCATTCCTCATCCTCCTCCTTGCGTACCCTTTCGTGCTCAAGCACGCCGGGTTCCAGCTGGACTCAAACCACGCACTTAACACGCTCGTGGACGTTAAACACGGTCATCCCCTCACCCCTAGACCAGTGCCGGACAAGTCCCCCGCCTAATCGCCACCTGAAGCCCCCACCGATTTCCTACCTATATCACCACCAACCTCCTATACTCCTCAAACATCACCACAACAAAAAACCAACAAAGCCTCCAAAATGCCCTCAATAGGCCCCCAGATACCTCCCCACCTCCTAGCCAAGCGGAAACGCGACTCCGAAGACGATGAATCCCCTAAACTCTCACCGAACGGCTCCAGCAGCCCCGAAAGCAGCGACAAGCGGCGCAAAGTCCTAGGACCCGCACCACCACCCGCACCTCTAGATGAACGACCGCGAGGAAACCCTACAGCCTCAGATTCAGAGGACAATAGCAGCGACGACGACGAATTCGGTCCTGCGCCACCCCCAGCGAATGGCGCAAATGTACGCAATCCTCACTACTTAGACTTCTCGAACCCCCCTCACTGATTATATACACAGGCATCGAGCGATGAACCCTCCGAACCCAAATCCGCTTTCGACACCAACCCCGCCTATGCACCCGCTGCGCCCTCCTCCAAACCGCGCCGCGATGAATGGATGATGGTACCCCCCAAGGCTGATGATCTTGCTGCGCGCATGGATCCGACCAAGCAGCGCGCGCGCAAATTCAATAGTGGCAAAGGCGCACGCGCGCCCACAGCTACAGACGGCGACAATGCCATCTGGACCGAGACGCCGGAGCAGAAGCGCAAGCGGCTAGCGGACGAAGTTATGGGTGTTGCGCCGGCAGGGAAGGCGAGTGTGTCGGCGCGGCAGCAGGCGAGGGATCGGGAGACAGAGGAGACGGCGAGGAGGGTAAGGGAGCATGATGAGCGAAATCGGGGAAAGAGTCTGTATGAGCGGCATCAGGCGAGTACGACGAGGGAGAAGGAGGACGACCCAAGTAAGAGGGCGTTTGATCGCGAGAAGGATGTCGCAGCGGGGGTGAGGCTGGGGACGAAGGAGAAGAAGGAGATGTTGAGTAAGGCGGCGGATTTTGGGTCGAGGTTTGAGAGGGGGAGTTTTCTGTAGCGGCTTTGGGAGTGTCGAGGGGGTATTGTGAGGGAACTCGGTGATGCTTGGCACACTGCACACGACAAGTATCGTTCAGATAGCCAAAGCATCAAATATTCTGAACACATTCATCTGGGGACTGCATAACGACATCCTCTACTTCAATTTATTGCGAGATATACATGCTGCTATGAGTGTAGGAAATGATCACCATAGCGAATTGGAAGAGTAGTTTTCATGAGTACGTAGAAGTGGACCGGCGGAAGCGCACTCCAACACTCTCTAAATATTAATTAATGACATATTCCCCTCTAAGGTGAATCTGAATAACTAGAATGGAAGAGAGACCTCTTCTGAACGACATACTAGCTCGTGTTGTGATCCTAATTGAAGAATACCAAGTCATTCTTTGAAGTGTTGTTTCAGTGGGGCCGAATGTCCACCCTATGTACCTATCAGTGGTACATAGTACCTAATCCCAGTCACTACTGAAAGTCCACTAGTGCTTCTTAGTGTCGGTTTTCGTGTTGAGTTTTCCACGGGTCATATACAACATAATTTTGCCCACTATTCATCAATCACCAGCAGGCGTGGTGGCGGAGTGGTTATCGCGCAAGCCTAGAAAGCTTGTTCCTTCGGGAGCGCAGGAAAGTGCCTCGCTATCCTATCTCCGATACCATCAACTAACTGTGTTATAGGTTCGAGTCCTGCCCACGTCGAAATTCCTTTTTTTGATTTTTGCATATCTTTTTGCTCTCACGGTGTTCGGAACGGCTAGCACGGCAGCTACGCATGTTGAACAGTGATCATGGCATGCATTCCTTTTGCTCTTGTGCAATGTGACAGCCGGGATGTAATGTGACGACTTCTGCTCGGCTAGCGGCATACAAGCCTACCACCAGTGAATGAGATATACGGGACACTTGAGCAAGCGACCACGGCATGTCGATAATGTGATGTGATCTTTATGTAGGAAGAAGACGGATGTAACCAGTCTAGACCTGTGAGTCGAGTTCTATGCTGGCACAAGACGGGACGCGGGGAATCATATCACACGTTCCGAGATACGGGGAACTGCAGCATATTGATATGAGGGCACCAGTCATCGCAGATCGAGAGTTTGTACTCGATATATGTGCACCAATTAGACGGCTGTACTTCAGATATGGGAACTGTCTTTGGCGATGCCACTGTTTCGGGCCCTCTGATACGCGTTCAGAACTCTGGCCCGGATGTAGGAACATGCGAAGCGCTAATCAGCCGGACGATGCGAGGTGATTGCATAGACATCACAGATCGGAAAGCTATTCTTTCATTGTGCGTTTCGTGATATACGGCTGCTTAGGGTCAGAGGTGTAAACGGGTGTCGGTGAGGCAGAATAGCACTCAACGATTCCTACACATGGACATGAGTGCTTCAACTATCACAGTTCGCAAAGCTGTGGTTCCACAGGTTCTGGCCTACTTCTTCTGCCTTGCCACTGCTTCGGGTCCTCCAACACCTTTCCACAAAACCAGCCAGGATGTCAGCCCACCATGAACCAGACCGCTGACAACGTCCAGGGCGCTCCATCGCACCACAAAAAACCCACCCAGCTTCAACTTTCCATCATCTCAATCCCCACCCAATCACGCACCGCACACCCCCCATCCCCATCACCACCATCCCTTCCCAAACCCACATTTCCCATTCCCCCAAACCACCCCATCCCTAAACCCCACAGCGCCACGCCCGCCCTAGAACATTCCGCACCCCCGTCGGCGCTCGCCTCGCTAAAACCTACCTTCCCAAACCACCGCCCAGCCGTATCTCAGCTTTCCAAAATAGCGTCTCAAATTCCTAAGCCGGCAGCTGGTGGCTGGGAACGTTCATCTCCGAAAAAGCAAATTTCTTGGGGCGTCTGTCTTAGACCGGGCTGGGTCTGTCCAGCGCCACGGCAGCGGGATGCGAAGCGCTGACGCGGGACGGCATGCCGTGCGCGGTGTAGCGAATGGGATCACGCGGAGGTTGCGGTTCAGGGGGGTTCGTGTTGATACATAGGTGCCGTGTTGTGACGTTCGAGAGTCTCAACAGTTTCGCCTGAGCGGGACGGAGGGGGTGGGGTGGGTGGCGGATGGGGAAAGTGGGTAAAACTGTGGTTTGGGGAGTGGGTCGGATGAGACACGCAACGGTTCCTGGGCTAGGTAAAGGATAGCCGTGTACGGTAGATGGAGGGGAGCGCGTGTCAAGCGCGTTTTGGGTGATATGGGTGGCAGTGGTTAGGAGGGAGTCAATGATAAGTAGGAGAGCTATATAGCCAATGATGAGTGCATGTACGTGCCGAGGAGTCGTGAGCGACGATGAATTGTGATGTAACCAATATATGAAACCATTGCTACACCAGAGCTACTTCTATCGATAGTCTATTGATAATGGAGCGCCGTATGACCGCTGTCCTCAGCCAGTTGCTTCCCAAAGCTGCAAGTGTCCGCCGGGAGTAATTCGATTAGTGAGTACGTATGTGGCAACTTGGATACGCGGAGAAACGCGTCCTGGCTTGAGAGGTGTGTCAGGAAACTGCTGGTGATTGTGGTGATTTCAGGGAAGCTCAAATCATGCAACGCTGTCTGAAGTCCGCACGGGATTCAAGTTTATCGCTTTGTCCTTCGGATTGATGTTTAAGCTGCCTCTTTCGACTCAAAGTGCTACTGTATGAGGTCTTCTAGTGCTACATAGGAAGCAGGAGCTCGATGTACATTCAATGGCAACGTTATCGAGGTTGTAGTATTCTGAAAGCGTTGGTTACTAGACAGTGGCTCATGTGTAAACTGCGAATCTACCCGCGGATTTTTGCGCCCTAAGCGTAGCTAGTCTATGTACGCGTATGCACATCCGGTCGATACTCCTAGTCAACGAAGAAAACACGAACTCATGATCGAGATCGAGACTAGCAAAGAAGAGGGCGGATACGCGCATGCACCCGATATCCAATCCGTAGGTGAATCCGGGGTAGTATGAAGCGAGGTTGTCATTACAGATTCGGTGTGGTAAACGGCGTATGTCCGGTCGGCGCATTGCATCTCCTCGTGATCTTGCGATGGGTCTACAAATGCGCGGCGTTTGCACATGACAATAGCATGTGACGGAGTGAGATGCAGGGAAGGTGAAAACGTGAACAACTTACCACGCGCAAAGAGAATCCTTACCTGCATTGCGTTCGTAGCGAGGCTGTTCGGAGGTCCAAAGGGACTCTACGGAAACACGAAGTCTGTAGGATTCGACCCTAAAACGGGATCGTAGGTTGTGCACGAGCCGTGCGGTAGAAGCATTCTCGTTTTACATAGTACTTTAACGATTCATGAACATCAGGGCTACGTACATACCAATTTGGGACTTCCATCCATAGCGCAAGACACCGGATACAGAGCTCAACAGTCCGTTCCCGGTCGTTGTCAGCATTTATGTTTGATGAACGTGGGGTGAATTTAGTCGTTTTCTTCCCGAAACAGCACTGAGGCCGCGGCTCGGACACGCTCTTGGAAAGGTCCTGTCTCCGGTCAGACCATTCGGTGGCGCGCAATCGCTGTCTAGCTTTGCATTTCGAAGGCGTTTCGAAGCACTTCCTTGCCGACATTCTTACCTCCCTGGTAGAGTGGTACCGGGCTTGCGGAGGGCGATGCAACAGTGCACAGTTAATCGCTGTGTGAGGAACCGAACGTGCTGAATCTCTGCGGCACGGCAGGTCGTGCACAGCGTGTCAGTCCAGGATGGCGACCAGGGTGGCGAGCTTGTTTAAGTGACGTTCGTCTCTCGCAAGAATGGTGGTTGGAGTAGTCTGTCGCTGGGCATGCGACACGCTCCTGCATACTAAAGAGGCCAAACTGACTGTAAGCTGAATTCGACGGGCACAGCGCATATTAGTCTCAGAATCGCTAGTTGGTTCAGCTGAAGTTTTGGCTAGGGAGTGGATGACGGGTTAAGTTTTTCGGGATGCCATTATTAATGAAATGTAGTGAAATGCAGCTGCAGTGTCATCTTGCAGACCGTTCGCGAGGCCATACACGTAACGCCAGGGGGTGTTGAACCAACTCCGTGCCCTGCGATTGATGGAGAGAATATATGTTTGGCTAGGGAAGGGAAATGGTTCGCTCGTTTTTAGTGAAACGTCGCACTTGTTCAACGGCCTGTACTGAACCATGCGACCGGGCCTTGACACACCTTCGAGAAGACCCAAGAACCGCGACCTAGACTCGGTTTAGGACGGCTCGGGCCCGATGCGCAGAATCATGGAGGCAAGGATGAAGGTCGTATCGGAGGAGGAGGGAGCACTACTGCTTGCAACCTCCCAGGTTGATGATGTTGATAGTGGACGTAGTGGATGGCGATCCGGCGTTGCGCGAATGTTTCAGAAGTCCACGAATGCTGCGGCCACCAGAAAGGTGCTCCATGATGCGCTTCACAATAACGGAAAAAGTGCGTAGGGAGACTCGGCATGAGTTCTGGGAACGGCAGCTCGTTCGCGGTAATGATGATGTTGAAGTCGAGACGACGGATGTCGATGCCGTCCGCACATCCGGCAGCAAGAACAGCACAAGTCGTGTCCGGAAGCGGTTCTAGGGCCGCCTTTGGTGGCCAGTCCGGCCTAAAACGCGTTAGGTGCGGGATGCCATGCACGGGAAATCGGGCTGACAACCTTCTGCAGGAACCCCTCCTCCGCATCGCAAGACGGCGCGGCTGGTGTTGAGTCGGTCAGGGGCTACGAGGGGTGGAGGGTTTTCGCCTTGGTCACGAACGGCGGCCTCGTAACCGTCCTTGAATGGGGATCCAGAAACGGGAAAAGGATGCTGGTCGAGAAAATTTGGCATCACTTTGCCATCATCGACAAGCTCGCACGCGAAGCACGACGAAGTGGCCCGATTCCAGGAGCAAGCAGAGGAGTGGAAAGATCATTCGACGGCCGGTCTGACAAAGCGGAGTTTGCAATGAGGCGTGCAGCCAATTCGAAGGGCTATCAACAGAAGGCACGTCTCGACGCGTTGATAGGCCGACTTGACGCCGCCGCGAAGAGGGACGGGTCGGGGCGTGAAGAAGAACGAGCCGATGGGGCGCTGTGATAGCGGCATCGCCTTAACGCAGCTCGGTATGGTCCATCGGGGCATTTCTGCAAGGCATCCAGGTCGGAGGAGCCCGCCCGTTGAAGACTGGGCACCCCGCTGCTGTACTCTGGCCTTTTGGGGACACAGCGGTGGATCAGAATGGCGGCGAGTCAGGTCGTTGTCCCCGATTCCCAGCTGAAGGATGGCTGAAGCCTGAAGGACGACCGAAAAGAAAGTCGATATGCACGACGCTGGGCCTTGACTGGATATGAAGAGACTGAACACACAAGCTGGACGAGCACGCCAGCCGACAAATATTGATTCATGCTCGCGGCCACGTGAGGAGCACGAGGGCATGGCAATTGGGAGGTTCTGGCAAGCTGAGGCGGGCTGACCGTCCGCCACACACTTCGCCCTCCACCAACCACCACGCAGAATCCACTCCGAAGCCATGCGCAGCAACAACGCGAACATGCTCATCTTGCTTGGGGCGCGTCCAAGCATCATCATAATCCGTCGTCATCGAACGCCGCGTCAGTGATCGCGCACCTGTCAGCCCAGCCTCAAAATTCCTCCCGTCCAGGGTCTCGATATTGTCGCGCCCTCGCCGCGGCCTCAGTTGCATGCCGCGATATTGGGCTCTTGGGACGGTGTCGCCTAATTGCGGCACCGTGCTGCTTGAGACTCGTCGGCGGCGAGCGCACTGCATGATCTGCGAGAGTGCGGGCATCCCGAGGATTCATGCTCTCTGCTGTGCCACTTCGCCCGTGATGGCAAACCGCACGAGCAAAACCCCGTAATGGATACTCCATTCGCGCCTGGAGAGGCCGTAAGAGGGCGCGACATGAAGTCGGCTGCGCGAATCAGCTTGCATAGCAGCGTGCTGCGCCGACGCGGGCTCGACGGCGCCGCCGTTGCGACCACTCGCAACGCCGAAGTGCTTGTACCTGGCCCCGGCTGTCTCCCGTCCCCACTACGCCTAGCCCTTTCACCGTCCGCCATGCCTGGCGTCCCCTTCAGGCCCTGCAACCCGCGCTGCTTCCCCCGGAGCGCCATGGGTGACTGGCTTGGGCATCTCGGATCGTCGTGCTCTGGGTCCAAGGCACGGGTCCAACCAGGCGGCGTCTCTCCATGTACCCCCCAAGCAGCTGGTCTGCGTCTGGCTCTGCCCTGCGACCCGCCTGGCTACATTACTGTACCCCGTCCCGCGCTTCTACGTTTCTCGTGCTTTTGCTCTGCTTCCATTCTGCGATCCATTCATACTGTTCCAGTTTCACCCTCACTTGCGTAATCAACTCATCTGTCTGCGCCCTTGCAAGCCACCACCAACCCAATCGATCCTGCGTACCCTCCCGTTCCCCTTCCAACGTACCGTCACAGCCTTTTCTTGACTCAGAACCTCTATTGTCTCATCTCTGCGTGGAACAAGGCCTTAACCACCTGCCTCATCATACCGTTGCCCGAAACCGCCCAATATCCCTCTTCCGGCACGGATCTCGTCCTGTTTAAAGCATTGACTACTGGCCCGAAGCGTCAACAATTTTCCTTTTGTGCAATTTGTCTGTCTATCAAGAACTCAGGCATCCAGAAAAAGCATTGCATCTTCGTCAATGTTGCACGGCGTGTAATCTGAGTTTGGTCCGTTGCGACACCTGAATTAGAAGAACATCACAATGGCGAACAACACTATACTCCGAGGGCTCTGCCCAGCTCCGTTCTTCGATCTCGCAGCCTTTGGCGCAGATGGCGGATGTGAGTGCATTCTTCGAGCGCAAAGCGAGTCAAGGAACTAATCACTCGATAGTCGTCGATGGGCGATTTTGCGCACCTGCACCCCAAATTCATCCGGGCCTCTATTGCTGTGTACCATGTCCTATCACCGACTATCTCTACCCCGAAAGTGAGAACGTCCTTTTTCGCCTTTTCGCATGCTCCTCTGACACTATTTTCCAGGCTTCGTAACATGGTACCGAATTGCAGAGGGACTCAGCATTGGTGGCGTCGTGTCCTGTTTATTCCTTCTAATATCATTTATCGCTCTTCCCTTAGAGAAGACTCGTCGGCATTACCTAAGTTACTGTATGGTCGTAGGTATATTGTTTGTCGGCGTAAGTGATCCGACTCCTGCGAGCTAAATATTTACTGACACGAACATAGCTGGGATTCGTCGTCCCACTCGCAGTGAGACCACCGCAATGCTACGACGAAGTCACGCCCAATGACATGTATTCGAACTTGACCTGTGCATTTTCGGGTGCTTTCATTATAGCGGGCGGCTTATCAATGACGGTCTGGAGTAGGTTCCCAACATCGTGCGTTGAGCGCACTCGCTGATTTTTATAGTCTTCGTTCGCGTTCTCTCTATGCATCTTCAGATTGTCTGGGACGTCCTGCCCGGGAAAAAGTTCATGTACGCTGCCCAGGGCCTGGGCTGGGGAATCATTGCCACCCTCTTCACCGTGACCATCACTTTGACTGGCGTCTCATTTCGCTTTGGAGACATCTGCCATGTGAATGCACAGGATTCAGTGAAGCTCTTTTGGGGCCCGCTCTTGGGGATTGGGTGTGCGTCCACGGCGATACAGCTGGCCACGTGAGTGACCAAGTGCCCAACCATTTGACCTTTGCTAATTGTTGGTAGATTCGCCTATTGCATCAAAGTTTACGTGAAAAACATGTGGAGCGATGACGCTACGGAGACCCAGAGCTCTGGCGGCCTTCCTTCCTTTACCACCTCTAGCATCCGAACAAAGTCCGCCAAAGCCGTCTACCGACGAGTAAGAAAGGTAGTGTGGCTGCAGTGGCGCGGCATGACCATCGTTGCCTTTATGCTGGTAGACGTTATCTTCCTTTCCGTGGTATTCATCTATCTCAATCAGATCGTGGGGAATCTCAGCCACCATATGGATTCCATATTACCCTGGACCGTCTGCCTGATCTCCAATCCTGACCACAGAGAAAAGTGTTTCTCCATGGGACAGGCCCTATTCATGAACATGCCAACAATCATCGCGGTATTGGTGCTACTATCGGTATGTTCAATCATTCTATATCTTGGTAATATCAACTAACTCTCTACAGCTTGCTGGCCTTGAATGTCTGCTACTCCTGGGTAGAGGTTCCATCTACACAGCATGGTGGGATATGGTCCGATCCAAATTTGGATCCAAGCGAGAATTCGTTTCGCTCGACGCAAAGCGCTTCTCCTCCGATGCGCGTGCCTACGAACTTCTCAAGATTGGGAATACACCCCAAATCAAATCACCCGAAACCGCAGTCACCAGCCCCATGTCAGGACGCGACATTGATCGCGATGCGACTGGTACCCCGGATTACTTCGGCAAAGAGGTACAGCGGGAGTACCGCAGTCCGACTCTCAGTTTCTCTACTCCTCGCGCTCCGTCTCAGGCCACGTTGCGTGTTGAATGGGATCCGCGCAACACGCACGCAAGGGGCGGACTTGGCTATCACCCTCCTGTCACGGAGGACGAGATTGAACGCCCAGGGATGACGAACAAGATGTGAACACGAGTCTCAGATAGAGAAACTCCAAATTCTTCGTTTCACTCTGCGACTTGGGATTAGTGAGCAGACACTCATCAGTCCCACCCTCCGCTTTACAACCAAGCAAGGAACAACACTCAAGGACGGCACAGAGAGCGATTGGCAGTATCGCATGCCCTCTGCAGCCCACGAAAGATACCCGGGGTACGAACGCCACCTTCTTTATGTCTACACTATCAGCACCGGCGCTTTGGAGATTTTGGGCCGGTTGGGAAAAAGCCGTTTTACTTCTTCATGTCGGACTAGGGGGTAACGGAACGATCATAGCGACGGAGTTAATGACAGGTGGGCTTCTGGTAGATTTCTAACGGCTTCGCACAGCCGCAAGTGCGCATTCACTTCCTTTCTCGTGTCTCGCTACACCCACACTTCTACACTACACCTTATTACACCCACGACAAGAGTTACAGAGTACGCAGGCCGACCCTGCCCTTACTCCCACCAACGCCCTCTGCCTTGAAAGGAAGGAGGGGGCTTACTTACTCTAGTGTCTTGTCTATCGACGAAAGGATGCGGTAATAGAGCTTCCCAAGAGGGAAGCGACACTTTGACTTCTGTCACACATATATTGTACCAGCGGAGCGATCTGCGCAAAACTTAGTAGCCCTAGCAGGCAGCTGCACTGCGCACCAGTCAGCATGTATAGATTCTCTCATCAATGAACGAAGACCAGATCTTCGATGATACCTTATCGACCCTACCGCATCACTCCGAAACTAGACAACGTGCATGTGACACGACATGTTCTGCCTCGCTGGGACCTCATACCACGTCTGCACCCCTGGGTGTAAGCGTAAGCAGGCTAATTAGCACAGTTACCTCTGAACTGCATCGGTTACCGGGTTGTGTTTCGTCTACCCCTGGGACTTGATCAACGACCAGTCCGTCTCGAACTACCCTGTCCGGTTCTTACAAAGACTTCGCGCCCGGTACTTCGTACCTACAGTATTCCCGTGCCGTGCCGCTCGGGGTGACATCGGTAGCGAGTCTAATCAACCTTGATTGATGGCGTTCGGCATCCTGGCACGGATATTCTTGACATGGCCTTCCGTCTCTGATTCGGCTACGGAGGAAATGCGAGCTGAAATCTGGGGATTACTCTGTGGCTGGGTCTGGGGAAATTTGGACCGTCTGGATGGAAAGCGGCGCTCGTATCACTATCGCGGGCGGGTATTTGACGCGTGGTGATAGCACGCTAGGCGTGAAGAAACTGGCACACTCATCAAGCACTCCGTCTCGTGTGTACGCCTGCCTGTCACTGCTTGAAGTGCTTCAACGAATTTCCACGTAGCCCAAGGTCAAGAGCTTCTAGAACTATCTGGTTCAGAATTTTATAAATGCATTGAGGCACCCTAAGCAGTGGCAGACACACTCACACCCACGGCGGCTTGTTCTAGATTCAGAGCGCCGCCTTTTTCATGCCCCGCGTGGGTAGTTGGAGGCCGATATCGCGGGTGAGGGGACTGGGCGACGCGCATGGTGGCTTCGGCTTCAGTTGCTCCAACTCTACAGCCTTGGAATCAGTCAGCGAAGACTCTCACTTGCACCATAAGCCCCCTTTCCCGATCATATTTCCTGAAACTGCAATATCAGCGCCATTGTGCAGTTCATGAGAGGTGTCTTGATTTTAGTTCCCGGTTAGCTGGGACAAAAGCTTGTCTGGTGAAGATCGAAGCCTTGACCGCGGGACGTTCACTCCACCGCGTGGCGTATTGCCGTATCGAGATCTTGCCGCGTTCTAGCTAGGCGCACGCGGTGACGCGAGCCACGACTAACAGCACGACATCTTTCGTCTGCATCCTCACGGTTTCATCGCGACTCTCAATGCTGTTAAGTGCGGAGTTCCAGGTTGGTTGCGAAGGCCATTAGTAATCAAAGACCATTACCTCTATCTACCTGACTTTCCTATATCCCCATGTCCTACACCCGTCCTTTTACAGCTATCTACAATCTACTCACACCAATCTACTCACACTTTCATCCACCTACTATCAGATATCTTTACTAAATCTTGCAATGATGGGCGGTGGACCGGACAGCCCAGCTGCAGAGAGCAAGAAGGAGGTGCTGCTAGTTCTGTTCCCAGCTCCGGAGTCAAACATGGCCCCGAGCCTTGACAAGATAAAGAAGAAGTTTCCCAAGCTGGAAGTTGAGTATGTTAATGCCACCACTACAGCGGTGTGGGATCATGAAGCAGGCATTCCCGAAGGTATGTTTCTTAAGGCCTCACAACATGTCCGAATTTCCGACTCAGCTCTCTTTTTCACTACATGCATACCAATTCTATTCATCTATACTGCAATATCAATGTCGAAGGACGGTGCCACTAGTTACGGTTTTCATTTCATCTATCAGAAAATCTTATCTAATACCCTCATTCTGTCAAAAGATGTCTACGAACGCGCCACGATCATCGCAACCGTCGCCGCCCTCCCCCCTACACCCTCATTGGCCCCCAACCTGGGGCTTATCCAGTTCTTCAGTGCCGGCATCAATCATGTCATGAAACACCCTATCTACACCGATTCTAAGATACCGTTATGCACGGCCACGGGCATCCATGGCCCGCAGATTGCTGAATGGGTCATTCTGACCACCCTGGTCCAGAGTCACGGGTACAACGACCTCTATGAGGCGCAAAAGAAGCATGCCTGGAAAAAAGATAACGGAGCTGGCAGCGTAAGAGACCTGCCAGGTCAGCGCGTAGGCGTGCTAGGCTATGGGAGCATCGGACGACAAGGTGAGTGCTGCAAATCTCTCAGTCGTGAATCCTTTTGCAGTGGCGGGACTCGGATCCTCCAACTCCCGCCGGATTCCATCTCCGCACATCCGAGACATTCAAAACATCCTCAACCCACAATATACGCTTTGTACACTTGAAAAGTTTCCTTCGAAGATGTTTCAGCGCCTCGCCACGCTCGGACGCCCCGAGATCGCTGCGCCGCACGCAGGATGGCCATCTCGGACTCTGCGCAACGGCCCCATCCGCTCAGCGCCACAGCCGCCATGCGTCATGCCTGAGGCACAGCAGGCATGGCTTGCATGGAACATGGAACTTTCCATCCCACGCAATCGATAATGCTAACGTCTGTGCCGCAGTCGCGCGCGTAGCCCAGGCTTTGGGTATGGACGTGATCGCCTACACGGCATCACCGCGCACCACGCCCGAGTCCAAAAAGGATAAAGGCTTCATCGTGCCCGGCACCGGCGATCCCGACGGCTCTATACCGAGCGCCTGGTATAGCGGAACTAGCAAGGAGGCCCTTCATGCGTTCTTGAAGCTGGAGATCGATCTGCTGGTGATCAGTGTGCCGTTGACGTGAGTGGCTGACTTCACTTCACCCCACTCCGTGGCTTCCTTAGGCCACGTATACTCCTCTATCCTTCTCTACACTAGCTAAGACGCTCCTCCCCTCCTCTCCTTCCTCTTCACGATCACCGAGGTGTAGAGACCGGACCGCACCCCTTTCAGCAGGTCACTAAAGCTCGAGTAGTCCAGCAACCTTCCACTTCCTCAGCACTCCTGAGTTCGATCTCCTCGCCGCTTCAAACCCTAATCTAAGCTATATCGCCAACATTTCGCGTGGCGACATCATCGACCAGCCCGCGCTTATTGATGCTTTGAAATCGAAGAAGCTCCGCGGCGCGGCTGTCGACGTGACGAGCCCCGAGCCGCTGCCGGAGGACCACCCGCTGTGGGAGGCGCCGAACTTGGTGCTGACACCTCACATCAGCAGCAACAGCTCGAGGTATATGGAGCGCGCGTTTCAGCTGTTGGAAGCGAACATCGGGAAAAAGGAGAGGGGGGAGGGGTTGATCAATGAAGTTGATCGAAAGAGGGGCTACTAAGAAGTATTGGAGGTGAATAGGACAGGATATCATTCGCGATCATTACAGCAACAGGGGCAGCTAGTAAGGGCCGTAGGTATACGCGGTAGCAGAGACTTTCTACATCTATCTACCGTAAATTAACCGCCAAACATGTTATGAGATATTATGCCCACGCCTTAACTTCCGACCCTGGACTAACCTTTCAGATTGGCTCCACGCGCGGATAGCATGGCATTGACATGGAGCGTTGGAATAGCATCGCCTGCCACGGACGAGAGGATTAGGATGCAACCAGCCCCCACGATGATCGGCTCCAGCCCATACCTTGGTTCGCCCATCTCGGCCATGTCCAGCGTTACCAGGCCATGCAATTTTGAATGAAGGCAGCTCAGGTTGAGTCCGTCACAGGCGCCGCCCACATGACTCGTCTGCTAGTACCTCCGCGCTCGGTTCCGGCTCGCACAGTGGTTGTGGTGGCGAAGCACATGCTGCCTTATCTCTGGATGAGCCTGTCGACGATCTAGTCAAATCTGCCAATCCTAGGACACCGCGCACTGGTCGGCTGGCTCACGCCCAAGGATCGCACCTGTGCAGCTCCCGCCGAGTCCTTCCTCTTGAGGATATAGGGAGCCTCTAGGGCTAGAGCTCTGCCCGCTTTTATGTACCCGGGCCACCGACAGAGGAGAGTAAAGACGAAAGGAGAAGCCTAAACGAAGCTGAAAGAATATTGCGAATATGCCTTGTGCGGGCGAGGGCGCACTTGCTTTGTTCGGCGACTGAGCATGAATTCACATCAATCAGTACGGTGGGGACGAAGAGTCGAGACGTGTGGAGGGTAATGAGGTGAAATCAATCACGGTAGCGTATGCGCGCTTCTCGACAGCGACTTCGAAATCGACAAAGGATACTATTGCACAGCGTATCATCTCCATAGGAGGAAATGGACCAGTTCTCGTGGGCACTCCGAGCAGGTTGCTGATGGCCTGGAGGCATGGATAGAAGAAGCAGATACTTGTCTCGGGCGGGACGTACCGCGACAAGTTTAATCAGCAATGAGGGCAAAGAGGGTCTCTCGATAAATTTGCGGCCGCAAAGTATTGCTCCCTTTCCTCAGTCAGTGATTGCTGGAGAAATGTAGTGAACTCTTGTGCTATCTATGTAGGAAGGGGAATACAAATAGGGCATATAAGATGAGTAACGTGACGTCGGAATATATTCCGAGCGGACGTGTTACGCTAGCTGTCAGTCAGCTTTTGGTTTGTGGGTCTCAAAAGCTTATTGTCACGTAACAAGAGAGAGTGGACGTTGTACGTGCTGTATTTGATGAAGATGCTAAGGATGTAGAGAAGAGGGGGAGGTCTGAAGGAGGGTGAGGCTATACATCAGGTGCCGTGCGCCTGCTGTAGCTCTCACCGCTACCCCAATGAGATTCCCTGGATTCCACATGCACCTTTCCGATCATGTCGAGGGTTTATAACATCATCCAGATCTTTGAATAGCGGCTCCTCTTCCTCAGATAGCTTTTGGTCTACTGGTTTGTCCATCTCTTTCTTGGTTTCTCCGCCTTTGTTTTTCCCACCTCTTTTTTCACCTACATTTGTATAGCTCGTGAATGAATTGGCACCGCCGCGTCCTCCCACTCCTTTGGCATTGCTTCCCCAGCAACAATCTTTGTTAGTCTGAAAAGAGCGTTAGTAAAATATCAAATATGGTCAGGTAACTTACGTCTCCGTAAACTTTCCACCCGCTTTCCCTGATACCTTCTCAACAGTAAAAGTTCCAGCCTTTCGAATTACTTCGTTTGCGATTTTCTCCACATAAGGTTGCGACAGTTTGGACGCCCATATCTTCATAATCTCACCACCACCGCTTCCAGCCATTGACCCGAGACCCTCAACTACCACTCTTGCTATAGTCACTTTCTGGAATCGGTCAAGTGCTGTAGGATCGTCGATAATCTCATTCGCAATTCTGTTTTCCAATATCATAATATGAGGCGTCATTATCGAGGAGAGAAGGATAGCGGCAACTGGCCCGAGCGTTGCTCCAATGGCCCCTGAGTACACGGCCATCAGAGTTTTACTCGTTGCTCTGATAGCAGCCCCCTTAGCGTGATCCTATATATTCTGTTAGCGCTCAGCCTTCTGCTTACCGGGGTCAAAAGATGATATTTTACAAGATTTCCGGCATTCAGGTGCAGAGCTGCCACAACTAAGCCGACAAACGGAACATCCTCCAGAAATCTGGCGAAGAAGCCGTTTCTGTCGAATAAGCCATCGCTGTTCCAGGCTGTCAGATTTTTGCCGTCAATTTCGGTCCTCGATGCTCATACCTTGGCTCCCAGACGAGTTTGCCGTCCTTGTTCAACAGCGCGAAAGACAAATTCACTTGCTTCTTCGGCTCGAACCAGGATCCTCGGGCATTCTTGAGCATCGCATACATATAAAGGTGACCGTCTTTTTTCTCAAGACGAAGGCCGCTGACTCTGCTTGCGAAACCCGAGCCTCCCACAACAAACTCGTCATCCTCTACGCCAATGTGGTCATTGAGATCGATTGAAGAACGTTGCAGTTGGCCGGATTTAGTGAGACACCAAGCTGATAATACTGAGCCCTGAAAATAATGACAGGAAGCAGACAAGTGGATCCCGGGAGACCTATCACACGTTCAATTAACTCCAGTACCTTTGTCCTGCAAATAAGCTAAGATAGGGGCAGGGTCATACCATCTATTGAACTCAAGCTTATCGCCACGAACGGTGATGAAAGCAGTCAAGTTCAGGCGGCGTTCGACCGAATATCCTCCCCATGGTCGATATGTGACGACCAGAATATTCTCTTCAGTTATACGGGATCCAGAGGCCCCCACGTTACTGTACCATCCAGGGCTCCACTCTGACAAGTCGAAGTCCCAGGTCTGCTGGTTCACTGAAAACGCGTTATGGAAATCTACGTATCTCGCTTTTACGGTTCCATCAAGAGTTGTGATATCGGCTACCAGGTCGCAGGTCCCTACGCTACTTATTTCGAGGACCAGCTTTGTGGTTGCGGAAAGTGGCATTCGTAATGCCATTTTGAACTGCTGCACTAGAAAGAGCAAAGCGAAGTGTGGTCGAATTGAGGGTTTGACACAAGGTATGAACTTCAGCAACGGATATGGTGCTCTACTGCAACTTATACCTGTACTTCTACCGTTATCTTTCCATCGGAAAGAGCCGCTGACAGCCGAGTCACTCAACAGTGTGGCAATATGCTATTTGCCTTTGGCCCTCGCTTACATCTAGAGCCTTGTCGAGGTACAGTCACTGCTGAGCTGAAAGCATGGGTGTCCAACGGCAATCTATGCCCGTGATATCTGCCGCTATCATTCGATTGGAAACTTCGGCTAACAGTCGTGTCACTCAGCATGAAGGTCATGCGCCATTCGCCTCTGGCTCTCGCTTATATCCAGAGCCTTATCGAGGTATGGTCACCGCTGAGCCGAAAGCATGAGCACCGAACGGCAGTCTACGCCCGTCATATCTGCCGCTATCACTTCATTGGAAACCCCGGCCAACAGTCGTGTCACTCAACAGTATGACAATATCCCATTTGCCTTTGGCCCTCACTTACATCCAGAGCCTTATCGAGGCACAGCCACAGCTGAGCTGAAAGCATGGGTGCCAAATGGCAACCCAACCCCTTAATAGCTGCCGCTATCATTTGACTGGGCAGAGCGGTTGACAGGCATGTCACTTAACAATGTGACAATATGCTATCTGCCTTTGGCACTCATTTGTATCTAGAGCCTTATCACGGTACGGTCATAGTTGAGCTGAAAGCATGAGTGTCACGGAGTTCGCAAGAAGGGCAGATCGTCTTTGCAAGTATAGATCAACTTCGCCCATGTGAGATAGCAATCGGGAACGTATTCCTCATGTCATGTCCCCGTATTCTTTAGCGGGCGATGTCAGGAGATAAGAACTTAGGTCATGGATGCAGAAATTGCGAATTTGTGTCGGCAGAGAATATCAGAGCGAAACAAGTTTCTATCTGAAATGCCAACGTTCACGGTATTCAGATTATGTAAGCCAAATGATCCATAGTTGCAAGTGCTAAAGTTCAGGCAGAAAGGACTGGGCTATCTACAGACTATAAACTAGCTAGCATGGTGAAAAATACAGTAATGACAGTGAGTTTGTAATAATGAGTGGCGCTTCTAATCATTTGATCTGAACTTTCTGTTCATGGTCCCCTCTCTCCGCTCTTCTTTCAGGTTAACTTCAAAAGTCGGCTGGGCAGTACTGTCATGAAACCAGACCCACCAAGGTATTGTCGTGCCTCAGAGGCTGATGAAGTCGCTTTGGGGTCTCACAGAGTTGTCCGTGGCATCCTAACGGAATAGTCAGAGGAGAGATTTGGAGACCGGAACAGCTCATCAGACCTCCTGTGGTGAAGACTGGTTGACAAACTTGCTCGCAGTGTGGCTATAGCCACCAGGAAGGAGCAAGCTCTTCCTCTTTTTCAAGCTTGAATTGTGCTGAGATGGAGTGCCGTTGGGAGGAGCCCCATTCAGTTTCTTTTGGCCGCCTTTTCCAGCTTTGTTGACAACCATGGATCGGATCTTGGGAGCAAGATTCTTCATCGCCGGTATCGTGTACTTGGGAAGTCCTGGCGCGATATCCTTCACGAACGTCGCAAGCCCCTCCATGATCCCCTCATCTTCGAGCACTTCGACGGGAAGCTCCAAAAAGGCTTGTAGGGCAGCCTCCCCTGCGATGGCCCTGCGTACAAGATCTCCCCCGATGCTACCGGTAGGTAGGCTGGTTTTACCGTGGGAGGAGACTCTGGAGTTCTTGGTCTCGCTGACCATGGTGCTTTCGCCCAGAATATCGCTAATGATGGGGATCCTGAAACCAAACAACTCTTCGCCTCCCGTTTCGCTTTCGGCCATAGCGCTCTCGCCCAGAAGATCGCTAATGATCGGAATTCTGATTCCAAACAACTCTTCGCCGCCCGTTTCGCTTTCGGCCATAGCGCTCTCGCCCAGAAGGTCGCTGAGGATCGGGATCCTGATCCCAAACAATTCTTCGTCGCCGCCCATCTCGCTTTCAGTGCCCCCGGCTGCTGCTTTTTTGGCTGCATTTCTCTTGTCCAGAATATCCACTCCCTTTCTCAAAGCCGCACCGCCAAGTTTGCCGAGTGTATTCCACGGTATACGGCTGAATATGCCCTCCTCATCTCCCTCTCCGGCCATACTGCTTTCTGCCTTATTCTTCCCCTTCAAAAGACCGCCGAGTAGGTTGCCGGCAGCACCAATCAAGGGCCCAGCCAGGCCCCATAGGAATTCCTCTTGGCTTTCAGCGGGTGTAGGCGCGTCCTTGTATGCTTGTTTGAAGCTGGTCATAAGCTGGTTGCTCAAAGGGCTTGCCGTGGGAATAGAAATTTGAGAGTTTTTCCAGTAATGGTCATCGAACGAGGTGCCCTGATGGCAGTTGTGACCTTTGGCACAAGGCCGCTTCAATTGGTCCAGCACGATTCGGAGAACTGGTTCCATGATCGAGTCCATGACAATAGGAGCCGCGGCCGCAACCTTGATGCCGATTGTGTCGATGTGGTGTTTCATGGCATCCTCGACCTGCTGATTATAGGGTGCGTCCAGGTCAAGTCTCTCCACGACTCGAAACGCGGCTTCCGCAAGAATGGCTCGCTCAAGCGTTCCGACAGGTGCCACTACTGACATTTGCTTCCCCGCTTGCGCCTCTCGGAGCAGCACAGATGCAGCGTTTAGAGTAAAGCCTGCCAGAGCTGCAGCTGGATTCCCAATTGGGCCTATAGAGGCAGCGGCAGAAGGGAAATCCAACTTTGCTGAATTGGGAGGAGAAGCAACGAAGATTGCGCCCGACATAACTCGATTGTAGATTGGATTATGGTTGTGTTTTGATTCTTGGGTGTGATGGGGCAGACTTTTAGGCACACTCTCTGGTGGAGGTTTAGGGGCAGGTTGCCCGTTACTGGCACCTCCATACTCGACGGTCTTGGTGTGCTTCTCGTCGACGACGGTTTCCCTCTTAACCTCTGGCATGGCGTCGACGTGGGTTTGGGAAGTGTAGTGGTTGAGATCTGATGGTTTGAGGATGGTCACCGTGAAGAAGAATCGATAATAGGTAGCTGATAGCTTGCTCGGAGAAAGTCCCAAACTTCTGACCGCTTTTTATACCTTTGCCACCGAACGTGAGAAACAAACATGAACGTCGACCCCTGTACACGCCGTGAACACATTCATCCGACCAAGGCCGTGGCAACACATCCAACAGCTTATCGGACCAGCGCGAGACCTTTCCAAGTCCGGTAGTCGAGCCTACACCCGAGGACAAGCTAACCGACGTGTTGCGCTCTAGAGTGTCTCTTGCTGATCCCAAGACTAGTTTCCAGCTGAAATTTCAACAACAATCCGAGCTATACCATCTCGATGGAAGTGGAGCAAGTTAAGCGATTGAGAGCTGTTGGTCCGCGTATGCATGACCGTGGAGTTGATTTCGAGGATGCATGGTGCCGGATAAGCTAATACTGTAGTCTCTGGGCTTCGCTGTGGTTGGAAGATAGCCTATTCCATAAATCCGAGTATACCGCGTGTCATGCAGGCAAGCTGAAGTTGAGGGCCCTGGTCCACCTGATAGCACTCGTAGCTGAGCCGTGATAGCGTCACGCTTCAACAATAAGACTGATCGCCATGGACTAGGCCCAATCCACCGGTTCGTGGGGTGCCCCAGAAAGTCTGGACCGTTTGGCACAATCGGACGCGCGCTCAAGGACCCAATACGGCAAGGAAGCAGGGCTGGGGGGTCGCCAAACGGTATGATCATCAAGCAACCCGGCCTGAAGTAGATATTAGCTACTTGGTGCATAATCCAATTACAGAAAATAGCCTCACGCCGGGGAAAACTCTTCTTGGTCAAGTCCCCATAAGGGAAGCTGATCTGCAGCAGGGTAGGTGCCCAAACCAATCAGAACTGGAAGCGAAGGGTTGATGCCATTTTGGTCCGACTACACCTTGTACCGTCTTGCTCCCTCAGCTGGGAAAGCAACAGATGGCTGCATCTCTGTACGTCAGGGCAGGGGTCTTGTTTTCGGCGAGAACGTGCCTCGTGCCTACGTGCATGGTGGGTAAACTCCGAGCCGAGATCCAGGTAGAAGGCCCTCTCCGGCGGTTCCGTAGCGCGGGCAGTTGCGAGCCGAGAAACTCCAAGCAGTTGCAAGTTGAGACTCAGGTAGGCCCCCTCCGGCTGTTCTGCAGCGCGGGCAGCGGCGAAGCGAGTCTGTACTTGGCATCCATTGCTACCCAAGACGAGATGCGCATTCTGGGACCGGTGTCCGATGCATTGGGATATGGCTTTTTCCCGGATTGTCCTATGTAAGTGCAGTCAGTGGGTAAAGATGCCCGCAATAGCTGGGTAGGTGGGACTATGGCGATCATGACCATCCCACAACTACCGGTGCAGGACGAACCGGGCAAGGCGCAGGCCGCGGGAAAGAGGACGCGGTCGTCGAGCGGCAAGGAAAGCCAGCACAATACTCCAATCACGACGGCAATCCTCCTACATGGCAATACGAGACGTCTGGGGCGGGCGTTGGTGGTCGTGGGCCGGTGTTCCAATGCGGTATGCATTAGAGCCGCATTAGAGCCGCATTAGCGCCGCATTAGACAGCTGCGGCTCGCTTAGATACCAAATGACCGTATTGGGCTTGCCCTTCTCGAAGGCGGTCAGGCGAGTCACGTGAATCGTTCCAACGACGACGAACTTCGGCGAAACTGAACAAGTTTGAAGTGCACAGTCTTGGGCGTTACACCCACCAATCTTCTTGCCCTAGCAGCTCAGCCCGTCATGCTATGTTCAGGTTCAGCGATTGTCGAATTGCCGCGTTCGCCTGTGTCAGCAAAACGCGGCTCGACGCCGAGCTGTTGCAGCACACATTGCCCGAAGCCCAGATCTCACACGGCTGTACGCTCACATCTCCTAGTACAGCTTCCTCGAGATCTGAGCCTAGGCTCGAAGATGAGCCTGCCTTCTGCTCGAGAAGCGTTTGGCTTGTGCTCAAGAACCGACCGATAGTCTCCCACTTTGCCGAGAAATCTTGGTAGAACCTGATCTCTACCTCAACCACTTTCTGATCCTTACAACAAGCTAGAAACACCTTTGTTCGATACGCTGATGTAGTAATATGGAGTGCAGCGACATGCATCCCGAATCTGGCAATCGTGGATATCATGTTCGGCAAATTTACATCGTAGTGGCGATCGTAGGTCGCAGGGTGAAATCGGTCATATCCTGTCCCGTCGGAATATGCGTTTCTCTCGCAGAACTCGGTTGGCTCGGCGGGGAAACTGTGCTCAGGAATGCTTGGGATTTCACCTAATTGTTCCTCGATGGCTGGCACAGGTTCGTTCCCATCCCCGGTGGGGTACAAAAGCTCCGCTGCTGGTTGCACTTCGAGAGCCGGCTCTTCCAATGTGTTTCCAACTGCTTTGATGGAGGGACTGTAAAAAGCCTGATCAAAGTCGATGGTGAAATGAACGGCTTTAATCGCGGATCTGTCAGCGGCATCGACTGCAGAGTAACCCAGGGCATCTTACTGTAGTTCATGCCAATAGTGGACGGCCCTTCTTGTCGGATTCGAAATAAATTGTCTGGAGCAGATAATACTCGACCAAAGGCTCTATTACTTCCCCATGGGAAGCCACCTTCAAAGGACAACTGAAGCACGATCTCGTTCACTGAATCCGCTCCAATATCCAACACATAGTTTACACAGCCTTGTGCGCCAGCTACCCCTGGCCGGATGTTAGACATGGCTTCGATAATGGGAAGGGAGCCTTTCCTCTCGCTTCCATTTCATGACTCTCTCCGGATTTGATGGTGCTGGCTGGGGGACAAGTGGGAGCCCAAGAACCTTGACTAAGGTAGTGACTCTGGTATTTGAGGTTAAGTGAGAGGTTGTTTGTGATCAAGATACGGCATAATTGCTCGTATGGCGATTTAGAGGATGCCATTACGCTTTCACGATTAAATCTACGAGTCATCTTTTATGCCAATATAAGAGAATTAGGTGAACAAGAGAGATACGTGAGTACGACTACGTGAGAGTTTCGATGCATGTCCGCCATTATGGATTATTCTTTCTCCTTCCCAAAAGTATTGTCTGGCCAAAGATCTACAGTCATAAGTGCATTTTTTAGACTAGCCGAGATGCTTGTGGCTAGCTGAGGAGGAGGTGTTGATAAAGATTGCTTCTCAAATAGGCTTGTCTCCGTACAACCCCATGTAACATGATAGAAGGCAGCTGAAAGATGCGCCTGCATGATTAGCTCGGTACACCAGCTATCCCCTGTCGACTGCCTGCGCTTTCGACGCTTTCGGAAATGATTTCTTCGATTCGGCTTGGCTTGGATTTCCGTGATCAACTACGTTCAAAGGTAATGCGGAACAGGTAGAAACCCATCCACATCCAAGATCTGATCGCTAGGACTCGTGCTATACCAAGGATACAGTCATACTCCAGATGTTCATCTCAGTGTCAAATATTTATCTACATGTCCGCCATTGTTATAGCAAAGTACTGTGTTTCTCATCTTTTCGAAGTGCTCGGAGCTCGGTCTAGATCAAAGTCATGTCCTAAGCACCAGCTCGTATCGGACTGAGGGGTGATCGTCGCTGGTGATAAGAGTCCCTGGTTGATGTAGGAAGTTACCAGCTGAATATCTGCATCAGCAGTGGGGTATACGAAAGCACGAAAATGACGAGTACCGTCTTCTAAGCGAACTCAGCCATGTCAAATGCTCATTGGCAACCGAGACGTTATGGAGTACAACGGGAGGCGAAGGCTTCGCAAACGATGGATCAGCAGATGTCTTGGCTGCAGGAGTCGCGATGCAAGTTGGAGGGGACCAGCTGCAGTCTTCTTAGCGAGTTCAACTGTATCAACGGCCAATTGGCAATGGAGACGACGCGGAGTGTGACAAGGAAGGGGAAGGCTTTGCAGACGATGGATCAGCAGATTCTCTAGCTGCAGGAGTCGAGATGCAAGGTGGATGGACCAGCTGCAGTCTTCTTAGCGAGCTCAACTGCATCAAAGGTCAATTGGCAGCGGAGACGATGCGGAGCGCGACAAGGAGGCGAAAGCTTCGCAGACGATGGATCAGCAGATGTCCTAGCTGCAGGAGTCGAGATGCAAGCTGGAGGAGACCGAGTGCAGTCTTCTTAGCGAGCTCAACTGTGTCAAATGCCAATCGGCAACGGGCGCCATGTAGAGTGCAACAAGGACGCTGAGGCCTTGTTGGTCTTTCGTGACGCGAACTGTGACCGATCTGCTCCAAGCCGTGAATATTTGCAAGGAAAATATGCAAGCCGATAGTCATGCAAGCGACTTTCATTAGATTAGAGCATACACGACGGAACCTACACGTTCGAATCATATGCAGCCATATCTGACCGACCAGGAACAGATTCAAGTATAAATGAATGACTTGAGGCCACATCAGACTCGAATGTCCAGCACTTGTTACCGCAGCTTTGTTCCTCATAAAACAAACAAACCAACGACGAAATGCCTTTCATCAACTCTCGTGTCGACCAATCCCATGACATCTTGTCGAGTGCTTCGAACCTTCAAAAGAAGGATTTTGAACTTCGCAATCTCGTGGCAGGTGTATGGGATCTAGCGTCAGCTGAAGAAGAGCCCCCGGCAGAAGCACAATGGATGAAGTCCATCAATCCGGGCTCAGAGTCGGTGGTTGGTGAGGATGAGCGAACACCAGTGAAGCCGGAAGATTACGCCCCTGGAGGGAAGTATCGCTGTAAGTGTACACAACTTTTGTCGTATTTTGCCCGATTTGCGTCCTTACGAGAATATAGCGATCGTCAAAATATTTGCGCAATACGAATATTCGAATGGGTGGGCTATGGGAACTGGCTGGCTAATCCGCCCTGACCTAATGGTGACGGCTGGCCACATCGTCTTCAACCATGGACCCAAGTTTGGTCGTGCAGCTGTTATCAAAGCGTACATCGGGTACGAGGGTAAGAAGTCTATCGGAACCCCTGGAGTTCAGTTCCGCACCGGTGTCAGATGTGTCACCACAGCAGGCTGGCTCACTCGAAAAGGGGCCAAACCATTCGATGTAGGATTTGTCAAGCTTAACAAACCGTTCGAAGGCATTGAGCCAATCGAGTTCATGGAGACTCCTACCAGTGGTACGAATATGCTAGGAGTCGTCGGCTATCCTGGTGATCTCGAACATGATGGCGAAAGAGGCGCCCTCATGCATGAGATGTTCGTCGAAGTGAGTGAGCAGATTGTCTGAAGATTAACCTCGGTGCTAACAACGCTTAGGAGAGTTTTAACCTCGCCGAGCAGGACTTGAGAATGTTGGAATACACCATCGATACCTATGGAGGTGAGAGAGTAGCCTGAGCCTTTCTATTTTGCTTGCTGACCCTTCTGTGGTTTAGGTAACTCCGGTTCCCCCGTTTTTCTGAAAACCGATTCGTTCACGAAATCTGTCGGGGTTCATGTTTATGGCGGCTCAATCAACTCTGCTTCTGTCATCGGCGAATGGGGCAATCCATTTGAAGATTATCTATCGGTCATGACTGCTCCACTTCCAGCTGATGGCGGTCTCCATTACTTGCCGGCTTCTCGCTCAACCGCCGTTAGTCTCTCCGGCGATCCCAAAGACAGCAAGGCATTATACACTCCGCTTGAACATGGAGGAAGATACTTGTCAGACCAAAAATCGCAGAGCTTTGGATCATTCATCGATGATGTGTGGAGCAACTACTCGACAACCGAGAGCAGAAATGAATGGAACAACAATTGGAGCAGTTACGACCACAATAAGAGCCAAGAATCTCAGGATACAAACGGTCGGAACGATGCTGATAAAGTTGTTCGCTTCCGAGACGGCGACGAAACTTCCCAGGACCACGCATCCCAGGACCACGCATCAAGCAAGGGAAAGGTCACTAAGACGATAGAAACACACAGCACGACAACGACTACTAAGATAGAGATAAATGATGGTGATGGGAATGTCGAAGATTCAAATGGGGGGATTGCTCGCGCAGATAGAGGAGGCACCGAACAGAAGAATCGCGGTTCCAGTAGCAGCAGGTTAGTGGTTTTTCCGAGAAGCTCAACACAAGCGCTTAATGATACTAGCCAAAACCAACTCGAGAACTCGGGTTCAAGGAGAACTGTGAGACAGTCCGGGGAAGATGCCGCACGGTCGGGGACGGACTCCGTCAACAAGGGCTTGTCGAGAACGGGTGAACAAACTACCCGTAATGGTTCAAGTAGCGCCTTCAATCAGACACGTCAGGATCCATCTCAAACCACGAACCGGGGCTCAAACCAGTCTGGCGGACAGGCCCAGAATGGAAATCAATCTTTTGGAGGACACAGCCAAAGCGCGAATGGGTCCGATGGTTCAAGTAGCGCCTTAAATCAGAAACGTCAGGATTCATCTCAAACTACGAACCGGGGCTCAAACCAGTTTGGCGGACAGACCCAGAATGGAAATCAATCTTCTGGAGGACACAGCCAAACCTCAAATGGGTCCGATGGTTCAGGCAAGGCGCAGAATACAGACACAACATCATCCCGAAGCCAACAAAATACAAACACGACATCGTCTCGAAGCGAGCAAAGGACGAATCAATCCAGTGCGACAACAACCACCAAGGGATTTTCGAGCAGTTCCATCAATCAGAACAGTCAGCAGAACACTTCTGCCGGTATGAAGGCCTTGTCCGATCACTCTTTCTCTTCACAATCAGGCTCAACGATTTGCGCTGCCTGTGGAAAAAGTGAAAAAGATTGCTCTTCATCTGGAGCAATATATGATGACTTCAGACAACCTCCATCTACCGCAAGTACAGGCATGTCAGGAAGCAAGAGTGAGCGGACATCGGCGAGAGGTGGATATTGGTCTTCACAAACGGAGACTGGAGACCACTATCAGTCTCAGGATACGACTTCAGGGACGCTAGATGGCGCCTCTGGTCTCTGCATTGCGTGTGGACAACCCGCCTGCCCATTTTCGCAGAGCATATTCCAGGACTTTCAAGGACGCTTCCCTGTTTCAAAGAACAAGGAAAACTTCCCTTACTTTTGGCCTGGAAGTCTGCCACCGAATGATTCACAATCTAGGTAAGGTTTTGTCTTTGCAACGTCTTTCTGACGCGATTCAAGCCTTTCAAGCAAGCTTCCAACGTACAGTAAAGCACATAACTGACTTGTACACTCACAGTGGGACTGAAAGCTTTACATTGTTCGGCCCTAAGGGTCAGCAATCGATATATACCGAGCAGATGGCGGTATGGCAACTAGGCACCGCCCCTTGGCTCCCTCCTTCAACTAAGGATGTGAAACTGGGGCAACTTGGATGTTTCAACGATGATGGGACTTGGCAGGTCATTGCCCAGATAACGGATCCGAAGGATATCGCAAAGGCGAATCAAAGAGCCTACAACCGCCAGAAGCTCCTCAAACCTTTTTCCACTGGCGTGCCTGCCATCCGCTCAGCCAGCAACACCGAATGGAGCGCTAGAATCACTGCAAATGTCACGAGTACTGACCTTTCCACCAACGCGAAGGTAGAGTAAGTGTTACTTCCAGCTGAAGACGTTTTTCATAGGGACTAACAAGAATCAGCGCTGTTTTACCTGTGAACGCCGAGGTCAAATTCGGCCTATCTAAGAAAAATTCCAAGGGAGCAATTCTAGTAGTGGAAAACCCCATTACCAAAACATGGTTCGAATCAGGAGAGACGTCGTTCAAACGATGGATCGACGACAACGTAGACGCACTCAAATCGAACTGGGCGAAGGAGCTGGACCGAGGCTTGTGGCTCATCAGATCTTTGATCACAACGAAAACAGCATATATTAGTGTTCTCAACAGTCAGAAGAGCGAGCTCACTATTGGGGGTAAAGTGACAGTTCCGGGATATGGAGGTGGAGGCGCCGACTTCGGAAGGACGAGTTCATCGAAGGTTGATGGGTGGGAAACCCATACATCTGGCCCAGTAAGTTCTCAGTCAATGAAAACATATGGAACAGCTTACTGAGTCGACATAGGATGAACAAAGAATCGTATTCATGTCCGCTTATCGTTATGACAAAGGAAAGCTATGGGGGGTAAGTCGATTGAATTAATGGCAAATACAACAGAAATACTAACATTCATAGATAAACCAAACTGAAAGTGCTTTGACAGAAATGTCAGCTGAAGAATGCATGTTTCCGGGCCATGGAGTCGTTGGCCACTTACCACAAGGGTCATCTACAGAATCTATTTTTCCCATCCCTACGGGTCCAATCTGGCCCCCAGGTCATTTTGAGAAACACAGATTCTTATCCTGAACGAATCAGTTGCCTAGTAACTGCCTAGTAGTAGCCTAGCAGTGGCCTAGATGAGATTTGCAACCTGGTAGGCAGTAGGTACCCGGAGGAGGACTCTCTGTGTACATACTCAGCCAGATAGACACCATCAATCAACAGAACCAATTTGACTGACAGTTAGCCAACTATAAAAGGGTGGCTCATTGTGAAGTACTTGAGTAGAGGCTTTTTCTTTTGTTGTGTGCAAAAGAGCGTCTATATGGGAGGTAAATAAATAAGCAACGTAATAGCAGATGAGAAGGCCAAAATTGCGCTGTCGGTAGTTAAGGCATTTATCGCTATCGAAATTTCCAAATTAGCTGGCCACAGGAACCTATTTCGATGATAACGGAAGAGCATGCTCTCGATAATGTCTTGAATCTCTTCAACATAGCCTCGTCAATCTTATCGACGGAGGAGCAACTACATCCGTGGCAATTCAGCTACTTTCAGTCATTCAACGTGCGACTGCCGGAAATTTGGGATTCATGTTGCGGAAGTCTACCTAAGACGTGTAAAGCAGGATGAGCTCAAGAGCTCCGAACGCGTTTGTTGTCCTAGCCTAGGCGGGCTGGGTCTCGTCCAGCATCTAACTTAGATTATTTTACATAAAAAGAATTACGTGCACGAGCTCGTGTCCAGTTCAACACCGCATTCTCATCCGGAATGTCTCTAACATCCTTTCATTGCGTCCTTCATTTCCGGCAGCTATCTCAGCTATGGTGTCAGTAAGTTGAATGCTGCCATCGCTTTCTTGTAAAAGTAGGTCGATGATTTCGTCGCCGTTCTTTTGGTTCATGGCAGCTTCTTCTATCAGTCTCGTATTGATCTGTATCTCTCCGCTCTGGCCTCGTTCCCGGAGAAACACGGCTATGATCTGCGCACCACTTCCTTCATTTCTAACAGCTTTCCTCATTATCTTTTCGGTGACCTTGAACTCGTCACCAAACTCCTCGAGAAGCATTTTGATAATCTTGTCTCCCTTTCGCTCATTTGCAGCGGCAGATTCTACGATACGGGCAGTCACTCGACTAGGGGTTACCCGAAGAAGGCGTTCCAACCCTTCTCCCTTGTCGTCGTCTTTACCTGCAGCACATTCTTCCAACACCCTCTGGGTGATTTTAATCTCTTTCTTTTTCTCCTGAAGAAGCTCCTTTAACATGAAAGGCCATGTTCTTGCAATGAGCTCGATGGCCCTCTCAGTGAGTTGAACGTCTTCGATTCGTGAGCGGACAAACTCAAGCATGATTGCCCAGCCAGCGTATGCCATTAGGCTTTTCTCTTCTCTGACACATGCTTCTATTGCACGTTCCGTGAGCTGAACTCTATATGTGCAGTTGTGCAGAAGCGTCATTGCGGTGCCATTTCCTATGGCCGCTCCTAGTACTTTGGAGGTCATCTGGATCTCGGTGTCCAATTTGCTAATGAAATGTCGCACAATTTCGTCGCCACACCACGAGTTCCCCGCTGCTGCCTCCAGTACTCTTTCGCTTATCGTAAAGCTTTGGTTCGATCTACGGAGAATGATGTCGATGATCTCTCCGCCTTTTTTCTCGTTCCGGCTTGCTGCCTCGAGCACTCTTTCGGAGATTTCGATATCATCACCGTATTCACGAAATATAAATTCCAGTATCTTGTCTCCAATTTCCAGGTTACCCACTGCGGCTTCCAGAACTCTCTCTGTTATCACGGCCTCATCGGGTCGCTCTTTGAGAAGGAAATTCATAATATTTGCACCGCTTTCGGTGTTCCGGGCGGCTGCCTCCATAACTCGTTCCGTGATATAAAAATCGTCCCCTCGCTCATATATAAGCATTCCCAGGATCTTCAGACCTTCTCTCACGTTCCCGGCAGCGGCTTCTAAGACTCTCTCGGTGATATAGCAATCGTCCCCTCGCTCATGTAGAAGCGTTACTAAGATCTTTAGCCCTCTACCAAAGTTTCTGGCAGCGGCCTCTAAGACTCTCTCGGTGATTTGGACATCATTATACTCGGTGAGTAGCTCCACCAACATTTCGTCGCCAATCTGCTCGTTGCCGACAACTTCTTCTACAACCCGCTCTGTCATCTGTATATCTCGATCTGAGTGCAAAACAAGCCAGCTCCAAAGATGCCGCGACTCTCGGGCGGCGTATGTCATTAGTGACTCGGTGACTTGGATCTCTTTTCCGCGTTCAGTTAGAAGCAGGAGCAGGATTTGACCGCCCGCGAATCCATGGCTCATAGCTGCTTCTATTGTACCCTCTGTAATGCGTATCTCGCTCCCGCACTCTCGGAGAAGAAGCTCTATAACCTCAGCTGCCTTGAACTTGCCCTTAGCGGGCGATTCTATCATCCCCGAAGTGATCCGAATGTTACTTTTCTTGTGCAATAGCATTTGAATGGTGTTGGGGCCGCAGCGCTGCATTATCGCCTCAAGGGCCCCTTCGCCGAATTGAACCGCGTCCCCGTACTTCTGAAGAAGCTGCTCAAGTAGCTTTCCCAGCCTATCCCTATCAGAACGGTCTCCATCGGCTTCCATCACGACGCGCTTAGTCATCATCACACTTTTCCAATTTTGAGCAAGAAGCACTGCCAGAATCTCCTCGCGATGGAAAACGGTCTTCGTCGCTGCTATAAGCGCAGCCTCTATAAGGTTCTCGTCGTCTGGAATCTTCTGGAGAAACAGGGCTATAATATCCGGATTGCCGAACTTGGTGAAAGCTAGTGCTGCTTCCCGGCTTACACGTAGCCCCTGTCCCTCTTGTAGCAATATTTTGAGGTTCTTCTTGTAAATATAATTACTATGGCTGAAATGATCACAGGCCTCCGCGACCAGCTTTACCGTAATCTGTATATCATGCGTCCCTGCCTTGAGCAAGATTGCGAGCACGTCATCACCTCCGTATCTTTTCAAGGTAGCGTTCTCCACCATCTTAGTCGTCATACGCAGGCCATCCTCGGCGTGGCTGAGAAGTAGCTTCAGCATGTCAGGATCCCCATACTCAGTCCCTCGAGCTGCGACCTCTAGCATCCGTTCCGTGACACGTGCCTCATCTGGGCGTTCACGGAACAGCAATTGAACGATATCCAACCCAACCCGCTCATTGCCTACGGCGGCTACGAGCACTCTTTCAGTGATTTTGACCTCATTGCCCCGTTCATGGAGCAGCATCTCCAGCATCTTCATCCCTGCGTCCGGGTTCGCAGCCGCAGCCTCTACCATGCTCCGGGGGATCTCAAACCGCTTTGCCAACAACCAATCCTCCAACAACCTCGTATCTTCAAGCACCGCAAGCGCACTCAGCGCCTGTGCCGTAAATCTCGCCTCGTCGCCAAACTGGCTAATGATCTTCTTAATAGTCTGCTTCATCATATTGCCTTTATCTGGCTCTTCACCAAGTTCCAACTTCCCTCTCAGATGCTTAGGGACCCAATTGAACGAACGCCTACTCGATTTATCCTCCCTCGTTGCCTCTACCATACTCGCGGTGATTCGAATCGTCTTCCCTTCGTTCGCGAGGAGCAGTATCTCCGTGATCCTCTTTGCGGATTTCTCGTTGTTGCAAGCTGCCAGCAGCACCCTGGGCGTAATGAGAAGCTCGTCCGGCCTCTCACGAGATAGCAGCTCGAATATCCCCTCCGCGGCACCCTCGTTCCCCGCGGCCGTCTCCAGCACGTCCTCTGTGATGCGAACATCCTTACTGGGCCTTGGTTCGCAATGGAGGAGCAGGGCCATGAGCTCAGCTCCGCACTTGTGATTTTGCGCTGCTGCGATCATCCACCCCTCCGTGATGCGAATCGACTTTGACGAAGAGGATGAGGAAGAAGAGGAGAAGGAAGAGGAGGAAGAGGAGGAAGAGGAGGAAGAGGAGGCGGCTGCTGCGTCGCGTTCGCGCAGCAGCATCTCCATAACCTCCATCCCCTTCCCCGATGCACCCACCACCCTCTGCAGCTTAAACACAGGGACCGCGACCTGTCTCCAGAACCCCAGCACTGCTAATGCCTGCGTCTCTTCGTCGAAATTGGGGTTCAAGACGGCTAGGAGTGCGTTATCGTCGATGACTGATTTCCCCGTTGCGCCTTGCTGCTTTTTTGCGTGTTGCAGAAGCATCTGCACCATTTCCTCCCCATGGTACTTGTCTTGCTTGGCTGCGAGCACGATTGCTTCCGTGACGCGGAGATCATTCCCGCGCGCTTCTAGGATGGGTTGCAAGGAGTGCTCTGGACTTCCTTTGACGGCGCGGAGGACGAGGGCGTGGACATCTTTTGCGGTGTGGATGTCTTCGGATAAGGGATTCGCCGGTGAGTCTGCTGAGGTGTCGGAGTCTGATGCGCTATCGCTCGCGTTTGTACCCGAGGAAGCGGGAGGGCGGAGTTGCTTGGGGGTTGTTGGGCGAGGCGTTGAGGTTGCGTAGGATGTCGATGTTGTGGGATTTGAGGACGAAGTGGTGGTTTTCTTGTTGCGGAGACGGTGTTTGAGGAAGCGTGTGAAAGGAGCCATGAGTAAAGTATGGGATGGGGATGTTTGGGAGAGTCCTTCTCTTCTGCGCGTTATTACACCCTGCTGACACTGACTGGGGTAGCCTCGCGAGTTTGCTAGTTGTTCAAAATGCCGAGCTTCTCTCTGATGCGGAATGCTGAAAATACTATGAGGCTCCTCATGCAGCGGTGAACGAGTGTACGCAATTTTGTAACGAGGTATTGTATTCTGATGGCGGGTAAAACGTTGAGAAACGGTGACGACGAAGTGTATTAGTCCTAACGACGAAGTGTATGAAGCATTGAAAGATGCACCATTTGCAACAGAGCAGGACGAACGAACTGGAATACTCGAACCATGCAACAAAAAAGGGATCTGATCAATTCCAATACGGAGCTTGCGGCTGAAAGTCGAAATCCAATGAGTGACGTGGCCACCTGCGAGATGCGCTCTTTCGCCTATCCCTGGAGTACAGCATGTTTACGTCCGGTGAACTAGCGCTAAAATCAAGCCACAGACTTACCGTATAAGGTAGCAATTCCGGACGCCCTTAGGGAGGATTAACAGCTGCCTAGCCAATGAATCTTCAAGCCAGCTGACTATTAGCCCAGAAAAGGAGGTTTACAGGGGTCGACTCAGTTTCCGCGCTAGTTCACCGGACGTGAAGAGATGCTGTAAGACAGCTTTCCACTAAGTAGGGGTAGCAGAAGATGAAATACCACGACTGGTCGCGACATGACTCGCTTCGATGTGGCTGGCTGGGGCACATCCTCGAACCATCGACGTGCATGCGTCAGTTGCTGGGGTCGACAGCTGCTTGACAGGGGACACAACAACCTCAGCCTTTCATCCATACCATAGAGTCTCCTCTGCCCTACAGCGTCCATCTCCGCAGTGCCCAGAATATATAGGATATTCTCGGACAGTATGATGCGCAGAAGAGGAGCGCGCCAAAAAGACGCCGAGGAAACCTCAAACATCCAATGCTACCTCCAAAACCTCTTTCCCCGGCCCTCTCAACACACCTAAGCCCTATGCTTCAATCTTCATCCTCGACCCTCTCATAACAATCGAACGCCACCATGGGAAATACCACATCGCCATCCGCTTCAACATGGAGACTACCATCTTGAACTACGAGAACCAGACAGGGTGAGCTACAGTCTTCCCCAACCCACTACGCTGGGCGTGAAAAAAGTGGTACACTTACAAAGCATTCTTCCTCGTGTGTACACCTGTCTGCCACTGCGTGGGGTGCTTCAATACATTTTCAGAAATATAAACGCGATAGAAGCTGTTGACTTTGGGCTATGTCGAAACTCGTTGAAGCAGTGGCAGACAGGTGTACACACGAGGAAGACTGCTTGATGAGTGCGTTACTTTTTTCACGCCCAGTGCGACCACCTCACTTTCCTCGCTCAACTCACATCGACTACGTAATCCAGAGACGGGCACGACCCCTTCTTCCACTCCATCTGCCTCCAGTACCTCTCCCCTCGGCCCGACGAAGACCTTGCAATGAAGCCCGAATCAGACCCCTCCGCCGCACTAACCGTGACGCGCGGCACCGAGACCAGCGTGTCCGGCACCGTGGGCCTCTCGCTCTCTCAAATGCCGTCCGCGAATGTGTCCTTGGGGCTGAATCGGTCTAGGACGCTGACGGTGGAGTATGCGCTGGCGACGTGGAGTTTGAGCGCGCATCGGATTACTCACGTGGGAAGCCTGCGTGATTCACAGGCGGTGACCGCCCCGGTGAAGAAAGAACCTGCTTCGCAAGAAAGGCCCACGGTGCCTAGGGAGCAAAAGCTCAATGAGGCGGAAGAGCGTCCGGTGTATCAGTGGTTCTGGGCTGGCACCCACGGGGATACGAAGATGCTGACGCCGGATTTGAAGCAGACGGTTAAGAGGCATGTGGTTGTGAAGCGGGCGGTTCCGGTGGCGCTGTTTCCGAGGCGGAAGGAGAAGGGGGAGAGGGCTGACGCTGAAGTGACAAAGTCGGATAAAGGTAGTGTTAAGACTGATGATGATATGGCGGCGCCGGAGGACGATGGTGCGAAGAAGGCAAAAGACGATCCTAAAACGGCCGAGGAAAACGAAAAAGAAGGGGTCTATGCATTGGAAAGCCTGCTAGACTTCAGTTTTCGCGTCCATGTATGTTTACTGGTTCGCCCACCTCAGACCCCTAAACTCACTAAACGTGCGCCGAAGGTCCGAGTGAAGAAACGTTTCGGCCGGTTCCACCGAGTCATGGTCTTGAGCGGCAATGAGGTGAAAGGAAAGCTCATGAAACCGGTCTTCGAGCAAAACTTCCGGCTGCGCGCCGAGCCGAGCTGGGATGGCGTGCCGGAGAGCGACACTCCTGATATCAATGCGTTACTGGGTCAGATTAAGCAAGAAGTAAGATAAATATAGAGTGGCAATGAGTTGGAAAGTTAACTAGTCGCAGTATGCGGGGAATTACGACGACCTTGAGGATAAGGACTTCTTCGAGCTGTCAAATGCTTACATAGTGAAGCAGGTAAGCTATTTTGAAACGGGAGGATGAGTTGTGCTAATGTGGGTAGCAACGGACTGCGTTTCAGGGAAGAGAGTATGATCGGCCGGTATATACGACAATGACGTCTGGGTAAGCTTGAGTAGCAATTCGCCAGAGAGCAGATGAGATGAGTGTTAGTGTAAATAAATTTCCGTGTATTCAAATCATTATGACTGCGACATGGACCACCTGGTATTCTGAAGATCATTCAGGGACTGACCGATGTGCGAACCCCCTTGAGTCTGCCTCCATCTCATACCTCGGCCACGGCACCGGCAGTTCCTGAGGCTCTATCTTCACTTGTTCCACTGGACTCCCAGACATCTCCTTTCGTGGCACCGGATCATCTGAAAGCTCTGGCTTAAGTTGCCCTGGCACAATAAGATCGGCCTCGGGATAGGGTTGAGACAGTCGTTTTCTTTTTTTTTGGCGGCGATGCAGAAAGAGGAGAATAGGGCCGCCGATGAGAAGCAACCCACCCAGTCCAGCACCGACATTGACTCCTGCCGTTGCGCCACTACTCAGACCTCCAGAGTAGGACGCCGGCGCATTTCCGGATGCAGTGCTGGTTGCGCTGTCTGTAAGGGTCCGAGAAGTGCCGGAGGAAGGGGTGATTTTGAGATCGTTGATGATATTGCCGCTACTGTCTGTGACTGTGTGCACAACACGACTGTGGTGACATTTATATCGATGAACTGGCCCCTCGTGCCGTTGTTTCCGTATGAGATTATGTTTTATTCCTGCAAGGCTGAACATGTTCCACTCGCCAACATAACCGGTTCGAATATTAGCCTAATCAAAGGTAAGAGGGGCATTTTGATGGGTTTGGATTGACTTACGAGTAGATCATCGAGCCTATCTAATGGGAGCAATAGCATCTTGGACCCGATAGATCAAACTTTGAACATTGTGTGTCATTACTTACAAGCATGACACGATGACACCTGTTAGTAGTTATTACTCCCACACGTCTTTTAATCATGTTCAGGAATTGGGCTGTAATTTTGTATACATTTTGATACAAGAGCTAGCGAATATCAGCTGGACTTCCAGCGCTCAGTAATCTTAGACTGATTTCCCAAAAGTCCAATAGCACACTCCACAAAAACATCTCCTTTCTTGACAACTCAGGCAGTGCATATCCTCGCCCGTTCATCACCGCCTGAACCAACTACTAACCATGCCTCCAGCAAGATTCCGTGCGAAACCAGACCCATAAACAGCACTGGACGCCATGCTGAACTTATCGCAGCGCGAGAACGCAAGGGTATTAGTGATCGTGAGAACGAGCGCAATGACTATTATCCATGTTAGTCTCATCCGATCCAGAACTCCCCGTGGACCACCCTGTAATTTTGTACTCACCAACCAACGTCAACCAAATAGGCTCCAAGCTCGCCACTGCCACGATTGCTAGCAGCACCCACAGCACCGGTTGTGCATATAGCGCGAGCCAGAAGAACCGCTTGTCCGTCGCGTTGATGGTGCGGGTCTCGGGGTCGTGGCTCTCGAACACCCAGCGCGAGTCCCCGGTCGCGGTGTCGACTTCATTCCACCACCGTAGCCCAACCAGCCGTCGTCCAGCGATATTTTTGAGGTAGTAGAAGTCGGCAGCGAGGAGGAGGATGGTGATTATGGAGACCATCACGCTAGAAGGGTGTTAGTCTGGGGTTGGGTAAGATCGTGAGATTCTGGGTTTGGGGTTTTGAGGAAATAATCGAGGCAGGAGCAGCTGAAAGACGAGTGTTTCTAGGCTGAGAGGGACGTACAAGTTACTTGTGAGTAGGCGAAGGCCGAGAAGGTAGACGAGGAGACTTGCTGTAGATTTATTAGCTGCAGCCTAAGGAGTAAGAAAAGGACAGAAGATGCGTACATATCCTGAAGAAGAGAAAGGTGAGGAGGGTGATGGGATGGCTGCTCAACCTCCAGCTGAGCGAGCCCGGCGGGGGCGCTGTTTGGGCGTTCTCCATGGTCGATCGTGAATAGCTGTAGATGGCGTTGGGGTGGTGTTGAAGCTAACGTTGCTGTTCCGCCAGCGACGCACGTGACACAGGAGCTTCCGACTGACTGGGCCTGGCACTCATCAATATTCATGTTTGGCACCCTGGTATTGCTGAGATGAATTGTATATTCTAGGCTTTCTTAATGCCTTTCTCAATAGACAAGAGCACGTTAGAAGATATTTCAGGCGATCCACGAATCCGTGCGAACCTTGAAAGTGTCATTCTCAGCTGTCTACCACCAGGTCCACATTGTCTCTACACGCTTTGCACACTTGCATTTTCTAACCCTTTATATATACATTTATAGCAGCAACTCTGGCTAATCTGATAGCTTTTCGCCCACCCGGGAGGATCTTGGACTGCCACTATGGCCAAGGGGGCCGCGGAGCAGGACGCGAGTCATGCAACAACAGCTCGAGCAGCTCCGCGAATGTGGGGAAATCTCATCGATCACCTCGGCCATGCCAACTACATTCGACAACTTCCTCCTCCTACTGGTTCTCTTCAGTTTCTACATATACGTGTTTCATATTAGACCTCAATTGCATCCAACATGGCTGCTCCAATAATCCGCAGGGCGCTTCTATATGGTACTTGTTCTTACTATTCGTCTTGAAGTACTCAAGCTAACAGCTTCTCAGTGCCTGGATCCTCCAAAAAGATGCTCGACAAATCACGAGGACTGAATGTTGATACGATAGCCTATGACCTTGAAGACTCTGTCACACCAAACAAGAAAGTAGAAGCACGGCAGAACCTCCGACATCTCCTCCAACAACCGCGAGCAGCTGGTATACGGGAACAAGCCGTGCGGATAAACTCAGTAGAAAGTGGTCTGGCGTTGGCAGATCTACAAGAAGTGGTATATAGACATCTCCCGAAATCCCAACTCTATCGTCTATACTCCTCCCAAGTGATGCTGCATAATACCCGCTAATCACCACACCGAGCACAGCTCCACTCCCCCAACCTCGACGCCCTCGTCCTGCCCAAATGCAATTCCGCATCAGACCTCCACTTCCTGACCGACGTGCTGCGCCAAACCCTCCCAACACGGCATCCCTCGACTCCTTCCTCAGCCTCCTCAACAGATCACCCACCCATCCGCCTGATCGCCCTCATCGAGTCCGCGAAAGCCATCCAGAACCTCCCCTCCATCTGTGCTGCCTCCCCCTACCTCAGCGGCCTCATCTTCGCCGCAGAAGACTTCGCGCTCGACCTCAGCATAACCCGCACACCCTCCCTCCACGAGTTCCTCTACGCGCGCTCCGCCATCGCCACCGCCGCGCGGGCTGCGAACCTAGCTAGCACGATCGATTTGGTGTGTACGGCATACTCGGGCGTTCAGGGGCTGAAGACACTGGAGGAAGAGTGTCTAAACGGGAAGGGGATGGGGTTCAATGGGAAGCAAGCGATTCATCCAAGTCAGGTGGAGGTGTGCCAGAGGGTGTTCTCGCCAGGGGAGGCGGAGTTGGAGTGGGCGGTCCGGGTAGTGGTTGCAGACGAAAAGGCGGCTGAGGCTGGACGAGGCGCATGGACATTGGATGGGAAAATGATTGATGCCCCCGTTGTTGGGAAGGCGAAGGCGGTGGTGGGGAGAGCGGAGTCCTGTGGGATTGACGTTGAGACTGTGAGGGAGAAGTGGAAGGGCCAAGAGCCGGAATAGGGATGGGAAGAGACCGGAGGTGGAGAAAGGCAAAATTAGAGTTGGTATACACTGGGTAGCACATGCTGAATACCTCACAAAATGGAGTCGGGAGTTTAGGAGGGTGGGGAGGGCCAGGTCATCACACGGGGATATATGACTAGGCATGCTAACTTGATTGAAGGCGAAGAATTGAGTCCATAGGTTTACGATCAAACCCCCCATAGCAGCTTGCCCTTTGAATCAGCTCCAAGTCCGAGTTCAGATCGCGGTCTTTGCCACTCATATGTGAGCACGTGAGCAACTTTCAACCATTTGTTTTTCCTACAATATTCGATAATCTACGCTTTATCGCCGCATGGACAAGGTGGATTTTCAGATGTTCAGAACGATCAAACAGCAGCGACAATATGAAGATGGCTGGCTGATTCAGAAAGAAGAAGCGAAACTGGCATGGACAGTCTCTGTGATTCTGGGAGCTGGCGGACTACGAAACTCCACCTCAGCACTATAATCTCATCATGGAGGTCAACTATCTCCGATACAGCTGACCTGCGGCATTAGGTGAAGTAGACTCGATCATCTTGCGAGCGTTGTACCGGATATCGCCTAACGAAGGCGACGATTGTGAAAATCTCCTATTGGACATCATCGTCGTCATGCATCCATTTCTCATACCACACTTCCCTCCGTATCAGAATCGGAGTCGTCAGTTATTGAAGGCCGCTAACAGGCCGCCATATCGATTTCAGCTTCTCGTTCTTCGTTTGCGAACCGAACTGCCTCCGGCCCCCCGAAGCCATAGAGTCCATAGTTCCAAGATTTTGACCCATCGGCTCACTTCAGTCTAGTTCTGAACGATCAAAAGATTGATTCCTACCAATGAAGGAGAAGAAGCTTCAGAGCCACCCAGCGGAAAGATTTATATCCTACCCAGAAAACAGCACGTGAATATCACGTGAGTTTTCGCGTAGAGTGCCTGATATAGATGAACTCTCGTCCAAGATCAGTGGTAACGAGCGTTGCTGAACATCATCACCAGGTAAAGGATAGTCGCGCGGTCCACCGTATCGATCTCCTTCCCGGCCGTTGAACACCACACGCAACCAGCAGGAGCACCCATCGAAATCAAACGCGCATCCTTTTGATAACCAGGCCTCCCCAGTGCACCGATCATGAGTGATCCGTGAAGGCAAGTTTTACAGGCTATAGCCATGAATGATGTCTTATTGCATGTTCCATTCAGTTGAAGCCGAGTTCCCTGAAAAGAGAAACTGAGTTCCGCATGGCGGAAAGAATTCATACCTTAATCCAGCAAGAGGGCACGTGATAGCCATGGGAGAAATGGCACAGAGTGCTTGAATGGGTGGTACCACTGTCGTAGACATAGTTACCTTTGTATGCTAGGCTTAGCTCAGCAACGTGACAGCACATCGTTCGCTCTAGAGTAGCAAGGATTCTTAATCCGTTCCAAGATGCATATAACCCATGTCAAGTCACCAAAAAGCTTTGGATCGACTGGCACGAGTGTCCAAGGATTTCTGCATGCAGCCGCGTATGAGGAAAAGCGAATACGCCACACAGGCTGAGAAGGCAGGCCAGCACACTGCAGGTCAACCCCGCTTCACATCAATCGAACAGCATTACCTACCCAACCATCCTTTTTCTTGGTCCTAATATTAAGAGTTGACGAGGACCGGCAATTGCATCACGTCTTAGTTTCTCAACTCAAGTAAGTCGCCATACCTACAGAGTACGCAAGGCTCAGGCTTCACGTATTTAAAAATCAAGTTTGGCCGACTCTTCAGCTGCAACACAATGCGTTCTTCCCCTCAACATGTGGAAGATTTCGTAGATGAGGATGAGCCAGAGTGGATTCGTGCTCCTTGGAAGAATGATGACGTTGCAGGAAAGTCATCGGCATTCTTTGATAGACTCCTATACGACATTCGTAAGCCGAGCCGTCATGCAGGGAATGAAAAGGCTGATATCTAACTGACACGCGACTCAAGAGCGGCTGAAAATCATGTCCTTGAATTACGACACGGCTAAGAAGTTTCAGGGTTGTGCCGCTCCCAGAGCAGTGCTCGACAGTCCAGTGGTGGAAAATGCCAAAGGATGTTCAACCGAGCGTTTCAGCTCCATCAAGCTCGAGCATAGCAAGGCTACCGAAAGCCTTCGTCAATCAAGGCAAGGTCTACGATCCTGGGCGGCAGCTTTCAGGGTCGATTCCAATTCGTTGCACAGTCATCATTCCGAGTACAGCTACCTCCTCAAGACGTTCAGTGATTGCATTAGTAATCTCGAGAAGGAGAATCATCAGCTTTCTCTGCAGCTTGAACATATGCGTCGAGACTCCGCTCACTCACGCACGAGGGCCTCACAGCCAAAGACTCTCCGAGGCGTCATCGCTGTACGTATCACGGAGACGACTGCTGAAATCAGCAACAGCTCTGTAGAACCACAGCATACCACCATTGCCGAAAGCGAAAGTCGGAATCGATTTCCAGCTAGTATCTTGGATGATGCGTTGTGTTCTGATGAACTCGATATCGCCGAAAGCGGAAGTCTTGATCCTATTCCAGCTGGCATCTTAGATGCTCTGTTGTCTTCCCATCAACTCGATGTTGCTGAAAGACTGCTCCCTACGATATCAGGATTGAAGAGCCGACAAATCTACCGTGGAATGTGCTTTCACACTTGCACGGTCTGTTGTAGGCTGAAAATTCAGGTGACCGAAAATGACGTTTACCCTATATTTCGCAACCTTGCCGAATTTCCCTTACTAGATTTCCATCGAGGAGACCCCAAATCTGATGGGGACACATGTTCGACGTGTCTCTTTAAGAGATTGCTTAGAGATCTTTGCCAAAATTGGTGGCACGACATAGGATCTTGGGTTTGGCCAAAGCCTCGCTGCAACTTGGGCTGCTGTCTGTATGATTCAATCGTAGGGATAGAAGACATGTATCAATATCTTTCGCAATTTCGCTCTTTAGATATTTCGCATATCGAGGGATGCCTCAGCATGTAAGTCTATTGCGAAACTATACACGGCGCATAAACTTATTGCCCAAGATACCAACAACTACTTCGTTATCGCCACGCTCTCCAGCGACTAAATCCCAGACCTCAATCATGGCAATTGGCCCGGGCAAATGTTCTTTGGCGCCACCTCTTCAAGACGGGTTTTATGCGCGACTTCATCGAATACAGCCCTCTGACAGGACAGCCCATGAGTGCTGATACAAATTTCGAAATGGATCCAATTGTATTGAGAGACCTAGACCGTGGACTAGGATCCCAAATCCCGCTCTTCTTGAATCTTTTAAGGCGTCAGAATATTCCAAAGGAGTGTCTTGTGTGCGCCGAAGAAAAGTTTGAGATCGATTACGGCTCATGGGAACAGTGGAGCCAAGCGTGTGGGAGATTCAGTGGCCCTTGGACGTGGACCGTGTTGGAATACCCTATCAGCGCAAACCAGCACTGTACGCATTCGCTTGACGTCTGCCGGCTATGTGTGGCAAAACATATTTCCGTCAGTCTTGAAAACGGCAATTTCGAACACATTACGTGCCCCCAGTGCGACCGCCTCTTTACCTATAATGAGATCAAGAAACTGTGCCATGACGATACCTTTAGAGAGTAGGTAATATTGTGACATCGATGTGACTAAGACTAATTCTGGCGTCTAGATACGACAAACGTCTGCTTCTCCACACACTCTGCAAGGAACCTAATTTCCGCTGGTGCTTGTCTCTGGGGTGCGAGAGTGGACAGATACACGACAATATTGACCCTACACTCGCAGCTGTACAGTGCCAGGAGTGTGAGTTCAGGATGTGCTTTCGCCATGAGCGTCCCTGGCATGATGGCCTTACGTGTGCTGAGTTTGAGGACTCACTTGAATATGGAGATCCGAAGTACAAGGAAACGCAAGCGATCATTGAAAAGAGCACCAAAGCGTGCCCCAACTGCAATGTTCGAATTGAGAAGGGGCCTGGTTGCTTTCATATGACATGCAAGTATACCCTCAAGCCCGTAAGAAGTAGAAGATTAACCATACCTAGGCTCTTCTTGTAATCATGAGTTCTGCTGGGAATGTTTAGTCTCCTGGCACTTGGTGAAGGTGAATTATCTGAATCATCGTCCTGACTGCTTCTTTCGTAGAGGTGCCTTAACGCCAACTCAGGTCACCGGCACAGATCTAGGTACGGCATTGCGACCATATGCGGGAATTGGTGTTTGAGTTAGGTTAAATTCTAGATATTCCTACTCTTTTCTTGGAACGCTTCTTGCAATATTGAAATAAGCTGACTCACTACTATATGATTGCGCTTAGCTGTTCCGTCAAGGATATTTTCTATTTTGCAGATGGGAAGGACCCATTCTTAGTTGAATGCTACGGTACTGTTGGGCTATGACAATCACCTACAGCAGTCACTGCCGGTAGCAAACAGGGCGCTCATGGACATAATGTTCGCGTTCCACCAATGTTCAAATGCTACGGCCTGCGAACTAACAAAACTCCCGTATGGGCACTTTGATTGCCAAGCCTCCCCAGTCCACGGTCATGAGCAATCTGTGAAGGCAGTTTTTATAGACCACAGCTACGAACAATGTTCCACTGCGTGTTCTATTTTGTCTAAGTCGAGTTTCCTGAGAGGAGAAACCAAGGACCGCTGGCAACAAGAATCTATACCCAAGCCCAGCAAATGGGCACGTGGTAGTCACGGGAGTAGTGGTATGGGTGCCACTGTAGATCAGCAATGTGACAGCGCATCGTTTGTTCTGGAATAGGAAAGATTCTCAATCCGTTCCAAGATGCATATCACCCATGTCAAGTCGCCAAAAAGCTTTAAATCAATTAGCAGGAGTTTCCAAGGATTGCTGCGTGTCAGCCGCATCCGAGCAAAAACGAAAACGCCACAAAGCCGAATTCCGGTGAGGCTGAAAAGACGGCCAGCATTAAAGCGAGCAAGCATCCTGCTGGGACAGGTCGACGAACCCCTGTTTTTGATTTTCAAGCTCTAGTAGATTTGCGCTTCGTGAGCGATGTCAGCCAGCAGAAAGGCTTCCCAGGGCCGTAAGAGCAGCACGCAGAGGCGCAAAAAGGCAAGAGATGAGGAGTTGCAAGCCAAAATCGAGAAAATCTGGGAAGAAGTGAATGAGGATGTTGAATGGCTTTCTCAGCCTCCTTCCGATGATAAAAGGAAGAAGTGGAGATTTACGCGCATCTTTCATGGCGGAGGTACAACTAAAACAAAGGACGATCCAAAGTCGCAGCCCGAAAGCGACAAAAATGAGCACAAGCACGACATAAAAGTTTCAACTGCGAAGATTCTCGGGATTTTGCACAATGTGAAGCCGGAACCATCGAAGGATAAGAGCGCCAAGTACGAGAAGTTTGAGAAAACTGTGACCAATACCATTAAGTGTATCAATTGGCTGGGCGAGCGTGTAGCCAGTGCGGCATCGGTGGTAAGTTGGTTGCAATTTCTCGAAAGTTTATCCCGTGTCGCGAATAAGGGGGGACTGAGTCGTTTATGCTAACTCCAAGCCAGACGTTCGCACCGGCACCGTCCTGCTTCAATGCGATCAGCTTCTTCCTCCAATTCTGGATCAACTACGTGGAAATGTTCGATAAGCTCGACCAGCTCCTCTCAACCTGCAACGATTTCATTGGCCGCCTCCACATCTACGAAATGGACGAATTTGGAGAGAAGGTTCTGGAGCTCCAATACATCGCCACGCAACTTCTGCAAAGTACCGTTAAGGTCTTTCGACTTAGTATCTCGATTTCTTCTTCGAGTAAAGATGTCATGAAAAATCTTATGAAAAAGAGCTTCCTAGGTGAAAGCGACATTGATGAGCTCATTGGTGGTATGGAGAAATTGGTGGAGCAGGAGAATAACCTTTTAACGGCCCTGTCGTATGGTAACGTCCGCAACATCAGGCAGATATTAGAGCAGCAACAGACAACAGCAGATGCGAACGGGTGGCGCATCGCCATTGCAAAAGCTCTAGGTTTCGGTGATGATGAACCCAAGCGTGTGTGGCGGAATAGACTCGAAGAGATCACAGCGTCACTGATCCCGGAAACCGGGGATTGGGTTAAAGAGTTGAAGGAATTTAAGGACTGGGTGGCGCTGGACGAAGATAATGCTGCCGGCAAAGAGAAAGATTCCAAGCCTACGCGGCCTATACTGCTAATTGAGGGCGCGGAAAGTACAGGCAAGTCGTATTTGATGGCGAACATCGCGACACGTTTCATCGAACCAAATCATTCGATTGCGTATTATTTCCATGACGGCGCTTCCGATCTGCAAATGGACCGCTACCGCCTCCTTTCGCTAGTCTCGAGGAGCTTGGCATGGCAATGTGCCACGTTCTCTGGGCTTTTGATGAAGTCAATGGCCGAAAGATGTCAAATAATGGGAAACAATCCAAACGTCTACGATGTCTGGAGGCAGTTGTTCGTGGGAAACGAGGAAATAAAGAAGGTTAAACGACCATTCTACATCCTGATCGATGGCCTGGAAGGCAATATGCTGAAAGATATCATTTCCTTTGTGAATCAGCTAGTAGACAGTGGAGAGGAAACATTTCGTGTCCTTGTGAGCACAAGAAGTTCGAGCGTGCAGGAGCACATGAAAGAGGGATCCTTTGGGCGCATTTGCCTCCGCGATGACAAAAAGATCAACAATCATTCCGACATTGAAACGTACATTCAGCGCAAACTGGATAACATGCCCGCATTCGATGGGACTCATCACCCCAAAGCCGAGGACTATAGGAAGGATATCACAAAGACTCTCAGGGAGCAGACGGAGGGCGATTTTGCATGGATGGCGATTATCCTGGACAAGCTCCGCTCAAAGCATCATCTGACAGATATAGACAAAATTTTACAAAACGTCCAGGAGCCGAGAGTGAAGCAAGTCGAGAATGAGATTAAAAGACTCAACAGAGAGCTTACGTCCGAGGAAATCAAGGAGATCAACGAGGTTATCCTTTGGTTGTTGACGTCGCAAGTCACACCCACCCTAGACGATATGAAGGCAGTGCTTTCTCTTGGACCGCATACAGACTCCCTGATGCCGCTACACCGTCGACTGAATCCTCTTCTCAGTGCTAATGAGTCGGGCAGAATCCAGTTCAGGCTCAGCGAGATCAAGAAACAGATCCTGGAGAAACAAAGCTTGGTGGCCAAGCAGAGCTCGAGTGAAACATCCGTTTCTTCGCGGCTCATAGAAGCGGAAGTGGAATTGGTCCATCGCTTTCTAACCCACGTATTGCCGCGAAAAGCAGATTATGATAAAGACGAGCTCCAGCGCATCCTATGGGACGAGTTTTCGCAACCTTTGAAGCCTACTATCTGTTATGATGAGCAAAATGCTCATATCCGAGTAGCATTGACATATCTAGAGGTCCTAACGAGTAAGAGCGATGAACAAACTCGAAGGCTTCGTCCTAACGCGGGGAAATATCTGCTCTATCATCTTAAGAAAACACAACGGAAGGTAGTAAGGAAAGACCTCAAAGAGAAGATTGGCCCGCTTCTGGTCAAGCTGTTCACAGAAGATGACTGCATCGACACACTATTCTGGACAAGAGCGGAGCACATGAGCCATACATCCTGGCAAAACAGTGAGGGACTGTGGCTAAAGGAAAATCGTGAGCGCTGGCTATATACGTCGACCGGAGTGATCGAGATGGCAAAGTGGCTCTCAGACCTGGAAGTAGTAGACGGTATCGTTGGCTCGGGCAAGATTTTGGTGACTGAATTCAATGATAAAAAGAACGCCAGTTGTCGCCATGAGATCCTTTTACAAGCGGCAGCCAAGCGGTTGGCTACGCATTTGTTTTTGGAAAACATATATACCCGCCGGGAACAGCTGACGGCTGTATATTTCCTTAATGGGTACGTCACGAGGGTATGTATCCCTAGTCCATCTTGAGTGACCTATTTTACTGACCGTGGTAGATGGGCAACCAAAAGGACGTGTCCCCATGTCAAAAAGACCGCGATCGACTCCAATGGGAGGAGTTCCGTCGCATCAGAGACTGGGCTACCAAATTGGACGGATTCGAAAAGAAATCTAGCCACAATTCCTGGTCGTGGAAAATTCAGGTTGCCAGAACCATATTCACCATATGCGATAGATACGACAAGAACGCAAACAACGCGGCAAAGCACCTCCTTCGCGAGGTACAGAATATAGACGAAAAGCTATGGGAGGGCAGTGTTTTAGCCTGTCAGACGATTGCTGAACAGCTACTCATAGAGAATTCCCATGCGAAGGCTCAAAAGGTTCTTGAAAAAGCCACGGCGAGATATCTCAAGAACGAAGGAGAGGTGCCAGCCTCGTCAGACAAAATGCTTGTTGCTATTGCTTTCCTCGATTTGGGAGACTTATATTGGAAAGAGAAGCAATATGATCAAGCAGCGGCAATGTATCGTCAAAGTTTGAAGTACGACGCTACTCGCTATGCGCGGTATCTCAAAATACTGCGCTTGTATAATAAAAGGGAGGACTGGCCCGAAACAATCGGCCTTCTCAAAGAACTCACAGAGGTCAAGAAGTCTGACAAACTTTACTTGAATCGATTGGTATATGATTTCGTGGCCGAAGATAGTTTCCGAAAATCCCTGGTTAGAGCCAAAGAACACAAGGACTGGAAGCAAGTGGTGGACAAGACTTTTACACAGGCAATTGATGTTGCAAACGGAAGTCCTGCCGAGTTATTCCACATCAGAAAGGTGTACGGCCAGATCCTGCACGAATGCGCAGATGCGAGTAGAGAGGATGACGTTATCGAGCAGTGGGAGAAAGCTCTGGAGTCTGGCAAACCGCTGGCGGTTTCTGGGAACCCTATTCAGTGGTCTCATCTCGCCGACATTATTGAACCTCTTGCTAAGATCTATTTGAGGCGCGCAGAGAACACGCTCGGCAAAGCTAGAGCTGCGAACAGCAATGAAGCCATGCCTGCTTATTCCGTAAAGGAGACCTTCGACATGGCGAGTCACGATGTTGATCTGCTCAAGAGGTTGGAGCAAAAGACTGATATCTGGGTTAACACGACCGTGTTTTGTTGTTTGGCACGTTATTACATGGTTTCTAAGGATACAGTTAGAGCGAAGAAAGCGGTCGTGAAGGTGATCGCGGCCTCGATAGCTGTACTGTCAGACTCCGACGAGTCAAACGACTGGTTCGCGTATGTTCAACTTGGAAAGGTTTTCAACGCGCTTCAAGATACGAAAAATTCTGAGCAGGCGTGGAAAAGACTGGACAAGTTTGGGAAGCCGCCTTCAGATCAGTGGCCCCCATTCTATTGCGCTGGATGCAATACAAAGGTCCCTCTTGCGAAAGGCGTGCATGTATGCAAGGAGTGCTTTGGGCCCAAGTACTTCGACAAGGAGTGTTACGACAAGAGAGACTTGAAAGGATGCTCTACGACGCATGGATCTACTATTTTCTTCCCTGAAGCCAAGGAATCAAAGATAATAATATCCGATGACGACCAGATTAGAGAGAACTCGCTGAAGCAATGGAAGGTACTGCTTCAAGGAAAGTATCTCGAAGGTGCGGATATTGGGGATGCTGCAAAGATTCCTATCGTGTCGTTAACCCCCGACTTAACGCGGTCGAAGTTCAAACGCCTAAGGAGGGACACTTCCTTAACTTCTATTACCTTTGAGGAAGACGAATTGATGGACGAAAAGAAGCAGATGAGCTCAACGGAGAAAAAGCTGAGGAACAAAAAGCCTGTAGGAAGCCGTCATCATTCGGTATTACGACGCATTGGAGAGGCTGACGAGGATGAGGATTCCTCTAAATGGGAAGAGAGAAATGACCGCAAAGAGAACGTGAAAAAGCATATTGAAGCGAGTCATGAGGGACTAGTGGATCTCCAAAATGAGGAGGGTACCGTAGAAGAACGCCCTGAAGAGATTGACGATGAACTGGCGGGCCTGGTAGATACCGTACCACAGTCTCTTGAAGACAATGACGAGGAAACGCTGAGGGAAGATACCGTACCAGCACGTATTGAAGATGAAGAGATTTATGAAGAGAGTGATGAGGGAAGATACCGTATCAGCACGTATTGAAGCTGAAGAGAATGATGAGGAACTGTACAACTTCTAAAATAGGGATAGTATCATTTAAGACGGGCTAGATGGGAAGGGATACAAGACAAGGATCAAGAGTACGGGCATATGTGCAATGCCTAGTCATAGAACTCCGTACACTCCTTTCAACGCTGCATGAGGAACCTTGTACCATTTTCAGCATTTTCAAATGAGAGAGAAGTTCGGCATTTTGGACAGTCAGTAAACTCGGAAGACTACCCCAGCGTGTCCAGACAGCGTGTCCAGACAGCGTCAGCAGGCTGTGCGAAAGTTAGAAGTGTATTCGCTACTCCCGATTTCAATTAGTACGTTGGAGCCCCTCAAATAGGAAAGTGTACGGATATCTATGACAACGCACCGTTTACAAAGGAATGAGGCTGGGGAATCCCTCTAACTATATGTCTAGGAGCTACATTTCTACAGCTACTAACAATGGCAGGATCACAAGCAGGCGTACGTTGGAGTGATTCAGCGTGCCATAACGAAGTAAATTGCGAGGCTGTGGGTTCGCTACTCTGGCCGATACCTCTCACACAAGACATGCGGCCTCCCATCTCTTCCGCACACTTGCAGTGTCTTTGAAATTTTATCTTCCTGAGACCCCTCCACCGACTCTGCTCTGCATCTGCAGCAATTTTACAACTGCCGTGTAGCTCCGTTTCCAGCGCAGCGATTGGCGGAAAGGTCCCACAGCGTTAGGATAGAGTAAACTGCGGTTAATCTAGGGGAATTCGCGCTATCATACGTCTTGTGATGGCACATATCAGGGTAGTAAAATTAGGGAGAACTTGTTTCTTTTCCAGAAAGTATGGCCCCAGCCTCCTTATGGTTCTAGCAGCAGCTAAGCAGCAGGGTGGGTATGCTAAGCTGAGTCAACTTCTCCGCATAGCGTGCGTGCACCCAAGTTTCAACCCTAAGTGTAATCAATTATAGGTTTTAAAGGCGGCTAATTCTAGTGCTATAGTACACTAGGAAGCCACGATAAGGTGGCAAGAATTGGTCGTGGTGTGGCCTTGCTAACAGTACAAGTGTAACCACATACAGAAACACTCTGAAGATCGCTCGCAGGGGTTTTCCGTAACTCAAGATCAGCCCCTCGAAACCCCCCGAGTGACCGGGCTTACTTTATCTCGGAGTGCATCCCACAAATGGCACACTTATACACTAGCCAGTATGCGTATAAACGCGTATTGTCCTTCGCTTATTGCTAAGCTAACATAGGGCTGACTCGCTTCCTCAACTCACCTACATATAAAGTAGAAGCAACCTCCTCTCCCGTAATTCTCTTCATCTACACCTCCCTCCAATCTTCCAATCTCCCTCCATCGCAAATCCGCAATTCTCCATATCGCTATATCAAGATGGCATCCACCGCCCCCGCGCCCACCCTCACCATGATCCTAAAAGTCACCGTCGATCCCTCCAACGTCCCCGCCTTCCTCGAAGCACTGCGACCCGTCTACGACGGCGTATCCTCAACCCCCGAGTGCACCTTCGTCCAACTCCTCCAATCCCCCTCCTCACCAGGTGAATTCAAAATCGTGGAAACCTGGAACGCGACGATGGAGTGGCTACAATCCGTACAATACCCTCATTCCATCTATTTTCAATAACCAGGCTAACACCGAAAGCAGGTGCAACTGAAGAAGCCGTACTACGCAATCTTAGCCGAGAAGGTCACGCCGCTGTACACCAAACCGCAGGAGATCGAGGTATGGGAGGGTGTGCAGGGGAAGGAGTGGGTTAGTGTGAACAAGGATTTCTATTTCTCGTAGAGTGCGGGACTGTCCTTTAAATTACTCGAGCTCGGATTGATTAAAGTAAAGCTCTTGCTTCAATGTTGAGTTGATCAATCCATGGACACGCTCTAGGAGCTCTTCGTACCTAAAAACGGTATAGATAGCCTGCCGTAGGTTATAATATATCACGTGATAGATTTCTAAACGAGATACCCTTTATATAGAAAACAGAGGGACATTGCCTTCTATCATAAACGGCAGGAAGAGCGAACCTGTTGAGACGGCCTTAAAATATATTCTAGCAAGGGGTAATGTTAACCTCCTACTCAACTTAGCAGTCACCGCTTGACTAAATCGAATACCGCGCCCTCAACGAATCCAATGCAACCGCGTAACTACTTCATCACAACCAGCCCTCCAACATCCACTATCCTACATCTCACCAACCAACTTTAGATAAAATTTCGCGCGGGCCTATTCCCTTTGCCCTTCATTAGATAGATCCTTAGGCTCTATAGTCGAATTAATTAGAAGTGAGGGGAAGGGTCGCTCTGTGTTAACCCCTTTCTGGCCCGTGCATGTGCCCCGACGGTAAACTTCTTCACCAGAAAGGGGGGGTGGTCCCTGGTATGTACATAGATTGGTGCGTTAACGGCTAACGGTATCGAGCGAGTGGGGCCTTGTGTACAGAGTGTTGCAAATGCAACATATATCGCGTATACTACCGTGTAGATGTGTCTGTATACATGGCCATAAGGTCCTAGAAGATCTGCAGGGAAATTAGTCTTCTCTTAGCCAATGTGACGGAGGTGGGACACCGCCGTCTCCTGTGTCATATCGGTACTTGAAACCTCAGATGTGGATGGCTAGCTGCTGCAGCTCTCCATATACGCCCATCGAATGGCGTCTCTCCCCCTTTCCGCGAGCCTTGGGGTTTTCTCTAGAGGACACCCACACCGTGACACGCGAATACAGCTGTGAGGTTCGCGGCGAAAACACGGGCGGCATCGTCAAATACCGAGGGAAACGGAGAAGTAAGAAAAACTGAAAGACTCCTGTTTTGATCAGAACACGACTTCAGAAATCGCAGACTATTGCTTGACCATGAATTACCCACATATGCTGCTGCTCTTTCAAACACCCTAGATCCACTGCTACGCCCACCCTTCCTATCCCTCTCTTTTCATGCGCAGTCTTCCTGGGATGGGACTGTACTCAATCAAATAGAGGTGGAAACCAAGCATTAGAGAACAAACAATAGAATTTCATCTTTACCTAGCGTCAAAGAATGCCAGCAAGCAAGGGGGGTAGTAGTAAAACGAAAAAAGGGGGGGAATTTTCCAGCGAACGAACTAACAAACGCAAGCTCCTCCCTTCCCTTCCCTTTAATGCCATCATCCTCACGAACCAACAAAAGGAAAAATTCTAATCGCCCAAGGCTCCACTTCAAGATCCTTTCTTCACGACGTTATCGTTTCGTTTCGCTCACCAATCGCCTAGACTCCAGACTCCCTTATGCCTCTCTCCCCCCTCTACCTTCGTCTTCAACCTAATCGTTATCCTCGAAGAAATTCATAATCGCCTTCACCCCCAACGGGCCCAGCCCATGCGGCGGATAGCACAGATAACTCGGATCCTCCACCGCACCCAGCTTCTCCCGAAACTCCGTCTTCTGCGTGAGCTTCAGCTCCGTCGCTATGGCGTGGTACGCTCTGCTCAGCACCTTCACCCTCGTCCCCTTCAGATTATGCCCCGGCGAGAAGCGCGCCGACGCCCCGCCGCCGAAAGTCACAGAAGTAGCGCCACCAGACGCAACAACCTTGAGCGCATGCGTCACAATCTGCTCGATGGCGCCCGACGGCGCGCCCGGGAAGTCCATCGAGTACTTGACCTGCCACCCATGGTCCGGGCTGAGCTGCGCCATGACGACCAGCGCGCAGATGGTGCCGTCCTGGATCGTCGAGTAGTAGTACTGGCGATGCTCCATATCCTGCCACGGGTGGATATCCGTAAGATGGACCTGGCGGCCCTTGCGATTCGCCAGCCAGTCCTTGACCCGCGCATCGATTTTATCGCGGACTTCCTGCGGCACGGGCTCGCCGAGCATGAACTCGTGGATCTTGACGCCCTCCTTCTCGGCGTGGCGGATCTTGCGCTGGACCTCCTTGTCGTGCGCGGCCGGGTTGGCGACGGGGTCGACGCGCTGCTCGGCGACGACGGAGAAGGTGCGCCAGTTGAGCTTTTCGGCGAGGACTTCTTCCACTTCTTGGCCAACGAGGAGCCAGAGGGGCTTGAGCTTGCGCTCTTTGGTGATGTAGCGGAGGTAGCCGTTGATGATCTTGAGGTACTGCTGGGTGTGGCAGAGGGGGTTGCCGACGGTGATGGCGAAGCCGTCTTGCGGGACGAAGCCAACGGCAGCGCCAGTGGAAGAATCACGCCAGACTTCGGTGCGCTCTTCGAGCCAGGAGGTGTTGGATGCATCGCCGTAGTTTGCGATGAGCTTCTCGAGAGGCTGGAAGTCTAGGCCAGCGGCTGCTCGGTCTTGGCCTTCCCATGGAGGGTGAATGGTGCTGGCTTCCGGATGCCTGAGCTGCTTGATGATCGGTTTGGCGGGTAAGCTCTTGGGATCTCGAGGGAACATGGAGGCGTGGCGGATGTTTCCGAGGTTGAGGGCAAGCATGAGAATACGTTCGAGACCGATACCTCCGCCGCCGTGGGGAGGAGCTCCCCACTGGAATCCTTGGATATAGTCTTCCATCGACTTGGGGTCCACCTTGAGCCTCTCCATCTTTTCTAACAGCATAGCTGCGTCGTGGATACGTTGTCCACCACTAAGAATTTCCTGTCCACGGAGGAAGATATCAAAGGAATTGGTGACTTCAGGGTTGTTCGGGTCTGGCATGGCATAGAAAGGACGGGCTGAGACGGGGAACTTATCTAGCACATAGTAATCTGTGTTGTACTTGGCCTTGATCACCCTGCCGAGCTGAACTTCGTCTCTCGTACCAAGATCCTCGTTCAGTGGTAGTGGTTTACCGTGCTCGTTTGTCCACCCAGAATCGTTCAGCAGCTGAACAGCTTCGGCGAATGGAAGGACGAGTGTTTCATCAAGCCAAACGAGATCCTCGTGTGGGAACTGCCTCTTGACAATCTCGATTTCGACCCTGTAGCGGTCGTAGATGCCCTGGAAGATAGCCTTGAACGTGCGGTCCAGCGTACGCAAAACCTCGTAATAATGCTCGTCAATGGCCATTTCGATATCCAGGCCAGTGTATTCAGTCAAATGTCGGTATGTGTTGCTGTTCTCGGCACGGAAGACAGGGCCAATCTCGAAAACTTTCCCAAAATCTGCAGATATACACATTTGCTTTGCCAATTGAGGGCTCTGTGCGAGGAAAGCGCCACGGTTGAAGTATTCCACCTTGAAGACACTAGCACCGGACTCTGTAGCTCCGCCTTGCAGCTTGGGGGTATGTATCTCGATAAAGCCCTCGCTCTCGAGGTGGGTGCGGAAGAGGCTGCAAATGCCTGACTGGATACGGAAGATGCCTTGGGAGGCAGTCGTGCGCAAGTCGATGACACGACTGTTGAGACGGGTTCGATCTGTGATGTGGACGCGGTGGTGTCCCTCCCTGTGATGTTCCGTCTCTTCAACCTCCTCTTCCAGATTTTCCTCGGCCTGTGAGACTTCTGCTTCGTAAACAGTGAAGGCCATGTGTTCCGTCACGCCGGCCTCGACGTGTAGCCCATGCACGGATATCTCGACGTCGTGTATTGAGGCCCCCTTGACCTCTCCTTCCTTTGCCTTGGGCTCTTGCACGACGCCCTTCACCAAGAGTACAGTCTCGGGATCTAGATGCTCGGCCCAATATAGCATGTGGCTCGAGATGGCCCCGTGTTCCATCAGCACGCCCTGTATAGTCGCGGTCTGCTGTCGGAAGAGCAAGAAGACAAACTTGGCGCTCATCTTGCGGAGATGGTGCAACCGCGCGCGGAAGGTCACCTCGCGGCCGACATCCTTGGCACTCAAGTTGAGCAGCTGGACGCGCTCTTCGTGCTTCCACTCGCCGGCGTAGCCATTGATGGGCAGCACGCCGTAGCGGCTCTTCTGGTCCGGCGAGAGCTCGCGCTCGGCCGAGGCCTCCATCAGCTTGCGCCGCGCCTTCAGCTCCTCCTCTTTCTCCAGGATCTCCCTCTTGCGCACTTCTTCGGCAACCTGCTTCTCGTGCCTCTTGAGCTGGTTGCGGGACATGGGCTCGCCATCGCGGTTGAGGGGCAGCTCGCTGGTGGAGGAGGACGAGGATTCGACTTCGCCGAGGCCGAGCTTCTCCCTCACGGCGCGGATTGGGCTGTGGGAGATGCCGCTAGAACGGTGGCCGCCAAAGGTGCCGCTGCGGCGCACAGGGCTGTCGGTCTTGGAGTCGAAGGTGCCGCTGCGCTTGGGGCTCTCGGCCCCAATGCCGCTGAGGTCCTTGGTGGTCGACTTGCGGTGGCCGAATGTGCCGCTTCGGCGGGGGATGTCGTCGCTGTTGCGGTGGAAGATGGCCGACGTGCGCGGCGAGGCCGGGCCGGGCGAGGCGGCGCCATTCGCAGCCGTGGCAGACTTGGGGCTGGTGATGCCGCTCTCGTCGTCGCTCTGCGGGTTGCTGTGCGAGACCTTCAGCTTCTCGAGCGCCTTCTTTAGCGAGGACATGGCGGGCGTGGAGTGCCCCGCTGAGGCGATGGGGGGTGCGAGGGTATTCAATGGGTGTCTCGTGTGGTGTTTGTGAGGAAACGAAGGAAGCAAGTGTTGAACGAAGACACTGCCGGGGGCGGGCAACGCGTGAGTTTTAAGACGTCGGGCTGTCCGCGCAGCTCTGGTGCCGTGGTGTACTTGGGCGGCCTAGGAATAGCTGGGGACGCTCTCATGCAGCACAGGGATGATGTAATGGCGAGATATTTGGGGAGACAGCCGGAGGCCGTGCCTCTATCCGCCGCGCGCGAGAAAGCTTGACCCGCCTGACGTCGCCGCACCCGCGCTATGCTGGAATCTGCTCTTCGTACGAAGGGCAATGCCTCTGCACAGTGCCTGAGCTCTTTAAACACAGCAACACTCGTGCTCGTACACGGCCGCCTGCGGCTTTTGGAGCGTCTTGTTCATCTGCTGACGCATCCGCGCCATTCCGGCCGGTGGCATCTGATAGCGGCCGGTGGCATCTGATAGCCATGCCTCTGTGGCCCCACCACTCACCACCAGAAACGCAGACACCGCCGGGCCCTACTAGAAGCGCCTATATCTGCAAGATTTGCGCCTCCCGAGAAGGCCTGGTCCGTCTACTCGGCCCGCCGTGCTCAATTGCACATTTCATACAGCCTCGGAATGCTGTTCGCCCTTGTGCTCTGTCTCCATAAACCTGGGTACCTCCTAGGTACCCTTTGTACTCTCGTTTATGCAGAATCCGGGATGGGAACCTCAAAGCAGCAAAAGGCCGATCACTCAGCCGCCGAGCCGATGACTGATGCAGCGACTCCGGCCTGTTATTTTACTGACGGACGCCCGAGACGAGACAGCCAAAAGACCCGAAGGCCCGACTGCGTTGGGCCAGTCCTATCGGATGACTACACAGTACCCAGAATCGCTGTCCAGCCACGTCGCATCTCAGAGCACCAGTTGAAAGGAAGTCAGGCCAAGTTTCCATCTCTCCCGGGTCACGAATTCACATCCGTGAGGTCTGTCACGGTTGACGTGCCACGTCGCCACACTTGAGGACTTTCAAGGCCCAGCTGCCCGCCACAACCTGATATAAACCCAGTTGATGCCTCATTCACTCTCCTGAGCCCCCAATTCCCCCGCTTAGCCCTCAATGTGAGACACTCATACGATCGACACGAATCACGCTTCACAGTCGTGCATCGCAACCTCTCAGACCAGCCACGAGCACATGCCTCGGCCAATCCGAAGGTCGCGTCCGCCATGGGATTTGCAGCCGCCCCCATCGCGTTTCCGCCTCGTCATCAGATTTCCATGTTTGCCGCAATCTGCACACCCCTTTGTAGCCCACGCGAACGTTAATAATGGTATCTGACATCATCGCCGTCCGCATCCGTCACGGCGAAACCACCCCAGTCGGTGAAGCTGTCCGCAAACCGCACCGCCGCTTTGAGGTAGAAGTCGTGCGCGTCGCCCCAGGTTTCGGACGCGACTTTCATGGCGCGGAGGCCTGTCACAGATATCGTCAGTCTAATACAATAACAGTGCAGATATAGAACTCATACCTTTGACAAAATGCGCATCTAGCGCATGCTCCGACTTCAACGCCTTGTCCACCACAAACTTCCACCCCCTCCCCTCGAGCTCGTACCCCGTAATCCGCTCCAGCTCCACCTTCGGCCTCAGCTGTGCAATATACACCGACAGTGTAAATAACCACCACTGCCTCACCAAACTGACATGCCACCTCGCCGGCACCAATGGCAGCAGTATCCTCACCGCATGGCTCGTCGTGAGCAGATGCACGGCAAAGAAGTCAAATTCCTCTTTGCCAACCTCCTGCGTCGCGACTAGCAGTGCAACAGCAGCCTGCTGGCTATCCTCGAACTGCTGCCGCGGGTCCGACAGCTCCCACGCGTTCCAGTATTCCAGCACCAAGTCTTCGTGCTCGGCGAAGAGTTTGTCAATGTTATCTGCGCCGCCGTGGTCGAAGAGCCCGTCGAAGCGCGTGTCTGCGGATAGCCTTTGTATAAGTTCGAGCGGGGAGGTGGAGCCGAACGGCGCCGGACGCGTATAGGCAGGGTCGTCGAGGTATTTATGGACGGGGGAGTAGAAGCAAGCTGCCAAAGCCAGGGCTTCGATAGCAAGCGTGCTCGAATTGAGCTCGTAGGCGTAGCCGAGGTGGATGAGGGGGTGACCAACTATATACCCACATATCAATTAGCATAAACATCTCTCGCAAAACAGCCAACGGCACAGAAAGTGAAAAAGGGTGTGCCATACGTCCAGAAACCAACCCATTAACCAACGGCTCCTCCCCCCCAAACATATACTCCCCTAGCAGCGCTTTCCAGTCATACCGCTTCAGCACGAGCTGGTCCTCGAAGAAATCCACAAACGCGCGCTGGTACCTGTTTGCCACCGTGTCAGCCCTTCCCCCGACATCCCCATTCGCTCATTGGAATTAGAATGCTGCACTCACACCCGGGCCCCCAAAAACTCCCGCCAATCCTCCCCACTCACCTCCCCAGGACTGTCCACCCACGGCTCCAGCTGCCCGGCCTCTTTGTCATACACCTCGTTCAGATGCTCCTTCGTGCCGCCCAGCACGTACGCAGACCCGAGCAACTAGCACACCAACTGTCAGCCCGCAACGCAACCCCTCCCAAAACACCTCCTTCCCTTCTTTTCCCTAGTCCCTCCTCCGGGAGCAGACGTACATGCGGCATGTGGTTATGGAACCGTAACTCATGGTAAATAACGCTGTAAGTCGCGTGGTTCGCTTTGAGGAGGTGCTTCAGCGTGCGGCCGCGCGGCGCGGCCTCGGTCTCGATGGCGTGGAGCGCGACCGAGGGGAGTTCGATTCTTTGGCCCGAGCTCGAGCTCGAGGTCCCGCCGCCGCCGCGGAAGAAGGGCAGGCGGAAGGAGAGCGAGGGGAACATGTGCGAGGAGTCGGACATCGCGAGCGGTAGATTACGATGGGTGAATTGGAGAGTGGGAGAGGTGTGGAGGTAGGTTTGGGGAGGGGGCCAGCTTTCAATGGCCGTTGGCGGATGCGGAGGTGCCTGCGGGGAAATTCATCATCGGCTGGCTGGGACAGGTGATGCTTTGACTTGAGCTTGGGCAGCCTAAACCGCTTTCGTTAGGGCAACTGTGGCGGACGATTCCCAACCATTTTTTAAGCTCCCGCACGGTCGTGGCATGGGAGGCCCTGTTAATTCCGAGTATGGGAGCATGGTGGGTCGATTTTCACGTTCAAGGAGCTGGCGCAAACATGGATGTTTATGAAGCTTTGTATTTGCCTCCACAACGCTACGCTAACCCAGCACCCCAGTTCCAAGAACACCAAATCACCCTCGAAAATGCTTGAATGAGAGGAGCAGAAGGGTACATTTCAGCCTACCTACACGGGCTATCCCGGTTTCCCTCGGTGACGCTACTCCGGCAGGAATAATTTGAAGCAGAAGAGCACCAACACAGCTACTCCCACCACATGGCCTCGATGAGGAGCACCCACAGTTCCGAGTAGGCTAATACTCGGCCTCGCCCTCGTCGCCATCATCCAGACTGTCGCTAGCAACCTCTTCGTAGTCCTTTTCCAGCGCAGCCAGGTCCTCACGCGCTTCGGAGAACTCGCCCTCCTCCATGCCCTCGCCGACATACCAGTGGACGAATGCGCGCTTGGAGTACATAAGGTCGAACTTGTGATCGAGGCGGGACCAAGCTTCGGCGATGGCCGTGGTGTTGCTAAGCATGGAGACGCTGCGGTCGACCGAGGCGAGCTCGCTACCTGGGACGCTAATGGGTCTAGTTGGTGTTAGTACGATGTTTGAGTGTAAAGAACGATTTGACATACTTGGTGTAGTTGATGCCCAGCTTGAATCCAGTGGGACACCATTCGACCAAGTTGAAGGACTGCTTGGCCTTGAGAGCGCCAGCTGCGGCAGTGCAATCGCGAGGGACAATGTCTCCACGGTACAGAAGAGCGACGGCCATGTATTTTCCGTTGCGTGGGTCGCAGACAACCATCTGGTTGTTGGGCTCGAAGCCTGTTCTAAATTAGCACGGTTTCTGCAGCTGGGATGACTCCGAAAGAGCGTACATTGGAAAGTCAAATCATGGACCTTGAAGCTCTCATGGGAACTCTTCTTGGCCGAGATGACTGGCGCATAGCTGATAAGCGGGTAGTGAATACGAGGGTATGGGACCAAATTAGTCTGGAACTCGTTCAAATCCACGTTGAGAGCACCGTCGAAGCGCAGACTGGAGGTAATAGAGCTAACGACTTGCGCAATTAATCGGTTGAGGTGCTCATAGTTGGGGCGCGGGATATCGAGGCTGCGGCGGCAGATATCGTAAACAGCCTCGTTGTCAACCAAGAAGGTGCAGTCGGAGTTCTCAATGGTGCTGTGGGTCGATAGGACGGCGTTATATGGCTCGACGACCGAGGTGGAGACGCGAGGCGCAGGGTAGACAGCAAACTCAAGCTTGCACTTCTTGCCATAGTCAGTGGAAAGACGCTCAAGAAGGAGTGCGCCAAATCCGGATCCAGTGCCGCCACCAAACGAGTGGAAGATCAAGAAACCTTGAAGGGACGAGCAGTTGTCTATAGACTGTTAGCGAATGCACACTCTGCAATTGAGGGGTGATCTCGTACCAGCAACACGTCGAATCTTGTCAATGACACTGTCAACCATCTCCTTTCCAATAGTGTAGTGACCACGAGCATCTGTTGTTGTTGGTTAGCGCAAATTTTTGGCCGGAGGGGGGCAGAACGCACAGTTGTTGGCAGCATCTTCCTTGCCACTGATCAGAAGTTCGGGATGGAAGAGCTGGCGATAGCTTCCAGTTCGTATCTCGTCAATTGGCTAGTATAGGAGTCAGTAGACTGAAATCTGTGCGTTCTACGTGCTAGCCTACCGAGGGGTCGAGATCCACAAAGATCGAGCGCGGGACGTACTTCCCGTTGCCAGTTTCAGTGAAAAAGGTCTCGTAAGAGCCACCTTCAGCAAGCTCCTTGGCCTCGGGATCCGGGCGTCCATCGGCCTTCAGGCCATGCTCCAGAAGGTACCTGAAGCCCCATTGTTAGTGTCTCGTCGCTTGTCGTCCGTGTCGCTGGTGTTGGTGGTATGAGGGGGTGTCCGAGGGATGAGGAGAGGCTTACAGCTCCCAGGCACTGTTGCCGAGCTGGGTACCAGCCTGGCCGATGTGAAGGTGGCAGATCTGTAGCAGGAAGCACGGTTAGCTGTGGTCTATATCGAGCATCTCGAGACGGCGGGCTGTTTATCGAGGGGTAAAAGACGCACCTCTCCCCTCATGATTTCTGATCAGGCAAACGGATCGCGGAATTGTACCAGACAGGTGCGGCGGAAGAACAGGTGAGCTTGGGTTCAGTGTACAACAGTCTAGGAGTAGAGTAGCGGTCAGTCGGGAGGAACTTGGTGGGGTGTGGAGAAGCTTTGTCTAAACCCGTCTAAGCTACGCTTGGGCCAACCGACGCGTTCAGTGCATAGCACGCTAAGCCTGAAAAAAGTGGCATATTCATCAAGCACCATGTCTCGTGTGTACACCTGCCTGCCACTGTTTAAGGTACTTCAACAAGTTTTCACATAGTCCAAAGTGAAGGGCTTTTATCTCGTTTCAATTCCTGAAAATCCATTGAAGCACTCTAAGCAGTGGCAGGTAGATGTGTACACGAGACAGCTTGCTGTAGATTTAGAGTGCCACCTTTTCCATGCCTTCAGACACGATGTAAAGCTCAACACAGTGTAACTTAGACTACCTTTTGACTAGGCTAGCACCCGCTATCCGAGGTCCTCTTCACAGCGGCGTCGAGCGAGCAATCGAGAAGCCTAAGCACATCCGTTCAACACTTATGGGTTTTGGAACCTCTAAACACAATGCAAAGGTAAGCGCAGTTGAAATTAGACTGCCTTTTGACTAGGCTAACACTTCCTATCCGGGGTTTTCTTCACAGCGGCATCGAGCGAGCAATTGGGGAGCCTAGGCACATCCATTTATCACTCATAGATTTTCAAAGCTCCAATCACAGTGCAAAGCTCAATGCAGTGTAAGTTATACTACATTTTGACGAAGCCGACACCCGCTGTTCGGGTCCTCTTGACAGCGGTGTCGAGCGAGCAAGAGGGGAGTCTGAGCACATTCGTTCAACACTCATGGATTTTTGAACCTCTAAACACAATGCAAAGGTCAACGCAGGGGGAATTAGACTGCCTTGTGACTAACTGCAGACATCCTACCTATGGCACTCCCGACAGTGGTGTCGAGAGAGCAAGAGTGAAGCTACAGCAGTGGCATATCCGGGTGTCCAAAGTTATGACTAGTCCTCAAGGTAACATGCTTTCGGAAATCCCCAATCAGTCGAATGAGTTCTTCGTCCTTGTTCTTGAGGCGGAAGCGGAGAGCCATGTAGGACTTGACCAGCGAAACTTGATCACCTAAGCGCGGTGTGTATGTGAGTGATGATGCCGCGGGTGACCTTGGCATACAGCCGCAAGAAGTTTTGTACTTCTAGATGGGTGGTGCGGGTGGCGGCCTGATCGGCGCAGACACTGCGTCTTAGAGCCCAAACGTCTTTTTGATGAATACGTACGATATGGAGTAATAGATATCGATCGTGCGGCTCTTATCCTGCATCCGAGTGATAGGTCTGAACACGAGGTAGGAGGTCGGAATCTCAGCACGTGATCATAGATACTCTCCTAAACAGGTAGGTCTTGGCATTTGAAAGGTGTCGAGCACCGAGAAGAGACCCAACCCCCGGACGTCCAAGGTTGAGCTCAACCCGGACAGCACTCAAGACTCGGCGTCTAATTGGACGAGCTGCTCCACGCCAGACGAGCTAGCAGGGGGAGCGACGAGCTAGCAGGCTTAGCGCAAGAAGTTTAGACCGTCACTCTCAGGATCCGTGCTGTCCGCTCCCCAAATCCAACATCCATAATGTCCGCTTGATCTTCTTCCGCCACTTCAGGTAGGCTCTCTAGAGTATTGTAATGAAAATCTCTACGCAGTAGAAATTAGGCTACCGTTTGACTGACCGAAGATGCACTGGCTGGGGTACTCTTTACAGTGATGTTTAGAGAGCAAAAGTAGAGTCCAAGCAGTAAGATATCCGTATGCCGACACTTATAACCTAGTACTGCATAGACAGCTCGTCGGCGGTGTCTACGCAGTATAAATTGGGCTACCGTTCAACCAACCGAAGACTGACTAGCCGGGCTACTCCCAACGGCGGTGTTAAGCGAGCAAAAACGGAGCCTGTCTAATAAGATATGAGCATGCTGACATCTACTACATCTTTATATAATGTCGCTTTCAACACCGTGCATATTAGGATACCTTCTGACTAGCCAAATGCTACCTAGCTGGGCTACTCCCACCGATGGTATCAAGCGAGCAAAAGCGAAGCTTTTCTAGAGAGATATTAGTGTGGTACGTCTATACGTGATGTCGGTTTCAATACCGTGCATATTAGACTACCTTTTAATCAGCTAGCTTAATGCTAGCTAGGGCACTCCTTACAGTGGTTTCGAGAGAGCAAGAGTGGAGCTAGAGCAATGGTATATTCGTGTGCTTAAATTTATGACCTGCGACATGGGTTTAGGCACTCTCTTTTACCGCCGCTTGGGGTACTTCTATAAGCTTTAGAAACTCCGAACACGATGTTAATGAAGATGCAGTTAAGGTTAGGCAGCCTTTTAACTGGCCGGCTACATACTGGCTGGGAATCTCCTAGCGGTAGCGTCGAGTGGGCAAGAGTTAAACTTAAGCCCTGCTATATCCATGTGCCGAATCTTCAAGCATTCAACCCAACGTTAAGGCTGATGCAGTAGAAATTAGGCTGTCTACTAGCTGGCCAAATACACAACTGTGGGGCCACTCCTAATAGTGGCATCTCGTTTCTAGAGTAGCATTTAAGTAGTAACGTTTCCGTGTGACTAGAGTACCCTAAAGCAATTTAAAGGTTCACGTAGTAGAATTTAGACTACCTTTTAGCTGGCCGGCTATGTGCTAGCTGGACTACTCCTCACAGCGGTGTCGAGCGAGCAGGAGCCGAACTCAGGCAGTGGATCCTAGGCTACCTTTTGATTGCCTGAATACATGACAATGGGGCTACTCCTAGCAGTGGCACCGAGTAAGCAAAAGGGAGGTCCTAGGAGCGCGATATCCAATTAGCCAGCCTTACAATCTAGGACCAAAGAGCGCCAAAGAAAAGGTGCATAGAAGCGAACAGATATTAGCACTAAGGAAAACGGAATAGATACGTCTATTTGCCACTGCTTGGAGTACCTTCATAGGCTTTTTTAAACCTAAACACGATGTCAAAGTTGACACAGTGGAAGTCGGACTGCCTTTTAACTGGCCGGCTGTATGTTTGCTGAGCTACTCCTTACGATGGTATCGAGCAAGCAAGAAGAACGCTCCAGTAGCGTAATATTCGATGGCCTAACTTTATGATATAGGAGTATAAGACTCCAAAGAGAAGATATTAGCACTAAAGAAAATGGAATAAACACGTTTATTCGCCACTGCTTGAGGTGCCTTAAGGAGCTTTTGAAACTCCAAATGCAATGTAAAGGCCGATATAGTGGAAGGCCGATAGCCACAGGCTGCCAAAGGTTCAATTCCTTTTTTTCCCATATTTTTTTATAGTGGAAATTAGACTGCCTTTTGACTTACCGACTAACTGCTAGCTGGGCTACTCCTCACGGTAGTGTTAAGCGGGCAAGAGAAAACCCGGAGCACGTCTATTTGTTAGTACCAGGTTTCTCAGTCTCTAGACGCGATGTCACAGTTACCACGGCGGAAAATTAGACTACCCTTTGACTGGCTATCTATCTACTAGCTAGGGTCCTCCTCACGGTGTTGTCCAACGGGCAAGAGAGAAGCCGTTGCAGTGTAATGTTGAGCTTGTAGACTTTTTAACCCCTAAACACGATGTTAAGGTTACCACAACAACTATCAGACTACCTTTTGACTGGCCAGCTTCGTACTAGTTGGGTTACTCCTCGCGGTGGTATCGAGCGATCAAGAGCGGAACCCATACAGTGGCATATCCGGGTACCCAAACTTATGACCTATTATTGTAGAGTGTTAACCAGCATCACGTCATGGGCAGAGTATAGACACCAAGCTCAGTCCGGGCCAAACAAGTGACTAGTCATTGTGATAGAAAGTCTACAAACAAGTTACTAAAGCCGCATCTTCCAGAACATGCTGGCGTACGCACTGGCGCCCACAGGCCTCAACCCCTAGCACTTCATGGTGACATGCTCCTCATGTTCGTCGTCCGACGCGTTGTTCGAGCTTCCCGCAGCACCCATCTTGGCGGCAGCCTCGTTCTTCCTCGCCAGGCTCATCGCCCTCGCCGTGACGCCGCCCCTCTCCGTGAGACCAAAAGCGCGAACTTCGAGCTTATGCAGAAGATTCGCCTCCTCCTTGGTCACCGTCTCGGGCGCTTCTTTGATCTTCGGTTCGATCGCGGCGACCGCTTCCTGGAAACTGGCCTCCTTGGCCTGGTTCGACAGCAGTTTTGTGAGAAGTTTCGTCATGCTTGGTGTGCTGCGGGTAGATATTTGGCCGCCGCGGAGGAGCGTAGCGATGTCGGACGTGCTTCGAGAGGACTTCTGGCCATCCTGGAGGCTGCACGGCATCGCAAGCTTCAGATCATGCTGCAGGCGTTCATGCTGCAGTTGTACATTGGCCGCCTCGGCGTCGTCGTCCTCCGGTACTCCTGCTGAGGCAAACTTCGCGGCGAACAGCTTCTTGCGCATCTTAGTTGCAAGGACCTGGAATAGCTCCAAATCCTCGAATGTGAGATCGCTATCGGGAGTGGCGTCGATCTTCGGGTCCACCATCTTTGCGAGCCCGCTGAGTGTCTGCATGTTGAACTTGGCTTCGACCCTCTGGAGAGTGGTCTCGTTGGCGCGAATAGTGGCCTCATTGGCGCGGAGGAGTTGCTCCACGGCCCCGATCTGGCTGATAGCCGTCTCTTCGGCGCGAATGAGTCGCTCTACGACCCTGACGCTGTTGAGGGTGCGTTGATCAGCGGTTCCTGAGTAGACGATTTCTTCGACTTGTTCGATGTGGGCGAGGAAGGTAGAGGTCGAGCCGGAAGCGAGATTCTCAAAGATCTTATCTAGGACGGTTTGGTTGTGCTGTGTGGGAGTCAGTATCATTGACCCTGCGATCGCAGTTTGAGGGGGTGATGACTCACTGATTGTTGTGCGAGTTGGGCTTCATCTAGAGCAGCTTCGGACGCCGGAGATGGGTCTTGGGCAACTTGCTCGGCAGTGAGTCTTAGAGGGACCCAAGTCTGCGCCGGAGTAGACTCATGGTTCGTCGTATTAGGATCTGATGAAGGCATGTTAGCGATGCCTAAGTACTTTGGTCCTGGAGGCTGCGACGGCGATGGCGAAGTTGGTGACAGGAAGAGAGAGGATTGAAATCATCCAGGTGGAGCGAGGTGAGTGTGCTGTTGATAGCCGCGTTTAAACGATGACGCGATAGCAGCGGCCTTCACCACACGCGCGCGCTTTTCTTCGGCTTTCCCAATCATTCAGCTCTGACAGATGTTGGTGAGTATCATCTCTGCACTCCAAATAACTAAAGATTTGTAGAGGCTAGAGGTGAAGATAAAGCGTGAATTATGGATGAACAAAAAGCAGTGAGTTGTGGGATGTGGTAGATCAAGAACTGCGAGCATACAACGTTATTCCCATCTCTATCAGGTACAATCTGTCGGCTCTTCCTGCCTATTGGTTTATTCAGCAACTTCTTGTATATCTCTCCTCCTGCCGCTCAATAGCTAGTTTCCTCTTCTTCTGAATGCCACTCAGTCCCTTGCTGAAGGCTTTCATGGCTCTGGTATTTTCAGCCACCCACCTTTGCTGAATCATGAAATGAATTCTAGCCCCACCATACCCTGATCTCTATACATCTTAGCGGCATCTGGACGGGGGCGGGTGGCGGGAGGGGAGCGATGCGGGTGAGAATGAGAGGTATTGGAGGGAGGTGTGGAGGAGGGGGTTTGCGCTTGAAAGGGGGCCGAGGCGAGAGGGAGAGATGGGTACGGTGCTTGCGGTGTAGCGGGTGAGAGTCTCTACGGAGTAGCCTGGGGATATGTGGGAAATAGGAGGAGGGGTCATGTGAAGGAGAAGTGTATTAATGAAATAGTGGATTTGATGACTGTGTCTGCGGCATAGAAAGGATGGATGTACCTGTATCTTGAAAGCGAGAAGTAGGGACTGTGTTTAAAACTATCGCCTAGCTACTATCCAAGCATGGCGGAAATGTAGAAATGCAAAGGTCTGGCGTAAAGACAAAAACTGATGCTCGAGAGATTATTCTTGACGAATGAATAGAATGTGAGGTGCGCATACGAAATCGGGCCCTTACCAAGGCTGCCAACCACGGCACCACATCCTAAGAGAATCATGCAACCTGGGTACGACGCCCCGACCCACACACGCTCTGATTCCAGCTATTTCTTTATTTTCACGTCGTCCTTCAAATTAGCCCAAAACCTTTCCATCCCCAGAAACACCCAGCACGAAACTACATCTACTTTCAACTCCACGGCACAGCAACAAAACACTTCCAGAGAAAGACGAACGACAACAAAATGGCTTCAAGCTACCATCTTCCTTACCGGGGTCTGCCGCAAGAACTCCTCGACATGATCTTCACCTACGCCCTCTGCCCGAATGAAGGCCTGACGATATGCTCCGCCGGAGAGAACGGACAGGGACCGGGCTGGGGTCATAGCCAACCATGCCACATCCAAGGCCTTGCAGCCGGGCTCTTGCGGACGAACTCGAAGACCTACCACGACACCAAGGCCATACTGTACAGCAACAAACGTATCACCCTGGCCACTCCTTCTATGGCCGCGTTCGAATTTATTGTCGACTTGCCTCTTCATATCAAAAGCGCCGTCCTACTGGCCGACATGTTGCCGAAAAGCCACCACGAGGGCTTCGCTAAGAATACCCAGGATATGCTCTATTTCCTCATAAAAAGGACGCGTTTGGACGACATCACGATCGTGTTTTCAGGCGATACGGACTACCACAACTCTTTTCTGACGGGCTGGTTCGTCGTATGTTGCCTCGTTAGAGCTCTTCGGCACGGCGACAGCATTAGCAAAATCCGATTTGTCTACCAAGGCAACTTTGAGAGTGTCGGTGTTCATGATTTTGTAGGCATGGAAGAGGAAGTTGAATACTTAATGCTGGATTGGGAAGATGGTCAGGCTCTGAGAGCGTTGAGACGTGAGAGATTCGGGTGCTCTAATGAAGACGAGCTCGGTCGCCGTGAGGCTAATAAGAGACACTCTCGTGCAGCTTGGAACAAAGCTGGATTTACTCTTGAACGGGATGTCAACCGAGTTGGAGAGGCGGGTACAGTGCTGGTGATCCGACGAGTGGGGGCGTCGACAAAGTAGGGCTGTGAGCGGGGCGGGGATGTTAGCGAAGAGAGAAGTCTGTCAGAATTACGAGAGAAGAAAATGTGAGGAGCAAAGATACGTCTGCTGTATACGAAGGACAGAAATCATCTTCACCTCAAGTGCAAGGACCGGGAGGAGGGGGGTGGTTGTTTCAAGGTATAATTTTCATGTAGGCACTGGGTATGCAGAGAGCTAGATGAAATAAATCATAACCACCAAAATCAAAGACAGAAGATGTCAAGGCTGCTTTTCGGGTTGACGAAACGTTTCAAATGTCGTTCCTCGGAGAACAGATGGCTTACAAAGCGGATGGGTCGGATCCCCAGACCTTCGGCCAGGATGGCGATCGGTGATCAGAGCAAGCCATCCCCACAGGTGTCGTGTCCCCAGTGGAGCACGCCACGGTAGTGTTCAGTCGGGGGCAGGGAACTCCGATGGCGACGTCTGAATCCGTCTTAAGCCTGTACTAAGTGGAACAGGTGGATTCAGGTTAAGACGTCATACGGCATTGGTCCCACGAGCGTCCGCTTCGTACGAGGACAACTACCAGTGTGCCAGCGGCTGGTAAGCGCTCGCGATACGCAAAAGATCGTAGAGGTGGTTGGTATCGTGGGCTGGCAGTCTGGGGACTCGTGTGGAGAGAGGTGGTCGCATCAGCACCTGGGCACGACGTTTAGGATGGGGGTGCTGCAACCCCACGCCAGCTGCAAACCTGCGCCAAGCAAATCCAGGGGCATCCAAGCAAGAGGGCTGCAGGTGTCAGCGTGCATCGAGGCTTGCTGCGCGGTGAGCGCCTCTGCCGGACGCCACATTCCAACCTGAAACCGTTCCCCTGGCCCGATAGGAGTGAATTCCAGCCCACGGCACATGTGAAAGAAAGGGGTCCTCCGCAGCCACGTCTCAGTCTGCACCAGCGGGTTTGGCCTCACAATTGGCCACCCGGCGTGCTGGTGAAAAATTAGCAGTCCCCAGTCCCTGGCGCGACAGCTGCAACCACAGCCAGAATTCCCCCGACGCACCGTACTGTCTGGCGGCGCCCGTTGGGTCGCAGCACGCCAGCTCTATGCCGCGCGACTGCGCATGCACGCCAATGCTGCACCTCGACGCCATCGACGTCGACAGTGAAAAAGGCTGCAAATCGTGCGCGGCCTTGCTGCCATGTTGACCCTCAGACCCACCCCGTGTTATCGGGGCAGCCATTCACGCGGCTGCTGCGTCGCCGCTGCATCGGGGATCACCTCCAGCCAAGCGACCAGCATTTCCCGCCAGGCAATCCTTCTGTCTTCCAAGGCTTAAGATGCCCTGCATCGAACCGATCCGTCCGCCTCCTTGCCTGCTGCTTTGTTTCATTCATCTGTCCGACATCCCGCTTGCTCCTGAATGAATTCTTTGTGAAGCGTGCTGCCACAAGACTGTCACTCGCTTCCTCCCGACGTCATTGTTCGCGGTGCAGCAGTTGACCAGCTCCCGCAGCAAACGACGCGCTCCAGCGCGAGTTGGACACACTACACCAAACTTCTTCGCCAGACCGCCCCTCCACCTCCTCTACCATGACGACGCCAATTGCCGAAATTCCTGAGCCCCAGTACCACATGCCCACCGTCCAGGACCAGCGCTCCTCCGACGAGGATGGCACCGTGGTGGGAGAGGGATCTTTCCTTGACGACAATACGAACACCGGCAGAGGACGCAGCAACAGCCGGTTGACTCTCAACACAGAAGGCCATCTGCGGCCAATGGCCTCCATGGGCTCCATCAAATCCCCGTCACAGTCGCGCGAGCAGGCTCACCGACTGGACGATGACTTGGCCATGCTCCAGGTGGAGCGGCAAATATCCCAGCAGAATAGTGACGAGCTGGGCCGAGAAAACTCGCAGACGCGTTCCATGCACCGCTCCAGGTCGCGTCGGGAGGATCCAATTGACGACTTCGATGCCGCTACCAACCCTCTCCACGAGAAGACCGCAATATACAAACCGCCCGAGAATCCCTCTACCACCTTTGCCAAGTTCATCAAGAAGGTCCACCATTCTAGCTTCTTGGTCCGATATTTCGTCTACATTACGCCCGTTGTCCTGATCATCCTGATCCCGCTGCTATTGGGGGCTCTTATATTCAAAAAAGCCTCGGTTGGCGGTGTTTTCCTCGTGTGGTTCTGTGTCTGGCTGGAAATAGTCTGGCTCACCCTCTGGGCTGGCCGAGTAAGTATCAGGGAATCTCCGTGTTCAACGCAGCTGACTTAGTTATAGATTCTGGCGAAATGTCTACCTTGGCCAATCGGATTGGTCTCCAGCCTTTTCACCAACAACAGCAAGAAGTGGAGGGACATGGGAAAGCAGCTCGAAGTGCCCGCGACGTTGTTCTTCTGGTGGCTTGCCATTGAGATATCCTTCCTACCGACGATGAAAAACCACCACTCCAACGGCAACAAGACGACAAAGAGCTGGGAGAAGACTATGAACAAAGTGCTCATCTCGATCTTCGTGGGCATGATTCTCAACTTCGTAGAGAAGATTATCATCCAACTCATCGCCATCAGCTTCCATCTGCGGACATACTCGGATCGAATTGAGCTCAACAAGTTCCAAATTGGCAGCCTGGCGAAACTCTACAAATTCTCAAAGGATAAGATTGCCATGGAAGATTCTGAGTTCGAGCAGAAGTCGGGCACTGCTTCTGGAGCACGCACACCTGGTCAGCTTGTCAAGGAAGCTCAGAAGAACACCAAGGAAGCCTTCAGCAAGTTTGGAGACGTTGCTGGCAAGATCGCTGGTGATTTTACTGGTCGCCAGATCGCACAAAGTAACCATCCCAACCAGGTTGTACTAACCCTCATGTCCACTACTGGTGGGAGTCAAGTATTGGCCCGCCGAATGTACCGCACTTTTGCGCGGGAAGACACCGAAACCGTTCACTCAGAAGATTTGAAAAGTGCCTTCGAAAGCGAGGAGGAGGCTGATGCCGCGTTCTCCATGTTCGACAAGGACATGAATGGAGATATTTCAATGGAGGAGCTAGAAGCCGTGTGCGTGGAGATTGGCCGAGAACGCAAGGCTATCACCGCCTCCCTGAAGGATCTGGATTCTGTTGTAAGCAAGTTGGACGATGTCTTCATGTTTGTGGTTTTCGTCATCACGATTCTCGTGTTCATCTCTCTCATCTCAACTTCGGCTGCTGGTGTTCTTACATCGGCCGGTTCCACCGTTTTGGCTCTCTCGTGGCTCTTCTCCGCAACCGCCCAAGAGTTCCTTCAGTCTGTCATCTTCGTCTTCGTCAAGCATCCATTCGATGTTGGTGACCGTGTTGGTATTTACGGAAACACCGGTGCCCTTGGTCGCGGTGATGACTACTTCGTTAAGGAAATTGCCCTTCTCTACACTGAGTTTAAAAAGATGGAAGGCCACGTTGTCCAGGCCCCTAACAGCTACCTCAACACCCTTTTCATCCTTAATCAACGTCGTTCTGGAGGTCTTGCCGAGGCTGTCCCTGTCATTATCAAATTCGGCACTACCCTCGAGCAGATTGAGACACTCAGAGCACGACTACTCGCTTTTGTCACGGAGGAGAAGAGAGAATTCCAGAACAAAATTCTTACCGAATTACGTGAGGTTACGGAAGCCCATTCCATCACTCTAAACGTTGTTTTCTTCTACAAATCTAACTGGCAAAATGAGTTACTTCGTCTCCAACGTCGCAACAAGTTCATCTGCGCCTTGATGGTGACAATGCAGGATGTTGGAATCGAAGGCCCTCGCATGCGGTTCCCTGGACAAAAGGAGTCTTTCCCCGTATATATGCAGAACCTTCCTCATACGGCTACTCCTGGCGCTGGCCACAATGGCAATCCTGACAACCCCAACGGTTTCCGCAACAACGAGTCTCAAGACGCACCATTCGTTCCCCCGATGGAGAACAGTTCCCAGTCAGGACACAGCCCCGCACCAGCTCGATATGGTTCTATTCTCCGTAACGGCGGTACCCGTCCTCGCGGTGAATCACTTGCTGCCATGGGCCGACGGGTTGATTTTTCCCTCGGTATGAAGGACATTTCGTCTGGCGATATGGCCGGCGATCTCTTTGAAGATCGAGATTCTCGAGACCAATCCCGGCTAGCTGCACTCCGGTTGACCAGCCCTTCACCTCGCGTTTCACAAGACACCCGATCGCGGTCGTCGCGCGACACAGAACGTACCACCAGCCACACCACCGCGATTGATGATTTCGCCCTGAAAGGGAGACTCAACCGCATCAACACCGACAGTTCTACCGCTCGTGATCGGAGCAACCACCGCAATCGCTTCTTCGGACGGGGCAGAAAGTCCGAGGATGAAGCCCGTATGATGGAAACAGGCATGGCTGAGATTCCTGAGGATGGCAGGCAAACATCGTCCAGCGACCGCCATCGTCTCGATCCACGTACGGGTTTGGTCAGCCCAGTAGCAATTCGCCTACAATCGGAGGAGAACCTTTCCCAGCATCACGCTTCCGGCGGTCTTCCACCGTCCTCCCACTCTCATGACCTCGATCTCCACATGCCTCCTCGGAGCCAGACGGATACCTTCGAGATGCGACGACTCCATTAGATGATACTCCTAGATTTTTCGTTTGTTAGAAATTGTCTGTTTTGCGGCATCAACGGCGCAGGCTGGCAATGGATGTTTGCCTCCACATTCTGCTTTTAATTGTTTTCAGCCCATTTGTAGATTCTCTTTGGGCTATGACTTCATGCTAGCGATCCTGGCCTGCTAGACCTTTGTTTTTTGTTCTCTCCTCTGCTACTTAAGTAACAGTCCGATGAAGAGCGAGCGAGTGGGAACATTTTCCATAGCTTTATTAGTGGAATTAGCATGGACTTCAGCTTATGACCATCTTTGTCGTGTAGGAATATTCGTGACTTTGATAAAAACTCAACTTGCGTATGTAAATTTTTAAGAGGTAGGATTTGATACATCTACGCTGCCCTCATAATACACACCTTCTCATCGCAACGTTCACCGCCCAACGCCAATCCCATGCTGATATTTATACGTCTCAATCGCACCCCTCTGCACCTCATACACCATCCCACCTCACAGGTGCTTAATCCGTCTTTCGACCCCCAGGTGTCTAAGATGCATCCTAAGCACGCGCAGGCTCCGTCGGTTTGTCCGGGACTTTCACATCAGAAAACTCGTCCTGCGAAACTGCCTTGATCGTGAACGCATCTGTGTGATCATTGTCAATCCCTAGCTCAAAGTCCAACAGTGCTCCATCCCGTATAGTAACGTACAAACTGAGATTGTGAAAGTGACGATGGCGGCGCCGGTGGCAATGTTCTTGAGGAGGAAGGGCTGCCGTGCGCGGATGAGGGCGGCGGATTGCTTGTAGTTCTTGTCGTAGTAGCTTGAGCGGGGGAGGCTGCGCAGATTTCAGTTAGAGGGGTTATAGAGGAATTGAGGGGGCGGAGGAGAGCTTACATCGGCATCCTGGCGGTTTGACTGCGGTTGTGGTGGCCGAGAAGTAGTGGTGATGGAGTAGAGGCGTCGTCGAATGTGAGGTTGAAGTGGTCTCATCTCGTCCATCATAAATTGTGGCCCGTGCGTTTCCTCCGCGTGCGCCAGCTCTTTCACGTCTTGCTTCATTGTCCTCTCCCCACGCGCCCTCCATCACTAACCCGCACACCAACTTGCCCGCCCGCTGCTCTGGGCCCGGAATGCGGTGGCTGCTTGATTACACCACTGCTTTGACGAGCCTGAGCCGTTGCTGAGGAGGGTTCTGTTCTGCGATCTAGCTTTCACTGCGCGTGCTCCGCAACTACACATACAACCCTTCAAATCACTTCTACCTCTCTCCCTCCGCCTACTCTTCTTTCCCTACCTCTACTATCGCCCTCCCTCTCCCTAGCCGAACGCAACCATGGCCACCAACCCACTCTCCACCAGCACGACCACAATCGCCCAACTCGAATCCGCCCGCAACCTCGCGCTGGGCGACGCGCGCTACTACAATCAAATCCTACTAGGCATCCTGCCCCTGATATCCGGCGCAAATATCCCGGTAGAGCTGCAAAGATGGGGCGCCGATTTCATTGCGGAGGCGTTTGCGAATCCGGTACTCCTTCCGGGGGACAAACAGACGATGGCGATTGAACCGTCCAAGGATGCGCAGAACATGACAGTAATTGAAGCCCTAAAAGGATACCTGGAGACGAGCCAAGACGCGGCTGTCGTGCGGAGTGTGGTGCAGGCGGCCGCGAGCGTGTATCCGCTTGTGTTCAGGCATACGTGAGTTGCTTCCCCGTGAATGTGGCCCACCGAGACTCTTTTCTATAGTCGTAGCGGAGGGCTACTTTTGGCATGTAATGGGACCTAATATTATATGTGCTTTTTAGGATAGTCAATCCCTCCGATACGCAGAATTGGCAGGTCATGGCCGCAATCAAGTCGAACATACTGCGCAGGATGGACTCGGCGCCGCCGGGCGTCAGGATCTGCTGTATCAAGTTTGTGCAGCGCGTCATTCAGGTTGAGACGCCGGGCTTGATTTCGGATCCGAGACGTCCTGAGCAGAATGAGATTTCTCTCGCTCTCGTACCGCGCGATCATCCGCTGCTACAATTGCCGAATCTGGAGGCTGAGGCGTCGGGACTTCTGGATCGGCTGCTCGACATACTGCAGAGTGATATCAGGTTAGGCAAATTGGAAGTATACACGGGGACAGTTCTGACGGTATACAGTGATGCACTCCTGGTTACGGCAACGCTGAATTCTCTGGGCACGTTGGTCCGCTGTCGACCCGTCATTGCAAACAAGATCATCTCGGCAGTTCTTAACTTCAATCCGTTCAAGCTTGCGAATTCGCCCCTTACTTCCAAGTCGAAAGTCATGATGAAGGCAATGGAGCGTACGGGGCGGGCTCTGCTCGTGAACCTCATGAAGAGGTATGTTATCATAGATGTAGAACTGCCTTTGCCTAACTGACTGTTCCTAGGGAACCTGGGAACCCCTTCAACGCCCGAATACAGCAATATGTGGAGCGCATGGCCCGTCTGCGCATCGAGGTATTAGACGATACTAACCGCAAGCGCCCAGCACCTTCAGAGCCCACGGATGGATTCGATCCATCCAAGCGACCGCGTCTCGAAGCCCATGGCCAAGTGGTGGGTGCACCACCGCCAGGCCCAGTCAGCTTTGCGGACCTCTACACTTTGACCCATGATGCGGGAGCCAAGAGCTTCGATGTCCAAGTGATTCCAATTGACACGGTGGTTCAGATCATTGTGCCAATGTTGATGCGGATCGACAAAGGGAAGATGGACGATGCGATTAACGTATGTGATTATTTTGCTCGAACCCTGTTTCGTGCCCCTACCCTTGCCCCTAAGGCAGCCCTATGTGCATGCTTCAGTGTCACGTGCCTTTCGATCCCATCCGAAGATACATGAATTTCAGCACCACGTCACCCTCTCACGCATCAACTACTAGTAATATCATCTCGAAACACATAGCTAACCAATTTACAGACCGTCCGCGCTCGCCTATTGACCCTCAGCAAATTACCCCCACAACCCACTGCTTCCCTCTCCGGGCCAGACGACGACGACTACGAACCCGATTTCGCGCCGCGTGAAGATGCCGAACAACTCTCAAATAAGCTCGCCAATGCGCCCCCCGAAGGCCTCGATGTCCCCCCCTCCACCTCTCTCGCCCCTTTCAAACTCCCCCAAGCACCCCCTATCACCGAAAAAGAACTCGAGGACTACGGGAACTCAACCATCCGCCGCGTATTTGACACCATGAATGCGCTGTCTACCCCCGCGAAGAAGACGAAGCCGGGCTTCAATCGATGCGCGGCGAGTAGCTATGACCGCGAAGCGTGGATGACGATCATCGCGCGCCTAGCGACGCGAGCAGGGATCGGATTAGGCGACGAAGAGGAGGACGAAGTCGCCTATGCTGGTGGACCAGTCAAGATTAAATCAGAGGGAAAGCGGGTCTTAAAGAGCGGCTGGAAACTCAATGAAGCAATCCGCGAGATGCTATATCAACACATCATGGCCGACTGGCGGCGACGGATCGATTTCGCGACCAGCTGGCTGAGCGAGGAGTGGTACAACGACCGAATCTCTGGCGACTTCTTCGCCGCGCAGACCAGGAAGCTGAACGGCAATGGGAATGGGAGTACGGCGGCGACCACGCCGCAGACGCCGAATTACACGAAGTGGGTCCTTAAGCTGCTGGATAGCATGCTGCCGTATCTAGAGTCTAATGATAAGGGCATTATTCGCTTCTTGTCGGAGATCCCGGCGATTGACGAGCAGATCCTGACGAGGGTGAAGCGTATTGCGGAGGATCCGGAGAGGGTGGGCTTGACGGTGAATGTGCTACATTACCTTATTTTGTTCCGGCCGCCGGTCAGGGAGATGTGCGTCGGGGCTGTGGAGGATCTGTGGCGGAATTGTAAGTGGGATCTGTTGATTATTGGAAAGTGAATGGGAGCTAATTGTTGATCAGATGACGGTGCGAAGACGAGCACGCGGAAGCTACTCCTGAAATGGCGGCCGGAGGTTCTGCAAGAAGAGCTGGTGAAGGCTGAAAATGCGAAGGTGAATGGGGAGGCGTTGGGGGTTGGTGGACCGGTCGCGGCTCAGGATGAGATGAAGGCGTAAAGGATTAGCGTCAGATATCTGGGTGCATTCAAGATGGGGCCGGGGAAATTCGCCATTCGACGCTGATTCGGATCGCGTCGGCTGCGAGGGATGCAAGCTCTCTGTATGCATAGATGCATCAGGTGGATGCCATGGGTGTTACTGGTCAGGGGAACGGGGTTTGTAAGAATAGTATCGGATGCTAGGCCATACAGCGTCTATGCGGCTGCGGGGGAGGCTGTTCCCGGAACTCCGCTAAGTTGGAATGGCCACAGGGATTGGCAATGCGTACACAGTAGATCCAAACATAATCAGCTGGATTCGAACAGTCTATATCCCGTGATAGTCACGTGATTTAAACAGCCTCTGATACCTTTCTTGATCCACTCTGGTCAGAGCGGCTCCGTCTCCCAAAGAGACAAGCCGGGCTCCGCATCGAAGTTCGGGCCGAAGTTGGGTTGGTCTTGTAGGGGATGCCCTTCCGTTCATGGACTGGACACCTTCCTTCCACACCAATAAGGTTCCAGTTCTCTAGCTTCTACTCCTCTACGCGTTTGCTTTCTCTACCGCGCTCTGCCGTATGCCCGTTTGACTCACCTACTCTAGCGTTTCCTGCGACTGGATCACACAATCACCGTGTGCACTCGTGGCTGCAGTGCACATCGCGTACGAAAGAGCCAGCGGAAATATGTGTCCGCAGTCTCCACTCTGGCGCAGATAAAATCGGGGCTGGCAAGTCTGATGGACTGGGTCTGTTATCAGCGAATTTTCTCCCTGGGGTGTGTTGCAGGTTTCGCTGATATGGGGAATCTGGGGCACTACTTCATAAGGGAGTGAGGAGATACCCATTCTAAACCCATCCATCAAAGTCCTTTTCTATCTATCTTCTAACAATCTCATTTTCCTCATATTACCCATCCATTATTCTCAAAAGTCAGTGATTGTATCCTTCAACAACCATGGACCCCAAAAAACGCCACATCCTCCTCATCGGCTGCTACATCTCCCTCTCCGGGCTCCTCTACGGCCTCGACACCGGCTCCATCGGGCCCATCACCTCCATGGCCCAATTCACCACCTCCATCGGGCCCCTGACGCCCTTGCACCAGGGCCTCTACGTCTCCAGCTTCCTGCTCTCCGCCGCCCTCTCCTCCCTCGCCTCGGGCCACGTCGCCGACAAAATCTCCCGCAAGTACGGCATCCTCACGGGCGCCTTCCTGACGCTCGCTGGCACTGTCGCCAGCGCCGCGTCGCCGAACCTCGCGGCGCTGGTCTGCGCGCGCCTGCTCACGGGCGTCGGCGCGGGGCAGGCCATCTCCGTCACGACGGTGTACCTGGTCGAGATCGCGCGGGCTGAGGTGCGCGGGACCCTCGCGTGCCTCATCCAGTCGTACATCGTGTCGGGCGTCGCGCTCGGGTACTTCATCGCGTACGGGACGCGCGGGCTCGCGGGCAGCCTGGCGTGGCGCGCGCCGTTTGTCGTCCAGGCGGTCGTCGCGGCGTGCTTGTGCGCGGGGGCGGGGTTCATGCCGTTCTCGCCGCGGTGGTTGGTAAGGTCGGGGCGGGCGGAGGAGGCGAAGCGCGTGTTGATGCGGTTGCGGGAGCCGCTGGAGGCGGAGCAGGAGTTGTTGGAGATACGGCAGGCGGTTGAGGCGGAGAGGATGCGGCCGGATGCCGGGTGGGGGGAGATGTTTGGGAGGAGGTATGTGGGGAGGACGGCGTTGGGGTGTTTTTTGATGGCGTTTCAGCAGTTGATGGGGGTGAGTTGTGCTTTTCTTTAGGTTGGCTTCGGGTGGGGATGGTAAGGGGATGTGAAGCTGACGTGGTGTAGATCGATGCGATTCTCTACTATGCGCCGATTGTGTTCCAGCAAGCTGGTTTTACGGCTGAGCGAGCGTCGTTCCTGGCGTCGGGCGTGTCGGGGATTATAATGGTCCTCTGCACCGTTCCTGCGCAGATATGGGTCGACAAGTGGAGCCGAAAGAAGACGCTGGGGTTTGGAGGGCTAGCCTGTGCTACTTGCTTCATCGTGATCGGGTCTCTGTACGCCAAATACGGCAGCGTGGAAGACGGAGGCGTGGTGCTGAGTTCGAAGTCAGCGCAGTGGACCGTCATTGTTCTGATCTACGTCTTTTCGGCCAACTTCTCCTGGTCGTGGGCTGTTGTAAGTTCATCTTCCTTACTTTCGTCGTATCAGTAAGTGACTAACGATGCGGTATCCAGGTTGGCAAGATCTATACCTGCGAAATCATCCCCACCCGCCTGCGAGCAAAGGTCTGTGCCGTCGAACAGTTGACGAACTGGCTGGTGAACTTCATCATTGCGCTTACTGCGCCGCTCTTCCTGAGGTCGTCGCCGAGCGGGCCGTACTTTCTCTTCGGGTTCTCGACGCTGCTGGCTGCCACTGTGTGCTTCTTCATGCCCGAGACGGCGGGGAAGTCGCTGGAGCAGATTGAGGGGCTGTTTGAGAAGAATCAGAGCTTCCGTCCCTCGGTCGAGGTTGAGGCTGGAAACCCTCCGCAGATGAGTGCCGTGGACGATGTAATCCTGTCGAGTATTGTTCCAAAGGGAGAAATAGCTGTGTGAAAATAGTCTAGCAGATAGGCATCCACGGTAGATGAAAGAATCGTGAAGCATAATCGGTAAGCTGGGGGCGTGAGGTTCTCAAGCGGTATTGAGTGACATCACTTCGTCGCGTGTCAGCTATATCAAAAGCTATTTTGGCGTAGACCGCACTCTTTCCAAGCACGTACTTCGAATTATTTTGCTATCCTTTCAGAAATTCGCATCCTCACAAGTACAAGTGCAAGTGAGACAACTCATGGCCCAGTTGGTCGTGAGCAGCGCTCTGGCTCCTTCGTGATCCGGGATTCGAGTTTCTTTTGCCTGTGATCGCAGAGATCTTTGCCCTGGGTTCGATTCTCTAGGTGGGACTTGCTTTCTTTTTGTGTAGTTGCACATTTGAATCTGTGTCCATAGAGTTCTTGGCAGCGGTCATAAGAGCAGACGGATAGAACTTTTTGGGACTCACCTGCCGATAAGTTTGAAGCTTGATTGTTGAACGTTGGCTATGACATATGGCCTCGCGTGAATAATGAAGGCGACTACTGAAGCTAAAATTGAATAGAGCATTGCAAAAGTGCACGACAAGAACGCTGGTGGGACGGGCTTAGGAGTCTTGGTGCAATCCCGCCCCATCCAACACCTCAGATAGCTCCTGCAACCCCCTTTACAATCGTGAAAGAAAGAAATGTGGAACATTCAACACGATGAGCGATACGCGAGAAGCAGACTTCCAACAATATTGGCCGCAAAGCTATTGATGATGAATTAATCCCTGGATGCACGACTCCATCTCACAACCAGGCATCCAAACACACGTCCCACAAACACCCCCCCGGCTCCAAAAACCCCCGACCCGCTCAAGCCAGCCAGGCTTCGCGTCGTCCTTCCCGCCCCTGGCACCCCCTGCACGACGCACGATTATAATATCAGCTAAATCACCCGGCATTCAGATTCCTCCGCATAACGGCTGTCCGCCAATCACGAGCCACTCTCATTGTACCTACCACCTAAGTGCTATCCAGGACCACCACCGGCCACCAGGACTTAGGAGCGCCTTACCGCCATACGGCCCGGATTTAACTAGGACATTTCGTGAGATTGGGCTCGCGATGCGAAGGCAGAATGCCACACGTCACCGGAGGTAAGTAAGGGTAAACGCCGTTGGGGGTGGGCCATATGAAGAGATCGCCGGCCGCATTTTGGAATGGAAACAGCCTCGATCTGGATAAATCTCTGGCTATCACGTGCGGCTGTCCATTCACTCTCATATCGACCATCCTCCCTAATCCAGGCCTTCTATCTTTCCAACAACTCGTTCACGTTATTGCTACTGCTGTTTGTTTGTCGACCATGGCCTCCCTCACCGGCTTCCTCCGCTCCCAACTCCTCGTCAGACTGCCCCTCCCCACAGCCTCGTACGCCGGCAAAACCGTCATCGTGACGGGCAGCAACGTCGGCCTGGGCAAGGAAGCAGCGCGCCACTTCGCGGCCCTCGGCGCCTCGACGCTCGTGCTCGCCGTGCGCAGCCTCGCAAAGGGCGAGGCCGCGAAGAAGGACATCCTCGCCACCACCAAGCGCCCCGCCGACACCATCCAGGTGTGGCAGCTGGATATGGGCAGCTACGCCTCGGTGCAGGCCTTCGCCGCGCGCGCCGCCAAAGAGCTCGAGCGCATCGACGTGCTCCTCGAGAACGCGGGCATCGCGACGAACGGCTACGTGCAGGCCGAAGACAACGAGAGCACGATTACGATCAACGTGGTGTCGACGTTCCTGCTGGCGCTGCTGATGCTGCCGAAGCTGCGCGAGAGCGCGCGCAAGTTCGGCACCCGGCCGACGCTGAGCATCACGGCGTCCGAGGTGCATCACTGGACGAAGTTCGCGGAGCGCAAGGCGCCCGAGGGCATGATCTTCGAGACGCTGAATGCTAAGGAGACGGCCAACATGGCGGAGCGGTACATGACGAGTAAGCTGCTCGAGGTGTTTGCGGTCAGGGAGCTCGCCGAGAAGAGTGAGGGCCCGGTGACGGTTAACTGCTTGAATCCGGGGCTGTGTCATTCGTGAGTTTGCGCGTACTCTGGTTATGGTGCCATGGGGAGGCTAATGATGTGCAGCGCGTTGACGAGAGATAAGGGCCCGGCGGCTTGGGTTTTGGCTGTTATGAAAGCGTTGATTGCACGGAGTACGGAAGTTGGGAGTCGGACCTTGTTGAACGCGGCGGGCTATGGGCCTGAGTCGCATGGAAAGTACATCAGTGATTGTAAGATCGAGGAGCCGAGTGCCTTTGTTCGGAGCGCGGAGGGTAAGAAGACTCAAGCTAGAGTTTGGGACGAGTTGATGAAGAAGCTGGAGGCCATCAGCCCGGGTGTGACTAAGAACTTGTAGACATGTAATTGGCAGTCAAGTTGTAAATATCGTTTTGACCATCGTCCAATACCCCGCAGAAGTACCGCAATGCTACTGAGCTTTTGAAGTCGTTGCCTACGACACTGTGCCACAGTGCGCTACCAAATGTCTGCACACATTCTGTCATCACTGCTTGAGGTGCACCTACGGAGTCTGAAATATCAGGACAGGATGTAAAGCTTGATGCGTATGGGTTGAGCTAGTTTTGGCTGCCTAACAGGGCGACTCTTGATGGCGGTTCCAAGCAGCGAAAGCGCACCCAAGCCGTGGCTTCTATGTGCCCAGACCCTTGAACTAGTACATCACGTTTGTCGAGTAGATAGTTCAGAGCTCAATAGAGAACTTTTCTCTCAATCGGGCCCCGAAAGCGTAGAAAGTCAACGGAGCTGGTGCCAGGACGAGGCTAACGAACGCGAACGCCGAGATGCCCCATCCGTAGCCGTGCTTTTCGAACAGAGCCGGCATAAAGAGCGGGACAACACCGCCAGTGATTGACTTTACAACTGTGCCAGCGGCAATAGCTGAAGCGGCGTATTTCTCGAAGGAATCGATGTAGTAATTTTGCGTCGTGTTGAGGATCATTACTTGCCCGATTCCGTAAAAGAATGTGCTCGAGATGGAAGCAAACCAATGGACTAGGTGTCGCTCCTCGACGGTCCAAGCAAACCTTTGCAACGTGAGTATTCAATTCTCACGCTTGAAGACGACTTGGTAGCTTACCCAAAGAGGGATACGGGAATGAGAACGGCACCGATATTGGCTAGTGGAAGTCGAAACTCTGGCCTCGCTTTATCGTCATTTTCTCGAGTAAGCCTCTTGTACACTGTGTCAATCCTCGGAACTAAGAACAAACAACAGTCAAGCTCAGAATATACGACGATCCCGAGTAAATATCTTGCATATTCGTGTAGATGCTATAAGTCGTTGCAAATATCAGAGCTTGGTAGATACCCATGGTTGCCACGATAAGCTGGACGAAAATGCGAACAGGGCGAAGACAGGATCGCGCAAGCTTCCCTCGTAAAGGCCGAGAGTCTTCACCCTCACAACGGTACTGTGCGTCCTTCGATTCGGTCTCGAGCTCGGTTTTCCGAACGGCAAGAATAGTTGGTGCGTACGTTTCTCGCAGGAAGAAAATGCCCACCAGAGTATTGACGCTACAGACTATGGCAAGGATCCAGAAAACCCAGCGCCATCCCAGTCTCATAACGGTTATACCCCCGAAGAGCGGGCTTAGCGTTGGCCAAAGTAACGGTCCTAAGAGATATCACCCAAACACTCCAGCTCTTTCTTGCGGCACAAACATATCACTTATAGTACCACCGCCATTAGCAATCCCTACGGCCCGGAATAATCCTGAAACTGTACGGAGGGCGATGAGGGAGGCAATGTTCGGAGCTAAAGCGGTCGGTATTTGGAGGAGTGAGAATATCGTGAAGCACACAAGATATAGTCGCCTTCGACCGAAGGTCTCAGACAAAGGCGCCAGTATGAGAGGCCCTAGGCCTAGCATCACTAGGAACCCGGTCGTTGCCGCAATGATAGCGGTTTCGGGGGGGTCAAACTCGTCTGCGATCTCAGAGATGCCTGGCGTAAACATTGCGCTTGCTAGAGGACTTAAAACTATAGCCGCGTCAGCCAATTGGCCCATATCAAGTGAAGCAGCCATATCTTACTAGCCATGAGAGCAATGATTGCTACGTTGAGTAGCTTCTTAGGTCTCGGCCACGCCCAAGGATTTTCTGGATCATCTTGAGAGAGCTCAAGAAGCTATAAGAATGTTAGTTTGAACTTGGAGTTTGAAGACATTGAATCATACATGATGCTCATCAATACCTTCCTCCTCATTATTTTCTAGAAGCGGAGAACGCTCATTATGCGACATAGTGTACTGAAATCAAATGCTGCGTGACAGGATTTTGTGATGGAGGAACAACGGAAAGAAAGACCACCAAAAAAAAGAAACTACAAAATGAGGTTTAGTAAGAGCAATAATGATGCGGTAAACGCTAAATTGAATCGGGGAAAGTCGATCGGTCAAAGAAACTCAGGGTCATGACGTGTAGGTGTCATCGATGTGAGGGGTCAAAGCTTCGACCAATCACATCGAACCACTATTTGGTCTTCCCCTTTGAGAACGGATGGTATGGCGACGTGTATATGTGGGTTTATTGCTACAAATGTGCTGTAGATCTTCCCTGCTGTAGGTAATTAATGACTTGCGCTGCATTACAAGCACCTGTCGAGAAACTTCAGAGCGCCATGAAGAAATCCGCCGAGCCGATGTCGATGTATTTGGCCATTTTCGTGAAAGTTGTTCTTCTTGGTACGCGACTCCGGTTCATCGGCATATTTTGGTAAACTACGCACGTCCATATCGATACTGGTGATGGTGCTTGATTCTCTCTGTAACAGACATGGCAATATGGCAACCTTCCGTGAGACAGCGATCGGTAAATTTGATTCCGGCCGCCTGAAAAGCGTTGTATACATTGGGAGTGAAGTTGCCATGGTCAAGGATGGTCACGCTTTTGAGATTTGGAAAGCCCGAAGGCTTTGTGAGTTGGATGATTCGAGAAGGAACCAGCTCGCCAAACGTTCCATGAACTGTCAAGTGTACCAGTGACTGGGGGAGACTGTCAATTAGAGCTGGAGGGTGGCCGGCGCCGCTGTATTTAAAGATAAGGGGTGTCGGGGCAAAAATCGTTCGCAACCGTTGAAACTCGCGGAAATCAATCAACATCCTAGTCTCCGCTAGTTTCCCGTGGTCTGCATAAGAGAGGTGGAAGCTTTCCAGCGAATGCTTTTGCACTTGAAGGCTATCCACAAGAGCGTCTATGCAGACCTTCGGGGGAAACATCGGTGTCTTGACAGTAATAGATCGAAGGGCCATGAAGCTACTGATAATACTTTTCGGGAGAATGTAACCATACAAGGAGAGACCTCGATTGGGCGAAAGGCATAGATGTTCGATTGGTGATACCATCTCAGGGAAAGAGTCAGACGGCCCATTAACTTCGGGCCTATCATCGCTGGCGTGCCATCCTTCGATTTCTAGGGTGCGGAGCGAATTGACGTGCAGTAGCGAGTACAAAGTGGAACTTCGCAGCCCCCGAGGGGTCGTAAGAGAAAGTTTGCGAAGGAATGGAAGACGTTCGGGGTGCTCCTGAAAGAACCGCAGCGGGTGGTAAACAGTTAGACTGCCTGTCTGCATTGTAGATGGTGGTAATTTTAGTGCTGTGAGGCGTGGAAGTCGGAACAATATTGCTGTGACCCATGATTGCAGCGGGCTATTGCCCAGCGCGGCACCCAAGACAAGCTCAACGTCTGATATGGCAGATCTCAGAAGACTTTGATCATGTGCTGATAGATCAATCAGATCGATCAGATGATCCACCTCTTGCTCTAATTCCACCAAGTCGACATGTACACTTCTGACGCTTGCCGCTAATGCAGGGGTGCTGAGAAGTAATACTGATTGCCTGAGACTCTTGAGACTCCCAGGACGGAGTTTTATGTTCTGATAGCGAAATGTGTCCGTCAAGCGGGATATTCGCTTCGATGTCAGACGTAAGCTGATGAAAGCAGGTTGCTCGACGATAGGGGTCCAAGACTGATCAAACGTTTCGAAAATATGCGCCAGAATTTTCAATATTAATTCTTCGGGCATATTAGCAAGCTGATCTTGTGAGCTGCCCTCCACCGGCGCGACCATGACTGCTACGGGGACTTTATGCGTCATCCACCCGAGAAAAACCGAACGCAACTCGAGTAGAAGATTGTGAGAACGCGATATGCGAAGGTTAGTAAGTTGAGGACGATGTATAGGGAGAGTAAGAAGTTCCGGCTGTGGTGCGCAAAGACAGCTGAGAGCTGAGACCGTTGGACCAATGGACTTCGTATTTCGGGACGGGGAAACCTTTCACTGCCGTATCCACTGCAGGATAGGTAGACCTCAGGAGAGTGAGACAATTGAGAGACTGAAATGATGGAGGAGACGCTGTCTGTGAGCAGGTATATTCCCATGTCGCTATTGCGTGGTTCACTGACTGGAATATATTTTAGGATGTCTTGGCGTCACGTGATGACTGACATGCATGAGTTGAATACAACGTTTTGTATATAAATTTACTTATTGACCTGTTTTAGAAGCACAACGCTACACTTTAGATATTATATTGCTCTAGGCGCTATGTGGCTTATCGTGATTCGGTTATTCGCTCCACCCCATTCCACCAAGGTCTATATCAACCCTAATCTTAGAAGGCCTTGATTGTTGGCTTCTTTTTTTGGGCTACTGAGGCCTTTTGCTCTGGTGCAAGCTCTATGCTGGCACTTAGTAACGGACACACGTACATAGTAGCGGATGCGCTCGTCCAGAAGGCCGTATGACTGGGAATAATCTGAACGGTTGTAAAAGGAGCTATAGCGGCAATAGTAATTACTAGATGGAGCGGGTGGGAACTTGAAGACTGAATTGGGATACTCCTGACAGAGCGAAAAGGTGGAGTTTTACGGCTTCAGTAGCGTGAAGATCGAGTTGCTGGTTGTCGTTTGTACCACCACGGTGCGGTTCGAGCGTGCGTACTTTACCAATAAGAACGGAGTCGTAGATCGTGCTTCCAGGTTTTTCGTCTTGTTCTGCGGTGACAACATCCGGCGGTTCTTCGTAGTCGTATCGGTAGCTCCAAAATTAGGTCCGATCCTTCTTGAATCCTGCTGTGATGAAGTTGGGAAATCTAGCAGTCGGTGACATCCTGACTTCTGCCGTGATAAATCTCAAGTTTTGTTCTAGGCAATTGACCTTTGAATACACCAAGCTTGCCGTATATGTACGGGGATAAAATCACGTTGAGGTTGAAATTTGGGAGCGGCATTGAAGCGAGGTAGATAGAGAAAATGCTTGCGTGAAAAAGCGTTTTAGATGAGCTAAGGTGACAACGTGAGAAATTTTACATGGCAATTATACTTTAGACAGATGCATTGAGAACATTCGACAATGGTATGTGAGCCTAGAAGAGTACTCATACTAGCGGCAATATTTTCCCGCCGTAGTTCCCAAACCTGGTACCCTATCATGACGGCCGTTTCGTTAAGCTCAGGCTAATCCCTACCAAGGCTTAGCAACGCCCTGAACGCCCCATTTGCCGTTGTGGAGCTGTAAGCGCTATGTATAGCCGCAGCTTCTCAACTCTGGCTGTTTCTGCCTAGTTTCCGAACACAATTCTGTGGGACCTAGCAGAGTTTTCTCTCTTGGGCACATCGTGTTTTTGTGATTGGCCGGAATGTGTTGATTTTGGTCTAAGATTTTCCAAAGTGCCGGCCAAATAGGTCCCATCGATAACGCAGACTTTGAGATGTCCGGGCAGTGTGGTTATTGATGAAAGGTGAGGCACAAAAACGTGGCAGTGGAGATGCGAAGCGCATGGCTTGGTGGTACAGCGGTTACAGCCATTTATACCTGATACACACGACGCATGGCAGATACATACCGTGCCACAAGGCTGATTGTAATTAATCTCCAGCAAATTGAAAGCCGTTGAGCAATCGCCTTGGAAGAGTTCCTCGGTGGTGAGATATCGGGTGCGAGCGTATCCGATCCGGTTCGTTTCGTACTGAATCTGTCATGAATACCGTCTGAGTCGGAGTCACGTCCGCAAGCAGTCGTTGGATCGCCGTGCGTCAACCAACTCTGCACGCTCACGACGCGATAGTGGCACAGCAGGCGTCAGTGTCTCTCAGTGACACGCCCAAGAGCAAGACTGAGTGGGCGTTTGCGAAGAGCCTTTCGGATGCAAGGCGGTGAACGGTGAGAGACATTGAAACAATGCTCACCATACCTTTGTAGCCCCACGGATCAAAAAGAACCGGCTAGGAGCGAATCAACGCACGACTTTACAGCACTCCAAAAAACCTGACCGCGCAACGGCGCAACACGGGCGCACCCCAGTCTTAAACAGTCCCTCCCCGCTCTTGAACGATGCATAGACTAGCTACAAAGGTAGATGCACGTCCGCCTCGGGGCTCGAAATCCTGCTTTTCACGCGAGACGCGGTCCTGGGAGGCAGCGCGAGCCGTGGGCGCATCAATTGATATTCGGGCGAAATAGTGGGCAGCGGCATCCTGGCGCGCAACTCTGAGACCCTTGATGCCTGACGAGCGCACCCTGATCGTCAGCGCCTTTCCGCGCCATCCGACGCACCTGGGAGCTTTGTGTGTTTTGGCGTGATGCAGTTTGCGAGCGTGGCCGGTGAAGTCGCTGCTTCCGGTGTTGATGCGAGCGAGCGCTGGCTACACCAGCTTGCCCGCCTCCCCATCCACTCTGCTCCATCCTCGCAAGCTCTAGACTCGTCTAGGTGTACGTCGTCGGCCTCACTAGGGCCAGCATATCCGCGAATCTGCCACCGAGTGACGCTATCCTGTATCCACCACCTCTGCGCCCCAACAACTCTCCACACCAGCCTCCCGCAGCCACGCACTCGTTGTTCCTCTCTGGCTTCCTCACGATCGCTGGGCTAACTGTCTCGTCTCTCCAGCTGCATCTGCATTACTGCTTCATTTCTTCTTATCTTTCACCAACAAGCGCCCGGACCGCACCGATCGTTACCCGCACATCATTGCAACCTAGCTCACCACTGCCGTCATCTCCACCGCCTTCGCCGAACCTGAAGCTCAGGCCGTCAGTCGCGCTGTGAAGCCTCACACCGTCCCTTCGTTTGTCCTTGGTTCTGCCGTAGCCCGACTGCAAATCATGTCCGCCATGGAGCGCCCCCAGCAGAGGCAGCGGTCCGCCACGACCTTTAGCTTCAAGAGTGACAAGAGCCATAGCTCCAAGAACCAAGAAAAACACCAAAAGGAATCTCTGCGCGAGTCCCACGAGGAGAAACGCAAAAGCCACCTCAATTCCAAGTCGAAGGCCGACCCGAACGCTGCCATGACCGAGAACCAGCCCAGTAAGCTCTCGAGCAGCAACTCCAGACGTCTGATCCGTTGCTAACGCTGTCCCAGTTGCTGCGGCGCTCGAGAAACCTACCCTTCAGTCCCTCCGATCCTTCCAACACACCGATGTCCACGGAAACCCGATCGGTACGCCTCTCAATGCCCACAACAGTGCTGTTTGCTGACTTCCGCTTGCAGCTGAGCCCGATCTATCCAATCCCACACGACCGCGCTGGGAAAGGTACGATATGCCACAATTGCACGCCTTGAGATCACGCTGACAGCATATACAGACCGCTAGACACTATCAAAAGTTTCGAAGCCGCCATTGACAATGAATACAAGCGGAGGAGGTCGGTGTTGCGTGCAGGTGGGTCACAACTCCGTCTACATGCTCCTGCAGCTCGATGCTGACGAATTTATAGAGTCTTCACCCGAAGTCAACAACGGATACCAGAGCCGTAGGAACAGCTATCATGGTGGAGGTACGTTTTTCACATTCATTACACACATTTCAACTTCAAGATTCGCATTACCTTACCACGGTGTTCACTACCGCATTCACAATTGAGTCTGCATTCCCTATCTTTTTATCGCGATATCCCGCGCGCGGCTGGAGGGGCGCCGATGGCGCATGGCGTGGTGCGCCCACCAGACCGCGCGGCCTCCAGGCCTGTGCATATACCCGTTCCGAATTCCTTGGCATGTCGATCATTTGCTCCACCTACTGATCATGTCTACTTATAGGTTACGATAATAGTCGCTATTCACAAGCTGGTGGACAAGTCGGTGGACAAGTCGGTGGTTACTATGGCAGCCGTGCTGCTGCAGCTGCCCGAGAAAGCACCTACGCCGACAGCCAGTATGGACCCATGGGCGGTGCTCCTCCTCGCTCCCGATACAGCCAGCGCCTTCAATCTGACCCTCGCCTTCAATCTGACCCTGCATTGAACCGATATCCCCCCGCTCAGGGCCAGGGCGTGTACCCAAACCCCACTCCGGGATACCAGCAGTCGAGGGACACAGTCCAAACGGAGCGATCGAACGGCAGCCATAGTGATCCTTGGGCCAACTCGACCGACCCTAGCAGCGAGAACAGCTCCATCGAGCGGGCACTTCCTGTTCAAAAGCCTGTCCAAAACATTCCCGATGGAGCGGAGTATGGGTTCAATGGTTTCGGAGGAGCCCCGCAGTTCCAAGGACCCATCCTAGAGGAGTATGGAAATGGCAATAATGCGACTTACGCCCCGCGGAACGGCGGACCTCCCCCGGCAAATGGCACGCACTTACAGCCAACTGCAGCCAACATCCCTCCGCCAGTCCCCGCAAAGACCACAGGCACCATCAAGCTTGGAGGCAACTACTCCGAGCAACCACCTCAGGTCGACGCTGGAGCTCGACCGAACACGCTCCAACGCCAGAACACCGATAAAAGAAAGAGCTGGTTTAAGAGGAGGTTTAGCAAGGATTGATTACTGCGTGTATTTGTACGCTTGCACCGAGGTGGCATCACAGATGCATTTTCGAGCGTTGTCGATGCAGCAAATCGTTGCATAGTAATGGATGTTGAATGTTTTATAGAACAAGAGCTACGGACATCTGCGCTTTGCATTACCTGGAATCAATTGGATGAAACCAGGACTTCGAAGGAGCAGAGTTTATGTGGCTCAGGAGCAGCTGTTTGGAGACCTCGCGCCTTCAACATCTGGTCGGGCGGGGCTTCCGTTGAGAAATTGGCCCCCTTTTCTTACACGCACAGATATGTAGTGGATGACACTGGTCAGGATAGTTATGCGGTTCATCATGAGGCGTTCTGGCATTTCCATCGGGCGGTTCCTCGAATCAATCAAAGTCTCTGTTCATTCGCGGCGGTCTTCAGCTGCAGAGAATGATCTTAATACATAATGTTGGGACGTGCAAACCATATTGTCTGAATTAAGCTGGCGTGAAACAAGCAGCTTGTTCCGATGTTCCTATGAGATGAACTACGATTGCCTATCGCCGGAACGCCATATACAGTCCCTAAGCACCACCCCTACAATGCCTTCTTCTGCTTCTCCTCTTCTGCTAACCTCTCGGACTGGTCCTCCCGCATAGCTACAACCACGTAGCCCACTAACACGACGTTGGCGATGATGGCCGCTAATGCACCTGCGAAAGTGGAGTTCCCTGACACCGTTCATTAGTCTTTGCACGTGATTCATTCACTCTTTCACGACCTACCCTTGAAAACCGTATTCACTGTGAGAAAATATGTCCCGATTGGCATCGTGATCATAGCAAAGGTGAAGCCTAATAGTTTCCAGATGACGGCCCTATAGGATTATCAGAAGTGGCATCTCTAGGAGGATATATGGACTAACGCGGGCACGGCAGGCGCAATGTTGGATGGCTGGGAGCTGTCCTTGTCATCGTCGGTATCGAGATAAGTCTTCTCGTCCGAAATGAGCCTCCGCGAAGTCATTTTGGGCTGTTCTTGATGCTTGTGATGGCTTGAGGTCGCCAGCAGGCCGCGAACGTGGAAGAGAGACTGATGCCAAGACAGGAAGTGGTTTAACGTGCACGGGCGCCCTTCACGCGCTCATTCTATGGGCTCTGACGCGCCGCTTTTTCAACCCCGAATTCTACATTGCACTCTCCACACCTCCTCACTAACCACCTCGCTCCTCCGCTTCTCTTTGTTGGCCGACGCCGTCCTTGTCCGTCCCCCAACACACATGCCTGCCGCGTCTTTGTGCGCATTGTGAGCAGCAGAGTTCCTTTGGTTCGCGCAAGCAGAGTTCTCTTTCTCCCTCGTTCGCTTTGTTCGCGATATTTGTCCGCCGCCCAGCTACGCGCACCGCGAGGTCGTAACAGCGGCCATGGACCCCGATCCTATCATTGACAGCTCGCCGATGCGCCTTGTCGACCCCGGGCGACGGCCACCCGCCACATACAACTCGGACGACGATAGCGGCGACGAGTTATTCGACGGCCCCTTCACCGAGGCGACAATGCCCATCTCTTCGAGCTATTTTCACAACCGCAAACCAAACCCACCCACACAATCTACCTTCATCACACAACCTACGCAACCCCTCACCACGCCCAAAAAGAACCCTCAGTCCGTTGTGCAGGTCGCGGCGTCTTCGCCACCCCTAGTCGTCTCCTCCCCGTCTCCGTCCAAAATGCTCCCGCGCCCGAATGTCATGGCAATGGCGCCTCCGGGCACATACCTCCACGCTCCCTTCAGCTATAAACCGCCGTCTCACATTCCCATCGACTCTGACGACCCGCCCGTTGAAGACTCTTCCGACGACGAAGTCACCACAATGCGGGGCGATATCAAGGCCTCTACGTTTCGGAGCGCAAAAGGGCCGTCCTCTTCCTCTCGGGTGGAGGAGACGCCGCAAAAAAGGGCGATTGACTTCTCGAGTTACAGCTACGGAGGACCTCAAAAGCGGAAGGCCGACGACATGGCGAGCGCTTATGTTGCTCCAGATAGGAAGAAAATCAAACCTCAGGTCCCCTCCCGTCAGACTGGTCCGTCGAGGGCACAACCTGTACAATCCGACATGGAGCTGGATGACATTCCGGATCTACAGGTCCGAAAGAAAGTCGAGCGACTGAAGCTGACCTTTCCGACGTTTAGCATCATGGAGTTGCAGAGCGCTCTTGCTCTGAAGAAGGGTCAATGTGACGACGCTATGGACTACATCTTGGCAAAGGAGGACGCGATTCTTTTGTCGGAGGATGAGCTCACCAAGACACCCAAGGACGCGAAACTTCTGCCGAAAGGAACAGCGCAGAGGAAGCTAACTCAGCCCATCCAAAGTATCCAGCAAAAGTGGTCGAATCTCAGCCAGAAGGTTCCTGAGGCGACAACCGCCCAAAGGAAACCTACCCAACCTATCCAGAGCATCCAACAGAAGTGGTCGAACCTGGAGCCCGAGGCGGCTGCTCAGCCAAAGAAGCGACGACTCATTCAGGGCCGACGCAATCGGACTCCGTCTCCAGAAGCGAAGGGGAAGCCTCGAAAGCTCCCACTAGGAAAGTCAGTGCTCCAAGCGGAAGCACAGAGACAACGAAAGAAGGCCGTTGTCATCGATTCAGATGAAGAGGAAGAGGCTGCGATATCCGAGATATCAGACGATACTGCTAGTGAGGATGAGGGTATCAGCGTTGCCAACAATATCGACCTCGTGGAATTCTTCAACAAGTGTTCCGTTCAGGAAATGGTGGATCTCTCGGACCAAAAGCCCGAAATTGTTGAATACGTTCTCTCTAAGCGGCCATTCCGCAGCCTTAGGCAGGTCGAAGAGGTCACCATGATGTCGGAGCCCTCAGTGACTGCCAAGGGGAGAACTAGAAAACCTCAGGCAAAGAAAGTCGGAGAGAGCGTGCTGAATTTCGCCCAACAAATGTGGGATGGATACAGTGCAGTTGACGACTTGGTCGTGAAATGCGGAGCCCTAGGACGGCCGATCAAACAGGCGATGCAAAAATGGGGTTTCGATATCTTTGGCGCCGCTGCGCAGGGAGAACTCACACTAACAAGCCTGGACGACATCAAAAGTGAGGCAAGCTCGGCCCGGGATTCTGGAATTGGTACTCCACGAAGCCCGATCACCATCGACGACGGCGAGGAAGATGTTGTAACCCAGCGCGATCGTTCAAAGTCGAAGTTTCTGAAAAAGCCAGCCATCATGTCCGCAGATATCGAACTCAAGGACTATCAATTAGTTGGACTCAACTGGCTGAACCTTCTCTGGGACCACGGGATGAGCTGCATCCTAGCAGATGACATGGGACTGGGAAAGACCTGCCAGGTGATCGCATTCCTGTCTCATCTCAAAGAAAAGGGTGTGAAAGGCCCTCATCTCATCATTGTCCCGGGAGCGGTACTGGAGAACTGGCTGCGAGAGTTCGAGAAGTTCTCTCCGAAACTGGTAGTGGAACCGTACTATGGGCTTCAGAAGGCACGAGAGGAGCAGCAGTACTCGATTCTGGATTCGATTGACAACATCGATGTCATTGTCACCACATATGACCTCTGCTGGAAGGCTTCAGACAACAAATTTCTGCGCAAATGTCAACCGAGAGTTTGCGTCTTCGACGAGGGACATACGTTGCGATCCCCAGGGTCGAAGAAATATGCTGGCCTGATGAAGATACCGGCTGAGTTCCGCGTGCTCTTGACCGGCACGCCTCTCCAGAACAATCTCCAGGAGCTGGCGGCAATCCTCGCTTTCATCATGCCGGACCTTTTCCACGCGAAACACGAGGAGCTGAACTTCGTCTTCAAGCACAAGGCCAAGACTACCGACAAGGAGCATTCAGCCCTTCTCTCGAAAGCGCGTATCGATCGCGCACGGTCTATGATAACGCCATTCTTACTCCGACGAAAGAAGGAGCAGACACTCAAGCACCTACCGAAGAAGACCAACCGTGTTGAGTATTGCGACCTTGTGCCGGAGCAGAAGAAGATCTACGATCGACTTCTCGCGAAGCAACGTAAGGTGCTATCCGATCGGGCAGCTGGCATCGAGAACAAAGACAGTGCCAACACGATGATGCGTCTTCGACAAGCCGCTATTCATCCCTTCCTCTTTCGCGAGATCTACGACGACAATATGATCAAGAAGGTCCATAAAACTTGTATGAGGGGCAGATGGCGTACGTCGGACTCGGAGATCGTCATGGAAGAACTTCACCAGTACAGCGACTACGACTTCCATGACTTCATTCGGAAGAACTCCAATGAGCTTAGCAAGTACGCTTTGACGAACGATGAATGGATGAACAGTGGCAAAGTCGCCAAACTCGGCGAGCTTCTTACCAAGTACAAGGAGAACGGCGATCGCGCCTTGGTCTTCTCCCAGTTCACGACTGTGATGGATATCCTGCAGCTCGTCCTCGACACCCTGAACATTGCGTATATGCGCATTGATGGCAACACACCTATCCCGGAACGCCAGACCCTCCTCGATATCTTCACCACGGACACCACCATCCCGGTGTTTCTCCTCTCCACCAAGTCGGGAGGAACTGGCATCAACCTAACGGCTGCCAACAAGATCATCATCTTTGACAGCAGTTTCAACCCTCAGGAGGATGTCCAGGCAGAAAACCGCGCCCATCGCGTTGGTCAGACTCGGGAGGTCGAGGTCGTGCGACTTGTCACAAAGGGTACGATTGAGGAGCAAATTCACGCGCTTGGCAAGAGCAAACTCGCACTCGATGCGATGGTCTCAAATGGCGAAAAGGGAGAGAATTCAGAGAAAGATATTGAAAAGAGGGGCCTGGATACGGTCGCGGAGATGCTGGCGAAGGAGCTGGCAAAGAAGGAAGGGAGCGAGGATTGTACTATCAAAAACGAGGAGGTCAAGGAGGAAGAAGACGTCGACATCAAGGACCAGTATTTGGATGGCCTCAAGAAGCATGGCTTGGATCTGAGCGCTGCTTGAGTTCGGCGTATTGCATCGCATCACAGCGTCATTTCGCGTCGCGAATCGTACAGTCATGGTATATCGAATGCTCTCTCGCCGAAACGCATTCTTCGTCTTTGTTGAGTTCTTGGTTTCATCAAGTGCTTGGTTAGACGTTACCGCAACCGCACTGCATTGCAGCGAGTATCAGCGAAGGGATCAGCTTGGGCCCAGTTGGCATACTAGCTTTTGCATCATCATAGAGTTGGTGTTGGAGTGCTATCTTGCGAACTGGCTCTGTCTTTGGGAGCTGAGCTGCATGCATGGTATAGATCTGAGTTCTTCTTATCCCGGCCACGGCTTTCTTGGTGGTCTGGGAGTGAGCATGAGGATATGTATAGTTAGATATCGGTTGAATTGAGATTACTATATCAAACTATTTGCTGTGCTTGTTGTACTTTTCGTTATCGTCCTACGTTCTTTAGCTTTCAATTTTTAAATAGTCAAGCTTGCTTTAGATGAGTTCGAAGGGGTGGAAGTTTGCGCCAAGTTTGACGTGCTTGTCCACTCTTGGCTACGAGGCTGATAGATCGCAGGTATCGAGGTCACCTGACTTGCGTTTTGTCGTTCGACTGGGGGCTGTGCAACGGCGGAATATCTCGCGAGCAACTCCCCGCTAGGCTCCAACACCACAACAAGCAACTCTTCAGAGCGACTAGTCTTGCTCGGAATTCATCTTGGCCTTTTCCAAAAAAGAACGTAAACGCGGATTCGCTGACTGTCGTCATATTTGGCAGCCACCATCCATAGTCAGTAACATGCTATCGCCGCATCCGGAGGTCTCACATCACCTAGCCTCATCCATGTCCAGCCAACAGCTCCCCCCATACGAATACCGGTCACTTCAAAGTCCCCATTGGATTCGATTAATCCATCTACATCCTGCGACGGATGATGATGAGCCACTCAGGTGTGACATTGTCCACCTTGACAAACCTCAGATCCCAAAATCTACCAATTGCGTTCTTAACTCTTACGATGCCATTTCGTACGTTTGGGGGAGCGAACCCAAGTACACTCATCAACTCATTTGCGATGGTGACTTAGTTCTTAATATCACGCCTAACGTTGACGCCCTCCTACGCCGTTTCCGGAAAATTCTAAGCCCAGGGAACATCTAGGTTGATGCGGTCTTAATAAACTACCCTATCGCAGCCGCGCCGAGGCCCGAACGGATGAATCCAACAGACACCAACTACTTATTGCCGCCGAGCCCGAGCGAGGCGAGAATGGACCAACAGACATCAACTATCTGTCGCAGCCGATGCTTGAACCAGGCGGATGAGGATGAATTAAGAACTCAGGTTCAATTGATGGGTGAAATATATAGCTGTGCGTCAAAAGTATGCGTCTGGCTTGGCCACCAGGGCCAGAACGTCGCAAAAGTCTTCGCGTTCTTTCGGACTCTTGCATTGGGCGACAGCTATAATAAATCTTCCATTGAAAACGTTTTGTTGGAGATTTTCGATTCAACATTGATGAAACCGATTGATGTTTGGCTCCAAAATCCATGGTTCACTAGAAGATGGGTGAGTAGACCTTGATTTCTGTCTCATCCAACGCTGATACAGCGACCGTCTATGTTCCTCAAGAGCTCGCTCTTAGCCGCGGTGCCATGTTTTACCACGGACTTGAGAAGATATCTTGGAGAGAGCTCAGAGTCGCATTAGAGTCCCCTAGAACAAGTGTCGCGCTAGAAAGCGATCCACTCAATACCATTCTTGCCGTCCACAAGAATAACAAGAAGATCTTGAACCTCCTGAGGGAGTTTCATGCAGCGGAGTGCTCGGACCCCAGGGACAAACTTTTTGCGATCTACGGACTTGCAACTGATTTGGATTTCAATAACGAGCTGCCCGATACAATCGCTGATTCGGACGATGTGACACTATACTTTAATCCGCGAACCATTAATGTCAGTGAAGAGGAGCGGTCCTTCGATGGTAAAGAGCCCTTAATTCACGCTTTAGTGGACTATAACGATACAACCGAGAATTGTTTCACTCGATTCACCATCTCATGCTTAAAGATCGGCCTCTTACCTGAAATTCTAGAGCATGTCAAATCATTTGGAAGCCTCCACGATCGGGGACAGCACATTACTTTCATGGGCTCCAGACTGGTCACAGTCAAGACAACAGCTAGGCATCTTAAAGAACGAGCCACTGACCTTTCGATATTACAATGCAGTGATTTCAATCTCGCTGCTCCAGCAACAGACTCTTCGGATCTCAATCACCCCTCCCCCCCCACCAATCTTGAGAGTTTACTTCAGATATGGGAGGTTGTTCATGTTCAGCCGAGTTCAGAAGATCTTCGGAACATCGGCTTTGGTTGGCTCTCCATTGAAAGTAGTAAACGAGACTCTAAATTGACAGACAATTGGTTGCGTTTGATGCCCGGGCTTATTAAAGAGGCAATCAACAACCTAGAAGGACTTGAAAAGCGACGCAGTAGCCTCGAAGAAGATTCCTTAGATGGTGGTTCCCATCAAGAGGGAAATTCATTCTGTTTCCGCTATTGGGAGGACGTTGCAAAGGATCGGACATTGAGCGTCATGTCGATGGTGAGGAAAATGGAACTCCAAGCTCATCCAAGAGGCGCTTGTGCCAGTTTTAGAAACGCTGCGAGAGCGATGTTCTGTATTTGTCGCTTAGTCGAACTTTTATGATGATACCCTATCTATCGGCATCGGGCCATTCGACACTCAACCTCACGACCTCCTATTGTCTATATCTGTTCACTTCGGCCGGGGTGCGCTTTTTTGACAAATACCACGGCCTTCGTGTATAGGGGAGCATGGTACCGCAGACTCACTTACAGTTGAGCGGCATAGATTCAAAGATTTTACATTACTCTCGGGATTTGATATCAATCCGGATTCTGGATTCCCAAGCAAGTCGAAGACCATCCGAACCTCGTGCAAAGCCTCGCGCTACTTCGACTTCTGAAGAGATCATGGAACGGTGAAGGCAGCTGCAGGAAGGGAGATACTAGCCCAACATGGTTCGGGATTCGAAGTGGTCAGACTTCAAAAGAGGGAAGGTTCCCAGTGATGCGAAGGAAGGTAACATACTTGCGCCTCCTGGCCCACGAAACGTGTATGATTTTGGATGAGTAGGTAGCATTCTTTTGCCCATATGGTGTTTATGATCGGCGCAAAACTCCCGAGCCATCATTCGTCGTCGGTGTCGTGGAATGAGACTATTTCCACGAATTCGTGTAAGCTATTCCACGTCCGGACTGGTATCTGCTTAATATCCTCTCCCAACCAACATAAGATGGCTACCGACATTGTTTTTGATTGCCTAACGTGCACTCGACCTCCTGCTCCTCAAGTAAATCTTTGCAAAGAAATTTTATACACTCCCTCAGCCCCCCCGCACGCACTTCCAACGTAACTCTTCCTCTAACTCGCCACTACATCGAACCCGTAAAGTTTCGCACGCTTCCCAATCCCTCACGTGAAGGTCCGCGCTGTGCGGGTTCCGCGGAACCACTAAAAAATCGCATGATCATCCCCTTCAACTGGATATATAATCTCTCACCTCTCACATTTCGAGAGATTTCTCAAGGGAGACATTCTTCGATAATGTTCGTTCAAATGTCGAGATGTTGGGTGCGATGGCGTGGACTGAGGAGTAGTAAACGTTGCGCCACATGCTCGTCATGGTGATTGGGGATCGAGACCTTTACGACTATGGTCGATGGTGTTTCATCAATACGGTATGACCAGCAATCTGATGGAGCGTGCGACTGAGTCTCCGGTTGAGCGATTAACTCTGTAGAACTACGCTGCTTGAGGGGGGCTGTTGGATTATGACAATCACCCACAGCAATCAATGCTAGTAGCAAAGGACAAGCCTAATTATAACCCCCCCTTTGTGGAATTCTTAGCGTTCGGGTGATACTTGGGCACGTAATATATAGAACACGTGATGTATAGGTTTATATATACGTGAAATATAGATCTAGTTTAATTAGAGGCCGTACAGGCCTTACCTATATATATGGGGACTGATAATCGCACACCCCCTTATTCCTCCACGCACAAGCCCCCCCCCCCATAGTTACTTCACCACCTTCTAATTGGCCCGGAGCACTGCTCCGGAGCCTCCGATTCGCTCGCTTAAGTCGCTCACTAATTCCAAATGCTCTCTCCAAATGCGGCGTGTACACAAGCAATTGCGTCCTCATCCTCATCCTCCTCCTCCACCTTAACAGTTCACTCACCATAGCCCTCCAGCCGCCACGGCTGGCGTACTACCCTACAGCAGAGGAAGCGCATATTGCTCTACAAGTGCACGCATCAGCGCAGGGCTACGGCCTAGCAAAATACTGTAGTAAACCAGACAGAGTAGACATACGAGCATACATACCTCCAAGACGCATGCTGACAGCTCCGCCGCCAGCACCGCCTATTTCTGTAGTCCCTCGTCCAGCTCCTGTTGCTTGGAATGCCTATTAGTTGACAGCTACACCGGTTGATCTTTCTTGTATTAATCCAGCCCTTCTTAGGCCTATAGCTGTATCTACGGCAGCACCTACGGCAGCACCTATAGCAGTACCTACGGCAGCACCTACGGCAGTACCTACAGCAGCGCATATAGCAGCGCATATAGCAGCGCCTACAGCTGCGCCTACAGCTGCACCTGCAGCTGCGCCTGGCGGTCGGCCGCGTGGTGGGCCGGCTGGTGTACCGGGTAAGGTGGTATTTCAGAGGGTAGTTTGTAGTCAGGCTAGTCCTTAGCCTATGCCTTAGCCTTATCCTTATGCTTAGGGGCTTAGGTTTGGGTAGGTTGTGCTTTTGCTTGCGGTTTCTGCTTATGATATTGAGGTTTATGTTTATTTTGGTTAGGGTTAGGTGTAGGTGTCGGTGGTAGTGGTCCAGGGTTGGTGTTAATGCGCCGTAGTCGTGTTAGGGTTTGGGTTTTTTGGCTTTCTTGTAGTTCTCGTCGTCTCTTCTCTTCTAGAATTGTATTCTATTCTTTTCTTTTGCTTTGGCTTAGGTTGTCTGGTCTTTAGGTTGGTATCTAATTGTGTTTTTTTGGTTTTGCGAATCGGTATATCTATGTAGGTGTGCGTTTGCTCGTTTTTAGGCTGTGGTACGGCCTCGGTTGTAGCATCGTTTGTCGGTTGTTGTGAGCGTGAATGCCGTGAGCTTCGTGCGCGTTGCTTGGCTCGATTGTGAGGGTGGTTGTGGGCCTGGCGTGGAGTGGGTGTGCTTGTAGTTATGCTGGTGTGTGCGTGTATGTGTTTGGGTGTGTGCGTTTGTCTGTCTCTTTCGTTTTTTGTGTTCTCGTTTTTCTGTTCTTGTATGTTCTTGTTTTTAGGCTGTGGTTTGGTTTTAGGTATTGCATCTTGTTCGGCTTTATGTATCGGTTTCTGTGTAGTTAGGCGTCTTCGTTACTGTCCGGATGTTTCTCTGGTTTGCTCCGTGTCATTTTGAGGGTGTTGCAGCTCGGGGAGGGGTGGTGGTGTGCGCTTTTTTGTCTCCTCGTCTATTCGTTTTTTTTTTTAGGTACGTTCTCTGGTCGTTACGTTTGCCGCGCTTTCTTCTTGGCGCTTTATTCTCTTCTCATTGGCTCGGTTTTCTCTTCGTTTCCTCCGGGTATTCACCTTTACGTCTCTCTACACGTGATGCTATATACGAGGCCGTACGTGATGCTATACGCGAGGTCGTACGTGATGCTATACGCGAGGCCGTACGTGATGCTATACACGAGGCCGTACGTGATACTATACGCGAGGCCGTACGTGATGCTACACACGAGGCCGTACGTGAGCTCGTACGTGAGGCTATACATGAGCTCGTACGTGAGCTTGTACGTGAGCTCGTACGTAAGGCTATACATGAGCTCGTACGTGAGCTCGTACATAAGGCTATACAAATTGGCATTATGTGATTGCTTGTGTTGTACATGGCCGCATTTGGAGAGAGCATTCGGAATTAGTGAGCGAGTTAAGCGAGCGAATCGGAGGCTACGGAACAGTGTTCCGAGCCAATTAGAAGGTGGTAAAGCGCCAAGAGGGGGGGGTGTACGTGTAGCGATTAGGGGGTGTACGTGTAGTGAAAAGGGGGTGTACGAGTAGCGCTCCCCGGCAGATATATGTTATATAAGGAATTGTAGTAAAAAGGATAATACAATACTTATTGCAGTACTTAATAAATTGCCTTATAAAATAGCTTGTATGGCCATCCAATATTAAGAGCCGATTTTTGCCAAGCTATCGCTTCCTGGAAAACAATTTAAAGTGCTTTGCCCACCGGAAAAGTAGCTTATTATTAATGTATATAGTATTGTTCACGCCTACTAAGTAGTTGCCTGGTAGTTCCTTTGTAGTATTAGTAAGCTATTGCTTTTAAATAGTTTGCCTGCCAAAAGGATAAGCGGCGGCAGCACCTCTCCATCGCCAGAGATATATTTACTAACTGTGGCTGATTCGCAGTTAGTATCCTTTGCAGCGGTAATTTAAATACTCTTAGATATTATAATAACCTTCTTCTTTTTACCTATACCTAGGCGCACGCCTGTCTTATTATAGTTGCACTGGTCTCTTAGTTATATACTATACAGGCCCACAGTATTATTATAGTCCTTATACTAACGCAACAGCACTTTCAGGTCCTCCGCTGCCTGCCTTTTAAGGTCCTTAGGATTCTTAGTGTATAAGTTAAATTCCGGGTGCTGCAGGGGGAAGCAGCGTGTCCAATGCTTGCCGCAGAGGGGGGGTCGCCTGTGCCGGTATGGCGGCCGGCCAAAATTAAATTGCACTCCCACTCTAATTTTAATGTAGTAGCACGCGTTCCTAATTAATTACGTCGTCTTAGCTAGATTAGAAGGCCCTCTTCCTTATAAGGATACAGTAATAGGTTGTATAGAATGCGTTCATTCCGTGGTGGAAGGCCTCAGGCACGATTTGTAACGCGTGAGTACTTGGCGCCATAATGGGCAGCAGCTTTTTGTAGGGAGGGGAATGTATTGTTGTGGAAGGCTGTCAATACATCCTGCACGCACATTTCTTCTTGTTTGTAGGTCAAATCCATGATGTTGATGGAGCAATCACGGTGTCAAATAATCTATGTACAACTGACGCGTTGAGGTGGCCGGTGCACTGAGATGGCGGCCACCTAACTAGTTGGGTGGAAGTGGGGCAAATTTCGAGGAACGAGAAACTTGCACTACGCGAAAGCCACGGGTAAGGGCTAAGCGAATTTGTCGTGGCCACGCCAAATTCGCTTAGCCCTTGGACGTTAAAATTGACTTGGATATTCCTTAATCCGTCGCTTTACGCTATCGATAAGGATGCAACCAATAGCAGAAAGTATTGAGTGATGACAAATGCAACGAAGTTCGTCTGTTGTGTACAACTCAGTACGGTTTAGTCCGAGCGTTGCGCCACAACGAGCAGGCCGTGCAGGCTTCGCCTAACGTATTGAGGAATACTATTCAGCATGTTTCTATAAAACAATTGTTTCTAGTCCATTACTCAGCCAGTGCGATCCGAATCCGAATAGATATCTGCCGTAGCTTCCGTGTCTCCTGATTTCGCCCGCATGTTTAATGCTATTCTTGGAGTTCTTCCAATCCGATCAATTTGATGGTTGGATTGCGTTCTCGCAAGAATATCTCTTACTACTCACAGCTTCCTTCAGAATCACAAACCAGAGTACCCACCTAGATTATGCACGAGGTTCTACAAATGCTACGACCTTAACGGCCTTGCACAGACAACACCACAGTAGACCAGGTTCGGGCCGATTCGGAGTCCAGGCATTCGCCGGGACGCAGCCGGCATGATCCTGTCCCGTCGTGGTCGTGTACAGGTGTCGCCGCTCGCAGTCTGGCCGCCGCGCGTGCGTAGTCTACATGGCCGACGGGACGGACCGCTAGGAACTGCCGGTACCACTATCAATTGTGGATGCTGGTGTTTCGAGGGCATCGTGGCCCAAACAATCAAACCCACGTGCGTAGAACTGATACCAGACCATGGTGCTGAATATTGGGATTTTTTTCGAGAGCAAGTGGGGTCGGCGGGCGGCGCGCGATTACTGGCGGCCGTTGATTTTTAATTTTTTTGCGTCGCGCGATATGCATATGCACGATTTGAGGCGTGCAGACTGGTTTGCCGATGCAGTGTGGTGTTGGTTGCGAGCATGAGGGGCTCTCGCTCGGAGGACGAGGGGTGGCATGGTGTGAGAGATACGGACTTGATGCAACGGAAGTGCGATTCTGCAACCGGATTGCGATTCTGTAGTTCCAAGGACAGCAGAGCAACGTGCTGTCTGTCTCGGAGTATTTTCAGAGCGTCGACGCGGTCCTAATGTAGCAGCGACACGCCGCGGCCCATTGGGCTTGGGCGAGGTTCAGACTTCAACACGTCGCTTGGCGCCCAACGCTGGAAATATCGCGGGCGGCAGCGATTCCCATTTGATTAAGGCCTCGTCGCAAACCCACTTCCGCACCATGCAGCGCGAGCAGTCGAGCAATGGCATCTCCGAGCGCTGCTGCAGGCGCCTGGCAAGGCAGAAGGTCCTCCGACAGAAAGCAGCACGGATGTTGGATGGGGGCTCCATACAGGGCCTCCAGGTTCGCGCAACGCCCCAGCCACATTGACGTGTCCATTGCCCATGACGCAGCGCGCAGCCAGCAGCCGCTTCGAGGCCAGCGCAGCAGCGTGTCGCAGGCAGGGCTGAGGGTGTTCGCGCAGAAAGTGAAGCGGACTCACCTCCTGCCGCTGCTGCCATTGGCCGCGGATGGGGGAGACACAGCGAGCATTACAGTGATACTGTATCGTCTCGCCGCGCATCCCGGCAGCTGCCCTCGACGAGAGACTCGGGCCATGCGAGACTGTGCGCTGCGTAGACTAGCGGACGCACGTCGCCCGGATTGAAGCGTGCGACGAGGTCTTGAAGCGTGCGTGGGAGGGGGGCAGATCGGGAGTGAGGGCCCCGAGGAGCACGGAGGGGAGAGAGGGTGACTTGGGAGAGGCCTGGGCAGGAAAGAGGGGCTCGACTAGGTGCATTTGCCGTAGGGAGGATTTGCTGCTGGGTGAGTCCGCTGTTGGCGGTTGTCGAGGGGGATGAATGGGGGCTGGTGGCGGTGAGGGCCGCAAAGCAAAACAGTCCAAACGCACACGGATTATTTTCAGGAGCTGCCTGCTGCTGTCTTCTTCCCAAACACCATTCTCGTCGCACTGAACATTCGCATTCGCAAACGCTGTGTTGTCTTCTTGTCGCTGCTATTGCAAACTGATTCAAGCGCCGCGGCAGCCTTCTCCCAACCCCCAGCACGCTTGGCAGGTGCCAGTCAGCGCTCCATTCTCAGCCGTCGGAACCAGCCTCAAATCCTGACGGACTTGACATCTCACGTCCCCGGCCCTGATCCTCACTCAGCACCGCGCCTCCGCTCGCAGAATTGAGTCCTCCTGGGACACGGTCTCCTTTCCAGCTCCTCGACGCGCTCACAGCACCGCAGAGTCCCGCTGGCCCGCCCTCGCACGCATCACACTCATCCGGATACGAAAGCATGAACTAGATGGACTTTCGCAGCCCACGTTACACCAGTCCCCGCCACGGCATGAACTCCGCACCTATACCGTGCCCATCACATCACCTCCACCAGCACCACCGCCGTTTTCGTCACAACTACCACCTCCGTCGCCGCGACAGGTGAGGGGAAGCAAAGGGCTCACAGAGTCCTCCGCTTGCTGCCCTGACTGTTGCCGCGAGCACCGCTGCTGCCTCTCACGAACCCCTGCATGGCCGTGACCATGCCGCAGTTCTTCTTCCCGCCCGACCAGCGCGAAACCGAGAGGCCCGCAGAGCAGCGCAGCCCCGACCGCAGGAACATGTGGAGCAGACTCAATCTGCAGAAGTTTGGGAATTGGCTCAAGAGGGAGGACGAGGAGCCGCCGCCAGGTGGCTGGGACGAGAAGTCCGGACGCGTCTCGGACGATAACAAGGAGAACGGACGGCCGGGACTGCTGGGGAGGAGGACGAGCAGGAGGGTCGTGCCGGGTCTCCCGAGGCCGTTGACATTCAAGAGGATGAACTCTGAGAAGAGGGATAGACTTTTGCCGGTAGATACGGCCAGTGAAGAGCGGAGGGCTACCTCTATGGACATGAGAGGCAGTGAACCGAAGGCACTGAGCCCACCGGCCGTGTCAATTCCATCACGCTCGATGCCTGAGATACAGAGCCCGTTTCAGGAGTCCCCAGGAAGACCCATTGGAGGAGGAGAGGACTCCAACATACCTCCTGGATCCCGACAGGTCGATTTTGGCTTCGATCAGAACGCCGAGGAGCCGGCGCCTATTGGACCACCACCCCCACTGTCGACCACTGGAGAGTTTACGGAGCATGACGTAGAGTCCGAGGGCATTGACGAGCATCTTCTGCAGCAAGAACTCGAGGCAAAATGGATCCTCAACCTCAGCATGCATTTCCGGGATCTTTCGGATCGGGAAAAGTTTTTCATCACCTACGCCGAGGAGTCGAACAAGTGGAGGAGAGTCACTGTTTCCTGCGACTATCGGGACGTGCAGCCTGACTCACTCGAAGCGGATCTGAAGAGTCTGCATTACCAGAGAGACAAGAGTGCGAGGATCTATGAGTCCATCCGTGACTCTCTACCAGACATACAATTTTACGACACAGTCACTAATCTCAAGCTCGAGACGGCTGATGGCAGACTCCACGTCCACGTTACCGAAGACGTCAACGAAATCATACCGTATCCAGCAACGCCCGCCGTCGACCATCTATCCTGCCGCCGATATCGAGAGAACGCGGTCAATTTCGAGTCGCATATCTCAGGCTTCGTGTACAAAGTTACTGTGGATGGCAAGCACTACATCAAGAAAGAAATTCCAGGACCAGATGCTGTGGAAGAATTTCTATATGAGATCAATGCGCTCTGTAATCTCCGTGACTCCAAGAGTGTCATCAAGTTTGAAGGAGTCATCGTGGACGACAAAGATGAACTCATCAAAGGTCTCCTCATCAGCTATGCAGATCAAGGTGCTCTTGTAGATTTGCTCTACGACTGGAAGAACACTGACAAGCTCCCGTGGGAACGACGCGAGAGATGGGCCAAGCAGATCGTCGAGGGCCTTTCGGAGATACACGAGGCTGGCTTTGTCCAGGGCGACTTCACCCTCTCAAACATTGTCATCAACGACAACGATGACGCCAAAATCATCGATATCAACCGTCGCGGTTGTCCTGTGGGATGGGAACCCCCAGAGCTCGCCAAGCTGATTGAAAGCGGCCAACGGATATCCATCTACATCGGCGTCAAATCTGACCTCTTCCAAATGGGCATGGTTCTCTGGGCCCTCGCGGAACAACAGGATGAACCGGAACGCCAAGAACGTCCGCTTACCCGGACTTTCGCTCGTCCGAACCACATCCCGCAATATTATCGCGAGCTTGTGATCGCATGCCTCAGCGAGAATCCCCGTGACAGACTCACTGCCAGGGCCCTTCTCGGAAAATTCCCCGAAGTCATCCCTGAGCCTCCCAAGCCCCTGATCAACTCTCGCCATAGCATATCAACCCATCGTTCGGACAAGGAATACATCGACCCTGCGACTGCTGTGAACCTCGAGGACCTCTCTACTCTTCGAGAACGTTCAGCTCGCTCTCATTCGTCATTCTCCGCTGGAGGCATTACCTTTGCCGACGGTGCTCCCTCTACTGAATACCAATTTGGCTCTTCGGGCTCTTACATCATTCCGAATCCTAGAGGCCGCCCACCAGAGATACGATCCAACCACCGCCAATACGACAACTCGCCATACGCCGCCCCACGCTCCGTCATGAGTCTAGACGATAGCGAACTCGAAAACGAACCGGCCAGTCTCCCCGAAAGCAGAGAGCCGCGCTGGGAACAAGTCTACGTCGATGGCGATACACGCCTCGTTCAACGGCACAACGTGGGCATGCAATCCCACGACTTCGTGAGAGAAGAATCCTCCGCCCTCTGCATCTCCACCCCACCTGGAGAGCTTGAAAATTCTCTCGAATCGTCCCTCAAGAGCGGAGATACGCAGCTTCAACTTGGTGCCGCGGTTGCTTCTGCGACTGCTGACGAATTCCACCGACCCTCCGCGCCGCCACCTCCAATGGACACGCCTCTCCGCAACCCCACTTTCAGCGATCGCGTTCATCTACTTGGTCGGAAGGAGGATAGTACACTCGCGGAGCTGGAGGATGAGGTTGGGAAGGAGTCTGTGTTTGGTGAGATGAGTAGGACCGGGACTGGGTTCAGTATACGGACGCCTTTTAGTCCCCCACCCCACCAGGACTCCGGTTTCAACGAGCCAATCGTGGACATGGACAACTTTGTGGGTGAATCGGCGAGGATAAGGGCGAGCCTGGATGTCAAGAGGGTTGGAGAGAGGGATGGATGTGTCGAAGGGACGCTGTGGGAAGAGCCGGAGAGGGGTTTCATTGGTTTGAATATCGACGACGTATTCGGACCGAAAGAGAAAGGGAAAGATACGGAGAATGCGCCAATGATTGAGGAGAGGACTTTGATGAGACCGCCGTCCATCCTCATTCCGGAGTTCCATCACTTGGTCCCCAAAGCTGTGGGTGGTAATAGGCATCTCGAAGCAGAGAAAATATGAGAGCATACCGGGGATAGCTCTGTTACACAACAAGTTTACGGCACGCTGCACCATATCCTGTCCCACAGCAAGGTCATGTGCTGCACTCGCAACGGCGTCACTCGACGCTCCTGGACGGAAGGCGAAAAGGGTCACTAGCATCAAGTACTCCACCCCTTCGAAGACTTCGCGATACCAGGTCAACAACTATCAGTCGCCGTCGAGGAAATGCTCACCAACGCTGGGCCTGTTTAGGATGACAGCGGCTTCCGCCGCATTCACCATATTCCCTACCTCACACACTACGGTCCAGAAAAACGCACCGGGGTCGCCCCACCACACACCCACCACATTCAACACCCATTACCCATATTTTATCCCCTTCAATCTCCCTGTATAAAAACCACCAAAACCTTACAAACCCTTTCGGAATTTTTCATTCATCATTTTTAGCGCTGGGTGGATCATTTTGGGCGTTTTTCATCTTCGTATCCTCACTTCTAGCCATGCGTTTTTCATTTGTTCTTTTTTTTTGCATCTACTTTTTCAGATTTAGCAGGTTACGATATCATGATTGTGAAAGCGTAAGATGGGAGGACATATATTGGCATTCTGAAGCATTACTGCTATGTTGTTGTAATTTAGATATTGAGATTTATTCGGTAGTTTTGGATGAGGGGGGAATAGATGGGGTACTTTTGCCGTCCATGTTGGAGAGCTTTTGGTGTGCTTGATTGTGCGAGTGATTGTACTGATTGGAGTAGGAATGTTGTGATGATGTGAGGGTTGTGGTAGGTGAGTGGTCGCGCGCTTCTTGTGGATGGGCTTGGATTTGAAGGTATGGAAATCGACATGGTTTGTAAGGCTTTCGCTGACTTGGCTGATATTTGGTAGGGACTACCTAACAGCTTCGGCGCTATAACTCCACGAAGCCCGTCTGGCATTATACATTATCCACATGCACATCTCGCAACTCTACGCTCCAAACTCACAACACATCCTAAATACCAACAGCACACGCGCGTAACCAAATCCTAAACATGCACAGCACTACCCGAACGTAACACAACCAACCAACCCCCCCTAGCCCAAACCTCCTCAAAACCAAAACATCACGAAACTAACACCCCCGCGGCCCCCCTCAACCCCTCCCCGCCCCTGCGTTCTCCGCTCCCCTCACGCTCTCACGCTCTCCTGGCTCCGCCGCGGATACTCAACATTGCTATGCACCCGCTGCAGCGGCGGCGTGCTAGCGACATCCGTGTTCAACCGCGCAAGCACCGGCTTCGGCTGCCGCCCGCCGCGCTCAACCACCCCCCGCCCACCACTGCTATCCGTATTCGCGCGCTTCAGCGGATTAAACGCTTTCCGCGGCGGCGCGGCGTGCGCGTACACGGATGAGGCTTGGAGCTCGATGGTGTGCCAGGGCCGCCCACCCTTCCCGTTCGTCTCGCTGACGGGTCGCGATGCTGGGGGGTGGTTGTGCGGTGGCGGGGTGGAGGTGCAGGTGGCGGTGGCGGATTCGAGATCAGGCGCTTTGGGGCGACGGCGCCGCCAGAGGCTGCGCACGCCGCGGAAGACGCGCAGGCCGGCTTTGCCGGCGGTGAGGTAGGGCTTTAGCCAGAGGAGGAAGGCGGTGGTTAGGGCGAGGGTGAGGAGGAGGCCGGTTAGGAGGCCGAGGGCGAAGGATTTGGCGCCCATGGTTGTTGGGGTGGGCGGGGGATGGTTGGAGTTTGCGGGTGAAGGTAATGGGTCGGTAGTGTTCTGACGATGGTATGGTATCCTGATACCGGACTTTCGAAGCGTGATGGTTGGGCGTGGTGTGGTTTGAGGGGTCGAAAGCGACTGGTATCGAAAGCGACTTGTGTTGATGAGGGATGCAGACCCGGCTGCGGTGGTGTATGCTTGTTCCGATTCGAGGGATGAAAAAGCGAGAGCTTTTGTTGATGGAGAATGGAGTATCGATCGGTGCTGAGGGTTGAGGAGGACGTACGGATTGGGAAGACTCACAGATGTTAGAGCGACTCATGCTCGATGTGGTCGAGCCCCCTTCACATTGGAGTCATCGGGGAAAGCGAAGTGAAGTCAAGAGCCAGCAAAATGATGAAGTGAAGGTCAAGTATGCCGCAGCACGCACGTGCTACGTGTCTTTGATGTGTGCGGCGGAGACGGAGACAGGGGGTGCGGGTAGTATATATGGACCTTCCCGGATACTCACTCTCTCGCAGACTCATACACGGACATCCACCATCGGTAATATCGACTAGCAGCCATCGAGAATCAATCATCTTTCTTTGCAGACTTCCTAAGCTTAAACGACCTTTTAAGACTTAAACTCAGCAACGATCACGAGACCAGGACCGAACAAGGGCCGCCAAAATGCCCATCTACATCTCCTCAACCTCCTACGCCAACCACTTCAACTGCTGCAAATGCGCGGGCCCGGGTTCCCCCGGCTGGCGCCCCAAAGGCGCACAGTGCGTTGTCTGCACGCATATCGAGTGTGGGAAATGCGGGCAGTGGACCGCTGGGGCTGCTGAGGATATCACAGAGGGCGGAGAGGATGGTGAGCAGTGGGAGGGTATGCACGATGATGACATGGAGGGTGAGTGGATGGAGGATACTGAGGGTGGGGATTGGAATGGTGGTGCAGAGGCGGATTGGCGAAATGGTCCGCCTGTGTTTTTTAGTAAATGGGGGGAATTTGTAGGTAGGATAGGGATGGAGGATAGGGATGGAGGATAGGGATGGAGGATAGGGATGGAGTTGAATAGTCTGTGTCGGCGGATGTTGAATCCCGCTGTCCACTCGTCCCCCCCCCCCCCCCCCCCCTTCTCCCTCATCCCAGGTCTCATACTCCTCTCAACCTCTCTACGCTTCCGCATCCTCCACCTCCTCAACCCCGACACTCAAATACCCCCCGCACCCTCCGCACCCCCGATGCCCACACCTCGCACACTCCTCCCCCTCCGCAAAGAAGCAGTCCCAACTCCGCCCATGCACCCCCCTCACCCTCCTGCACCGGCAGCAGTTGCACCACTTCCTCTGCTCCCCTTCTCCTCCTTCCTCCCTCCCCTCTCCCTCTCCCTCTCCCTCCCCTTCCCCTCTCCCTTTTCGCACACTCCCTACAAACCCACCCGCACAAATCCCCGCCCAGCCGGTCTTGGCGGCCGCGGCCGCGGCTTCGGCAACGGCGCCTCCCTGTCCACGGTCCCCTGGCGCGGTCCTGGCGGCGGAATCGTGGGCGGCGGCGGCGGGTTGGGTTTCGGCTCTTCCTTGGCCTGGGGAGCGTGCCGCTGGGGTCTTGGTGGCGGGATCGTGGGTGGTGGAGGCGGGTTGGGGTGTGGTTCTTCCCTGTCCTGCGGGCTGTGTCGCTGGGGTCTTGGCGGCGGAATCGTCGGCGGCGGCGGCGGGTTGGGGTGCGGTTCCTCCTTGTCGAGGGGGGCTGGCTTGTGCGCGGTATCGAGCGTAGGAGGAAGAGGTGAGTGGGGGAGGCTGGTTTCGCGGAGGGGGCGCTTGGTCGGGTCTTTCGACGTCAGGGGGCGGGATTGCGCGGGCATTTTGGGGGCGGTGGGAGGGGGAGGAGCCCATGCTTGCTTTGACAGGGAGGTTTTATATTGGTGGGGATGGGAGTTGGAGTTGGTGGGTGGTGGTGGTGTGGGTGGTGGTGGTGTGAGTGGTGCGAGGCCGTTTGCACGCAGCGTTTGAAGTGGCGAGAGCGTGGTGGTGGGGGGGAGTCGTTTGTTTTATGGGTGGGGTGGTTTGCTTTGGAGTGCAAGATCTGGAATGGTTCGGAGTGCACGCGGAGGCGCTGGAACAGTTGCAAAAGAGCTGGCTCATTGTGGTGGATCGCATTTGTTTGGGGTTGTACGTGCGTTGGCGATGTTTATGGGAGGCTGAGACACGTCAGTGGTTCAAACACTTTGGAAAAGGAAACGGCTCAAAGGCGCAATCTGTGCGGTCGTGGAGGTGTCCTGATGAAGGGCGCTCGTGGATTGGGTGGTCGTCACGAAGTCACGTGATAGGGTCCAATATCTAGTCTCCGGCTTTTGACATTGCTACTGGACTAATAATGATAGGTCGAAACCTGGCAGATGATGGCATCTGGGTAGCAAATGAGTAGCGGTGCTTGATTGATCTGAGGGGTGGAAGTAATGAGGTCTGAAATAGGGGCGTATCATTCACCAACCCAAATCATGTCTTCCAAACTTTGACATCCTCCCCTGGCTATTTAGAGCACTCCAAGGCACCTCTCACAGCGTCACCAGCACCGCAAAGTCACATAAAGAGGTGCATGATTCCTATTCCCCTCCGCTCCCGAGGGTCCAAACCAGGCTATATACAACGCCCTCACCCGCGCCGGCCCCGCGCCGGCCCAGGGGCAGCAACGCCAGTCTAATGCAGTGCCAAAATTACAGCTCACGGGTCTCGTTATCTATTATACAGTCATCTACTCTCCAATCCCCCCTCCCTCCACCTACTCCTCCTCCTCCGCCTCCTCAATCTCCCCCTCCCCCTCCTCCCGCTGCGGCAGCGCCTTGCGCGCCGAAGCCCCCTTGGGCTTCTTCAGCTCCTTCTTCCACAGCGCGTTCGCGGCCTCGCGATCCAGGCCCGGGAACACGAGCCCGAAGACGTCGCGGTACCAGCCCACCGGCTTGCCCGCGATGCCGTCTTTGATGTTCTATTACCGTTAGTTTGACGTCTATCATACACAGTTGAGGGCAGTCAGGCGGGGTGCTTACCTCAGGCAACTCCAGCCAGTCGCTAAGATTATCCTCGGGGAAGATGATCATCTTAGCGCCAGCACGTCTCGCCGCGACCGTCTTCTCGCGCAGGCCGCCAATCCGCAGCACCTTCCCCGTAACGGTCAGCTCGCCGGTCATCGCGATGGTCGGGTCCAGGGGCTCGTTGATGGCGAGGCTGAGCAGGCTCGTGGCCATCGTGATGCCGGCGCTCGGGCCGTCTTTGGGAACGGCGCCCTCGGGGCAGTGGAGGTGGACGCGGGCGTGCTCGAAGAAGCGGTTCTTGGGGAACTCGCGCGCGAGAACGCCTTTGGCGAAGCTGTAGGCGATGGACACGGACTCTTTCATGACGGGGCGGAGGTTGCCGGTTTGCTGGAGGCCGGGGTGGGAGGAGTAGGACAGGGTGTTCTCGATGATGGATTCGACGTAGAGAGCTGCACCGCCCATCTGGGTCCAGGCTAGGCCCATGGCAACTCCGGGAGGGGTGGTTTCGTAGATGCGGTCGGAGGTGAAGACGGGGGGGCCGACGTAGTCCGCGAGGTTGTCCTTGGTGATGGAGACGTGGACAGAGCTGGGGACATTGAGAGCGACGCGGGGTTTCTCGGTGGTTTCGTTGGCGATGTTTTGGGATGTTTCCTTGACATCGGTTTCGTCTTTCGCGGCCTCTTCTTGTGCAGCCTTACCTTCGTCCGTCAGGGCCTTGGCTTCTGAGAGGACATCGTCTTCGCCAATATCTTGGACGATCTTCAACGAGGCTTTCCGGTATACCTTCTCAATCTGCTTCTTCAGATTTCGGACACCACTTTCACGGCAGTACTTGTTGATTAGTTCGACAATGGCGGAGTTTTCGAGTTGTACGTCAACACTCTCGAGTCCACTGAGCTGTTTCGCAGCGGGAGCGAGGTACCGGTCAGCGATAGCCATCTTTTCGTCGGCGACGTAGCCAGAGAGCTCAATCAATTCCATCCGGTCCAGGAGAGGTCGTGGAATGGTGTCAGTCATGTTAGCAGTGCACACAAACAGTACCTTGGACAGATCCACTGGGACGTCCATGTAGTGATCAAGGAAAGAGTTGTTCTGCTCCGGATCGAGGAGTTCCAGTAGCGCAGAAGATGGATCTCCGTTATGGCCCTGATAGAGGTTTAGTAACCGCTGGCGGGGTTTGGAATTTGGGTGTGCTACCTTGCCGATCTTGTCGACTTCATCAATGAGAATGAGAGGATTCTCAGTTTGGACCTTCTTGAGAGCTTGGATGATTCTTCCTGGCAGAGCACCGACGTAAGTTCTTCGGTGGCCCTTGATTTCAGCTACATCAGCAAGGCCACCGACACTGAACCTGTAGTACTGTCTGCCGAGAGCCCTCGCGATTGACTTTCCGATACTTGTCTTACCCACACCTGGAGGTCCGACCATGCATAGAATCTTGCCCTCGACAGTGCCACGGAGCTTACCAACAGCAATGAATTCAAGTATGCGATCCTTGACATCCTTTAGTCCGTAGTGGTCTTCGTCGAGCACGGCCATGGCATGTTTGATTCCGAAATTCTCGGCACTTCGCTGACCCCAAGGCATCTGTGTGAGCCAGTCAAGGTAGTTGCGGGTGACGTTGAATTCCGATGCTGCCTGCTCCAGGTGTGCGAGCTTGCTAAGTTCCTCATCGAACACCTTCTTGACTGCCTCGGGCATCGAAAGTCTATTGGCTTTTTCCTGGAACGTCTGGATAAGCTTTTCCTTTCCATCAGACTCCAGACCCAGCTCCCGCTTGATGCCCTTCATTTGTTCCATCAACCAGTACTCTCGCTGTTTCTTGTGGATCTTGCTTTCGACATCCGATACAATCTTCTTTTGTAGCTGAGCGTTCATCAGCTCCTTCTTCAAAGCAGTGAGAGCTTTGGTCAGACGAGTTTGCATGTCCTCCTCTTCCATGATCTCCTGCAGCTCGGCTGACTCAGCTTGTGCTACTGACGCTGCGAAGTCTGCTAGCTTTCCTGGCTCATCGCCGACGTTGCCCGAGTTCTGACTGTTGCTGAAGGCAGAAACCTGGTCCCGGAAGAGGTTGTTAATGGAGGCCACCTCCTTGAAGGTGTTGACGATCTCGCTGACAAGAGCACGAATCTCCATGTTGGTCCGTTCGTAAGGATGCTCCGGGATATTCTCCACGTTGATGAGAGTTACCGGTCGTTCTCGTAGGAAAGCTGTGGGCTCGTAGTAGAAGTCTGGCTTCTCCAACTTGTGCGAATCTGCGACAGTTTCTTCGAAACTTGCAACGACATCGCCCTTGTTATCCTCCGACTCTGGTTTCTTCTGCTCAACTGACTCTTCCTGCGCCTTCTCCGTCGGCTCTCCTTCTAGTGTCGCCTCAACCGCGGCAGCCTCAACTTTGCTAGTATCGCCTTCCTTCACACCAGTGTAGTTCGGTTTGATCAGTGATCTCATCTTGATTCGCCGGTGGGGATAGAGGACTGCGGTAGTGGCCGCCTCGCTGTTTTGGCCTGCCGGAACTGTGAAGAGGCTTGTGATTTGACAGAAAGTGCCGACGTCGTAGATCTCCTCGGCGCTGTTGATAGTGTCCTTGTCCGCATTGTCGTCCTTGAACATGAAAGCTCCAATGTAGGGTTGTCCTCGGCTCATCATATCCGACAAGGCCTTTGCTACGTCGCGATTCTTGATGGTGATAGCTTTGTAGAACCCCGGGAACATAGGACGCTTGGTGATCGGTATGGCCATGACCTGTGGATAGACTTCGGGAGGTGATGGTTTGGCGACTGATTTGTCGGCTGCTGTTCTCCGCCGCTTTGCGACGCCTTCTCCGGTAGCACCAGACTCGGCACCACTGCCTCCAGCTGCTACACCCTTGCTATCGGCAGCCTTTGACGAAGGAATCGGATCTGGGGTGGTGGTTTTGGCATCAGTGCTCTCGCCTCCCTTCTCCAATTCTTTGGGCTCCTTGACCTCGAGATCTTTGGTGTCCTTGCCATCTTCCTCGACCTCCTTGACCTCGTCAGACTCCGGGGCATCTGGTGCTGGCTTGTTCGACTTGTCTTTCCGCCATGTCGTGCTAGAGGAGAAGTTGCGGGAGTTGATGAGGCTCGGGGGTGCGAGTCGGCACCGCTCCAAGGGACTCGAGTAGCGGGCGGGAGGAATGCTATATAGGCGTCGAGCGCAGTGCAACGGCGACGAAGATGCAAGCTGCTGTCTAGAGGAGGTCCGCGATGCGTGCTGGAGAGCTGCCCGCCATGTCTGTCGCTGACCGGAGAGCATGCTGAAGGATGATTTGAAATCTCGCTGGGGAGTGGCAAGAGCAGCCGGTATCGTGAGGGTCTCGGCTGCCTCGCTGGACTTCAGGAAAGACGGGACGCCTTCTGCACAGGATCTGGCTGTGTGCAGGGAGGGCAATGGAGGAGAGGGTGGTGTTGAGGATGGAGGGCGGCGAAGAAGTGAAGTGTAGTCTTCGTCGCGGGCCTTTGCCGAGTCGGATGGCAGCATCATCACTGCACAGTTCCGCCGACCGCCGATCCCGGGGTCCTGGCTCAACACCAACCAGCGCCTCACGATCCTCCCCGCCACACATTTCTACAGCTTCATCTACCCTGACATCAAATGTGGCATTTCTACATCCCTCGGGTCATTGCTGTTTGCTCAATTGCCTCCTGCCGCCTGCCAAGGCCTGCCGAAAGCCTGGTAGCTGCTTGCTAACATCAAAAGCCCCCTATTGTCATCTACTACGATATTCCATCTATTGAGCCTTGCTAGATGGGCCATCATCTCAAGGGGCCACAGGAGACGCGATTGAGATCGAGCAGTGTCTTCCGCACATGAGATTTGATTGACTTTCTCGTCTCGGGCGATACCAGCAACAACTCCGCATCGCCATCGTAGCAAAACTCCACCATCGCAGCCTTCGATAACCTTGCGGAGATGCACTGATGAGCAGAGACCCCTACTGATGATTGCAGGAGTTCCTCATGCCACTGGTGGAGGAACAATGTGCCGACATCTTCATCTTGTCGGGCGCGCTCTTGGACTACTACCCCCGCATTTCATCCGTCTCCGTCGGCCTGTGGCACAAAATACTAAAGAGGATTGCCTTATTGTATGTACGTGTACAAAATCACGTCTGCTATGGAGACTGCCTCTCGCCCGATTTCTCAACCTTCATCTCCAGGCTTCAGTTTCTTTCCGATCTAGCTTCATCATTCCGAGAGGCCATAGGATTTTATCAGCTTCGATCAAGAAACATGTCGGACTCCCATATGTAGCCCTCTAGTTCGTGGTGAGCCTGCTAGAGTTGGTCCGCACTTGCCGAATACTTCCCAAGACGCAGAGCTTAGCACACGACTTGTCCGGGAAGCCTAGTGTGTCCGCCAGAAGCCAGACTTAGGGGAGAAATATGAACGGGACGTCTGACATGTCCTTGGTCTTCTCGAGCCGGTCGTGCTTATACAGCCACGCCACGATCACCCTTAGGGTCTGCCTTTCTTCATTCGGAAGCCTCAGTGTGAACCGCCCTTCGCCCAGAACTTGCAGCTTATAAGGGTCGTTGTCGGGGGCTGTGAACCAGACCCTAAGAGCCTCTGTGATGGAGGAGTGTAGTTCGGGCGACCACTATGCGAACTGTTCAAGGTGGACATTGTAGGTCTTACCCTACACTAATTCCTGTCGCCAAGATTTCTCCGTATTTGCCACATTTTATTGATATCGAGTTCCGGCTATTCGCATGGAGGACTGGCAATTAGAAATGGAGTGGTCGCCTGAGAGGCGTCTAAGGCATTGAGCGCTAGGTGCGACGCAATATATGTTGGTTATATTGAAAACGGTCCGTATCCCGACGTAAGCTCCTTACGTCTAAACCCGTTTCATGTTTCCTTTGCATCAGTCGATGGCAAGAATTCTCCTTTGGCTAGCACAGAACTCGAGACTTCCGTCACACAGCTGCTCGTGCTTTCATGACAATGGTTTCTTAATCTAGAGTTCTCTCACACTCATCGAACAAATGAACAACACTCAACCAAGGACCCTCTCGATACTATGCAACCTCTCCTCCATCGCCCTGCTCAACTGCATTCGAAACCACGCGGAAATCACGCCTCCGCACATCACCACCCTGGCTTGTTCATCTCGCCTCTCGTTCTTGCCGGCAACCTCGCCCGTCGGACCGCCTGATTCGCCGTTTCATGCCTGCACGCGTCAAGACTGCTATTGGATAGCGTTGCTAGAACGTCGCCCGCCGTATAGTAGCTGCTGAAAGCTTGATTAGATTATTCCTGCAGCTTGACCAAAACCGGCATCTGTCGGTAGTTGGGCAGGAAGTTTTGATGACATGGGACACTGCTAACCTGGATAACGCGGTGCCAATATCCGGAGTACACCACGGGGTAGATGTGCTTTTCGAGGGTAAGCCGAGATGGACGAGGGGGTACGTCGAGGCATATAAAGAGACTTAGAAGCTGAGTTCTGGACGGTTTGCTTCTTCGTTGGACTTCTGCCTTTAGGATCTATACTTTCTATAGAAATCTTTCGTTCATTTGGTCTACAAACAAGGAAGATAACGAGGAAGTATAATCTACCGCAATCCCGAGCCAAAGCTTGCCACCATGGTTCTCTATCTTGCTTTCGCGACTATTGCGGCGCTGGTGACCCTGGCGAGTGTGCATGGCGGTGTTGGAACGCACGCAATGGAGGGCAAAGAGTACGCAGGGTACGTATCATCTATCTCTTGTGTTTCTCCCTCTTCGCTCCTCGACTCTCTCTACTTGCTGCTTCAATGCTTGCTAACCTTCCTCCAGTTGGCAACCCTACAACTCCGCCGACGGTCAAGTATCCATCGAGCGCGAGTACCCCGGATACAACCCGCTGCTCCTTGCCGACCTCACGACCGTAAACATGAGATGCAACAACCCCGGCCTCACTGGAACCGGCGTCTCCGCAACCGTTGCGGCAGGCGATACAATAAAAGCGCAGTGGACACAACGGACGCATAGCCCTGCCTCCGTGCTTGTTTACCTAGCGAAATGTCCAGCTGCGGGTTGTAATTCTTGAGATGGGTCACGAACAGTCTGAGTTTGTACACAATCTCCCAATAACTTGGCCGAGCTCTAATCCAGCCTAGTTCAAAATCGACCAAGCTAGCCTAATAAGCGGCACCCAGAACGCCAGTATCTAACCCGGTGACCAAATCACAGACACCCTGAACTAGACGACAATAGTTCCCGCATTTCTCGCTCCGGGCGAACACCTCATCCGACATGAATTGATTGCCGTCCATCAAGCGAACAACCCTCAACGTCCGTCCCGACCCCCTTCTCCCCCTTATCCTCCAAGGATATATAAGCTTACAAGACAAACCAATAGTCTACCCCGAGTGCGCTCAACTCATCATCACAGGCTCCGGCACCGCCTTTCCGATTCCTCCTACCTCGTCGCCTTCCCCGGCGCCTACAGCGCCAGCGACCCCGGACTAGACTTCAACATCGACGCCCCGTCTGCCATGACTGCTACTACATATACTATCCCTGGCCCATCTGTGCGGCTGGGTAGCGGAACTGGAAACGGTGGAGCGGGTACCGCAGGTACAGGTGGTGCTGCGTCTTCCGCAGCTCCAACAACACTCGCGACGGCGGTCAAGTCGAGCTCGGCGGCCGCAGTGGCGAGCCCAGCAGCCGCGTGTGCAACAGTAGTCAAGTACGGGCAGTGCGGGGCCAGTACGCACAGCGGTTGCACGCTTTATGCGAGTGGTTCTATGTGCACAAAGTCGAGCGGCTTTTATTCACAATGTCTGTGATTGAGGGCGCTCCGGCGGTTTCACGAGGGATTGGGTTTCATGTAAGGGGTACTTTTGTTTGCATGCTGCATATTCATCGCATCCACGGCAGCAATGCTGTCGAGACGAGAACAGGCTCTTTTCTTGCTCTCTGGTCGCATTTCTTGGTAGCGGGGTTAATGTCGCTGTTGTTACTCTGTACATTTTCCAGCGCCTACGGCGGCATAATCAACATTTAAGAGGTCTAATATGGTGGCCAGCTTGCGCGGTTGTCTGAGTTGGATCAGTGGCAGATCAATACAAGAGGGAAGTTCAGAATTCTGCCTAAAGGACGCCAGGAAAAGCACCCTAGAAAGGCGCCGAGACGCATTCGAGCAGATGAATCTTCTCGAGATCCGCAACTTACCAACCATCTCACCAAAAAACTGGCTTGACTTAGAAATGGGGGCCTTCCCCGCCATGATCACCGACCACATCTGGCTCCTCATGGGCGTGTTCGCGAAACTACATGACCACTGGGATTTTCTAGTAAACAAGGACGTTCCTGCTACCGGAATCTTGGACATGCTTCTCAACCAAGTTATTGCCGATCAAGCTAACGCCGAAATGGCAATGTACGACCTGTACTACGCCATCTACGTCACCCTAAACAATCACCTGTACGTCATGGTAGGGCCTGATCGAGCTTGGGCGAAAGATAGTGAGCGCATCAAGGAAATTGTTTTGCGGGCTACTTCGCTAGGCCTCCAGATCTGTCGCCTGAAGCAGACATTTATCCCTTTGCGAGACATTCTGAAATACGAATTGCAAAAGGGGATCGGCTGGCCAAACCACTCCAGCTTTGAGGGTCCAGTAGGAAGCGAAACATTACTCTTCGATGCAGAGTACCTGCTGGAGCCCGAAGATGAAAACGACGATCTTCTTGTAATCCAAAACACAGCCGGTGACGATGACGACGGCGAGGATCCCAATGATCGCTACTGGGTCCTACTTTCACACTATCATGGGCTACTGAATCGGCAAGCTAGGACCCCAGGATCGTTGAGCGAGTACGAAGAGGCTATCCTTGAGCGACTCTTCGCGCAAATACCGGTGTTTCAGATCAGTTGGACGATGCTGATTCCGACGATATCACGGAACGCGAATTCATCTTTAATTTGTGGGAGTAGCCTAGCTACTGTAGCGCATCCAACTCAACTTTGACCGGTGGACGACTAAATTACAACCAAGTGTTTCAGCATCATCAGAATCGAGTTGGCTTGGCTGCGCGTAATGATCCACCCGTTTCCCTCTATTATCCATAATTCCAATCCTTCTGATCGTTCAGTCTACAGCTTAGGCTTAGCCTGTGTGGCTACCGACTAAATTGCAACCAGGCGTCTCGGCGTTCTAAACTCTCTTTGAGCACGAACGTGCATCAATATTCTTGTAAGTAGCGTAGCTGCAATAAAAAACCTAACCTCCAATCGTAAAATCTGCAATCTCAATGCGCTGAAACTCGATCCAGCGTGTGTCCACGTGTCTAATGAAGTAGTGCACCTTTACATTCTCTGCCTGAGAAGCCGCTAATATTGGGAGAGCCTGGGAGGCCCAAGGGACCAACGTTGTCTCTAGCTCTGAAGCTCCACGCATAAGCTAACAGATTGCTAAAACTCTTGTCTACTCTAGCTAATCCATCTATAGTGACCAGAGCACGCCTTAAGACCGCAGAGATCAGATATTGCTCATGCATCTTTTATGTACAGCCTATCACTCGCTGTTAGTAGGTGCCTGGCTCAATGTCTCGTATATATACCGATAGCACCCCGAAGACTCTTCTTAAAGACAAAACATTCGTCAAGTCATGTAGCTTCACACCCGTCCGGGCCATGATAGGTGGAGGTGAATATCGGAAAAGGTGTGGGCCATCTAGCTTGGTGAATTATTATCAAACAATGCGAGCTGTAATATTCACTGCGAAGTAGCAGACGAAATGTTCAGGGAGAATGTTCAGGGAGAATGTCCAGGGGAAGGTGATTGGACAATCCAGGCCCTGAATTGTCTAATCACATTCACTAGACAGGCTGAGGACATAAAACTACTCGAAGTCCATATCGAGGAACCCAAAAACAACACCCTCAGACGCAGGGCAACCGAATAGATTCCCCCACCACACATCCTCTCGGCACATACCAAGCGTAACACAACATACCCCAAAGCAGCAGCCCCGTCCAAAACATGTCGAGGCCTGCCACCCTTCGGGAGCGCTACACCTACGGCGGCCTACGCCAAAACGATCGGCATGATATACTTCGCGGCCAACGTGTGCTGCTATTAGATCCGTCCCGTCTTTCCACACAGGAAGCCTGGCAAGAAACCGTGGATGAGCTACCTGTCGTCACGAACATAGACGATCTTCCCGAAGAAGATAGGATTTGCATGGTGTGCCTCGAAGACCTTAAAAATATTGATGTCGAGCACGAAGCAGACGCTGCCATCTTCGCCGAGCTGCCATTTGCGGACAAGACCAACGCTATGGGAGGTTACCCTCTAATTCTACCTTGCCGTCACATGTTCCACACTTGCTGCATCAAAGCGCACTTCAGATCGAACGAAAGCTGTCCCCTGTGTAGAAAGGAATTTTGGAAGGCCGCACGAGAAGGCACTACCCACGCTCGCCGCGAAGCCTTCGAGCGGATGAACCTCCGCGAACTTCGCGATCTCGCTACCGTACCCGCTCAGGCACCAATGCGTTGCTTCATTCGCCTGATCATGCGCGAGATCTGCAACATGCTGCACGTCTTTGCAGAGGTCCACGGGCGCGTCGACCTCTTCTCCCTTGACGACTGCTCCATCACTGATATTTTGGAAATCATCAACGAACACATCTGCGACTACCGGTACAGCCTTAGTCGACCGCTGGACGCCGTCTGGCGCGGCTTGCGGGCGGATGTGCAGACGTTCGTAAGCGAGGTGCTCGGGCCGCAGCGACACGCGAAGACGACGTGGGCGAAGGATATTCGGCGCCTGGAGCAGATCGTGTTGCAGGCGGTACGACTTGGGCTTAAGATCGCGCTGCTCAAGCAGACTTTTATTCCCCTGGTGAAAATCAAGGACTATGAGATCCAAGGCGGGTTCAAGTGGCCGGGACACTTTGATCGGGGAGGACCTCTCGGCTCGGAGACGGTTCTGTATGACGATGAGTATTTCTTGGAACCCGAGGGGGATGAAGATATTCCCGTGATCCAAGAGGAGGTTAGCGAAGACGACGACCAGGACTTCTCGGGTCCTCGTTATACCTTGATGCTCCAGCAGTACCGAGGGCTTGTGGCTCGCCAGAATGCGAATATGGAAGTTACATTGAGCGCATATGAGCAGGAGGTTGGCGAGCGGCTGTTCAACGAGTTGCACCGCTTCTTGACTGAGCTTGGGCTGGACTACACGCGGGAGATAGACGGAGAATTTCCCGACATCGAGGGAATTGACGAAGAAATTGCAGCCGATGAAGATATGGAATCGGAGGAAGACTTTGATCTCCCCGTAATTCAGGACGAGGTTGACGAGGATGAGGGCCAGAGCCTCACGGGTCGTCAGTATACCTTGCTTCGCCAGCAGCATCGGAGGCTTCTGGCTCGTCGGAATGCGAATCCAGAAACCACTTCAAGCCAACACGAACAGGAGGTTGGCCAGCGGCTGTTTAACAAGCTGCACCGCTTCTTGACTGAGCTTGAGTTGGACTACATGTACGATGTAGATGGAGAGTTTCCCGATATCGAGGCAGTTGTTGAAGAGTTAGCAGTCCTTGCAGAGGAAATAGCCAATGAAGAGACGGAAGATCGCACAGCTCTATTCACGGAAACATCTCTGCAATACCGGCAACTTCGTCGCCGGGAGGCTGCCAGCCCAGGGTCTCTTAGCGAAGACGAAAAGGCTACAGTCACGCGTCTTGCCGATGAGCTTCGCCGCCTAGAAGGTGAAATGTGCATGGAGATTCCATGGCAAGAGCTCCGACAAGTACCTCATCACCAATGACTGCTGGTATGATACTAGGCCATAAGTCTAAGCACATGGATACCACTGCCTGAGTACTACTTTTGGAAACTAAACACCATTATTACGAGTAGCGCCCTTGCGAGTAAGCCGTTCACTCATGAGCTAACTCAGATTCCGCTGCGCGAGACTTGACATCGCGCCTAGATTGAGTAAAAGCGAGGGGGATCCCTAGCGGTGGCAAAGTAGTGTGCGAAGGCTTTAGACCTGTCACTTTGGGTCTAGTAGGATACAACTTCTTGCTTTCAAATTTTTTAAAGTAGAATCTAACGTTCGTCATTCTTTCGCTCATTAGATTAGCTTCAATGGAAATCTATCCTTGAAAACAACCATCTAAATTACACTGTGATTCTTGTTTCCGTGTTTGATGCTTATTATAGTAAGTGATCGAAAGCCCTAATTCATTAACTCTAACCTTTAGCTGTGAATTCTGGACTTATACGAAGAGCTTATTAGAAGCTCACTGAACGCCCGTCGTATATATGTCACGCGGTTCGAGTCCCTTGCGATCAGCGAGGCACTTGCTGGAGCTTGTCAATACTTGAATGGGGCTGGGAAAGGATCTACCAATTGGGAGACGCGATATCATGAATGCTTCCGTCATAGTAGTGTATGATAGCTTACCCGAACAGGTAAGAGCAACAAGGACATTGTTTAAATTCCTAGCTCTTCTATTTTACAATCCCCTAAGATTGGACGTTCTGATTTAGCCACCGGAGCTTTTAACAATGTGAAAGCGTCGAGTTTGAATAGCCCAGGGGTATCTGCGAGGCTATTGGTTATCGAACGCGTGTCGTCAAATCTAAATCCAGGTAAAACAATGTTCAAATAGTACTCCATAAAGAATGCCCAGTTAAGGCTTTGATTATAAAGGATGTAGGATACATTGTTACTCGAGACCTGAGAGGTATAACAGCTCTAGAAATTTCACCATTTCGTCAACGAACACCAAAACCCTTCTCCAGACCACCATGTCTACACCAAGCATCTCACAAATTCCTCAACCACACGACACCGCTTCCACAATGAACGGCACTTCTTCCCGAACTTACTATGTTCATAGTGGTCTCTACAACTTACACGGGCACAGGTTACGCCGCATCCCCTTGCAGCCTTTGTCTCCTTCTAAGCTCCCGACACGCAATGATTGGCAAGAGACTTTGGATAAGTTACCGCCTGAGACCAATCTAGAGGGAGCTCCAGATATGATTTGCGCAGTCTGCCAATATAGCCTGGGGGAGTCTGAAGATGAAGAATCGGCATTTCTCGCAGAACTCCCCTTCGCGACCCACCTTATGGGCGGCCACGCTGTGCGCCTTCCCTGCCAACATGTTTTTCATATTGACTGTGCGAAAGCCCACTTTTTGGTCAATACGAACTGCGTGATATGTCGTCACCCCTACTACGAGCTCAAAAGTACGCTAACCGCCCGTCGCGAGGCATTCGAGAGTCTGAGTCTGTCTGAGCTGTCGGGTATGTACCCTTCCCACTTATTCTACGATGTAGAGATCCCGGTCTTTTTTGAGACAATCTTCGGACAGATTCTTGATGTCCTCCGCGCCCTTGCCGACTTCTCAGGCAGTCGGGATATCTTGAGAAACGAGCACTGTCCCACTAGCAAGCTTCTGGGCAAGATCCGCTCAGCTTTGCATAGAGAGCAGTACACCATCTGCGAATGGGAATGGCTCTTTGACATCATTCTCAGACGCGTTATAGACGATCACACGGTCGGTCTATTAGGTCGTACCCGTCGGGACAGAGGCGCTAGAACCACTAGGGCAAGAGAGATTCGTCGTGTCAGGGCCCTTGCATTGTGGGCTTGTTATATCGGGCTTAAGGTTTTCGCTCTGAAAATGACGTTTGTTCCATTAGTCCAGATTATCGAGGTTGAAGTTGGTCATGGACATAAAAGGTGGAGAGACTGCTGGATCGACCAATTGGGAACTGATAGTGTCTTCGAATTCCGCGAGTTCTTGCTGGAACGCGAAGAAGAGGAAGAGGTGTTTGAGTTCGAAGACGCGGATCCCCCCTTTGAGGACGAGCGCTCCACACCCGAAGACGATGCCCCCGAATCTGAGGAAGGGGAGGACTTAGGCCCCCGCAGACGCCTTGCCAGGCAGTATGCAGAAGTCTACGGTTTCTACCAAGCCTTATTGGCTCGACCTAATGCGGCTCGTTCGCTTGATAGCAGTCGAGAGGTTCTTCTCGAGCGGATGCGCGACCAAGTACAGGCTCTGGAACCCTTTCACTACTTTGATGAGGAGGAGGATGAAACTGAAACTGAGGGTTCGTGAGCGTCTTCTGGTTCTTATCCAGTCTGACTGGCTGGCTGAGTAGAACATCTTACTCCAACAGCGTCGATTTCTGATCTTTGTTGCAGCGTTCTGGCATTCTTGAACGGTTCAAAGAGTATAAATTGCATCCATGTTATTTCCTTTCCATAGCTCTGATATGGCCAATCCCAATCAAAGTGACTACATTCGAGAGACTTTTTGAATTAAATCGAATCTTTAACCAACACAACTTCCTTTGTTCTTCATCTGTGACTGTTTCTTTTGTCATTTCAAAGCTGCCTTATATTTGCTGGCCCAATTCGTAATATACTACATGAAAATATATATCTCAGAGTCCCAGGGCTAGAGAAAGACAGCTCCCATGAATGAAGCTGTAATTTGCCGTCCTCAACTATATACTCCAGTGGCCAGAGCAGCGTCTTACACCGCCACATCTGGGCATATACTACCACCATCATAATGTCTTTTTGTTATTGATACGACTACGAGTGCGTTGATGCCGCCTATTCTCTTCACTTCATCCAAGGTTCACGTGACCGCGTGCTATCACTTCACAGGAAGCTCTATGTAATCACGTCACACTCCAGTCCTTCGCGCTCGGACCCACATCTTTCTTGAGACCGCCAACCACCCACAACCTCATTTCCTCAGACCTCTACATCTTGACCCAAACAAAACAACTCCCTCCCCTACCATCGTTCGCAGCGCGCCCAACATGGTTGACGCTACGCCCACCGCTCAAGCCGACTTCCAAGAGTCCGGCGTTCGTCGGCTTCCACAAGAGTTCAACATGACCTGCTCCATCTGCCAGTGCTGCAGCAATAAGGCTGCGCAACGCCAAGGTGGCTGTGTCGTCACTATTGCTTGCCAACATGGTAAGTATATTATCTCCAATATCCTGTATATGATGGCAACAGCAATAACACGATACATTTACAGTATTCCACTACAAGTGCCTAGAGACTTGGCTCGCCACCAACAAGACTTGCCCGTCGTGCTCTACTATTCTACACCTGAAGGATGATCCATCCAAGACCTTCGCCAACCCGGAGACTCCACCCGGCTTCTTCGAGACCGGAGTCAAGTACACCAAATTCCCACTGGGCCCGAAGTGCAGCATTTGCGAAAAGAGAGAAATCGGATACGAGGATAGGGCCGTTAGGATAATCAAGTGTGGCCACATCTTCCATGACACCTGCTTGCGAGTCCGCACCCTTGATCACGACAGGTGCCCAACATGCCGCGCCAGGCTCTTCAACGGGGATCCGTGGGAGTACCTGAGTACGACGGACTTCGACGAGGTTTGCCACTTCGTCCACATGGATGCGCACTTGGAGCCGAAGGCCTAGGAGACGGTGGTGTCGAGCTGAAACGACCTGAGGGAGAGCGGCGCTGCTGCATGGTCTGGGCCTTCGATACAAGAGTGTGTGAGTGTTGGTCTGGGGGAAATGATAACTTTGGATACCCCCCGGTGGCTGGAACCTATCTGAGGAGACAAGGCAGTCTAATTCAAAATGCTAAAAACCTCACATTGTGCCGTATATTGTGATCTGTTGCTGTAGTGACCCTGCCATTACCCTGACTCTATCAAGCATGCCTCTGATTTGTTAGTATTCACGTATATCCAGAGGAAATAGGTCCGGCGGCGTCCGTATCAGATGGGTGATGTTTACCTTCTGACCGAGGAGGACATGCTCTGGGACACCCCTGGGGGCTTGGGAGTGTGCAGTGCGCCTAGGTAGGCTATCCTGCAACGCAGAGAACTTGATGTCCGACTGGGTTCTTGATATGTCGTTGAGCTGCTCCTGCCAGTGCCGTGAAGGTGTAAAACGTAGTTGCTATTTAAGCTTTCGTCAGCATAGTAGACTGAGAATGAGGCATGCTTTAACAAAATCTCGCGCTGAACCGTATAGTAGCCGATCTTTCTTTGCCTTTTGGCCGGCGTGCTGGTATTTTGCAATACCCCAACACGTTCCAACTTCTTGATAGGTAGAAGGTAGGGCGATATCGCCTGCGCTGATGTTTACGAACTTTCCTCTATTATTCATACTACTAGGGTGACTGTGAAGGTTCCATGAAGCTGTAACTCTTTGTTCTGATCTGAGGTCGGTCAATCGAGTGGAGTGGGAATTGGGCGCCTTTCAGGAGAAACTAGGGCTGACGTTTGAACTAGCAGTGCGTTGTCAACGTCCTGATTGCGTCTACACATGCTCTATTACACCCTAAGAGATTAACCTACGATCACTGAAATTGTATAGCTGGGCGCCGCATCGCGCTGGTAGGAGTACTCTAACGCTATTGAATAATTGCTTATGAATTAAAGGTTAAACATTGAGATTTGAACTACGTAGCTTCCGGTGAACCAGATTCAACTCTATCCGCGATGCTGCTGCCATGGCCATTAAATTACAAGTCGGTTTCCTACCATCATCGCACTGGCTGGGGTCCTCTAACAATGCATTTAAAAGGTTGACAAAATCAATGTTGCAAAACTTTCATTCAAGCGCTGGCCTCGCTTGCGTCCGATTCTTTGGAATCGTGAAGGCGTTAATGGAGGAACGACCTGAGTTCTTGCACTCTAGAAATGGCCTCTTTGAAGAGTCTCTTATGGTGTCAGCTGCTCGTGTTCGCAACGATGTGGACCAGTACCACGCCTACCGCTCTGGAGCTAATGTTTGACCTTGCAATCTCTTCCTGAGGTACGAACCGTTATCTGCTTACTACGTGACGTTTTACAGTCATCCCGCTCCTTATTGTACAACGAATCTGCAGCCGTTACCTGCTCATGTCCAAAACCTCTTATCCAGGATTGTTTACTAATAGAGCACGATTCAAGCAGGTGTTGCATGCTTAATTCCATCATTGCTTCGTTATCGAAGACACTCACACCTAATCATTATTTATATGGATGAATGTAATGTCTAAAAGAGTGCGTTTCAAGCCACAGAATTCTAATACCCGATTCATTACTCAATTTCCAACAGTGCCCATTTCAACGGCATTCCTCTTCCCAATCGCCACCATTGCGGTTTACTCGAAGATCCCGATACCCAGCCAAGAATATCACAGGCCAATGTAGTGATCATCGAGGTGTAGTTCAGAGACTCCGACATGAAAACCCCTTCCAAGATCCAATTTCTAGCAGGAAGCGGGCAGCGCTTGCTTGAATCGTGTAGTTGTTCCCCCTCTAATCTGTGGCCAGGATTGCACCGTGATATTTATGACATTTCGCTTTCACAGTTTTGAATAGACTTGAGTGTCTTTGGTAGCGTGTTATGACAGTCACGAAGCGCGCCATACTCGCTCGAACCGTACCCTATGGGAACTCACAGGAGTCTCAAATCCACGTTACATATCGCACGGTGATGCCTATGACATCCGCATTTGGTGATATCACATAGGCCTGATAGTCTTCGAGTTTAGTGCATGATCGTCATCGAGCAAGCAACTCTGACTCGATTTTTGCTCCGTAGGAATGCGGCTATGTCTCACTCTCGCGATCAGGATTGCACGCTGTCACTCATGACGTCGACCTTCGATGATAACATGTGGGTATGAGAGTCTTTGAATACTTTGTACTGATGCCGACAGGCATGGAAGATCCACTCGAATTATGCCCTGTCAGAGATCACAATCCATACGAGAGTTTGAAGTCCCTTTATCAGGATTGCATCGTGGTGTTTATGACATCCTCTTTTGTCAATGCTGCGTAGGCGTGAGAGTCCACGGATGCACCGGACCGTCGGCACTGAGGATGCACAGCTTGCTTGAATTGGGACCTGCTGTAGACTGGATACTGGATAGGAGTCTGTGGTTCTACGCTCTAGAACAGGCGGCCATGACGACTACATCTGTCTCGGATGAAATTGAATAGTCATGAGAGTCCTTGAGCCAGGCGCACTATTGACAATCAGCAAGAAGTACTGGCTTGGATTGCGTGCTGTTCACAATTGAACCTGAAATGGGATCCCCCAATCACAGGCTCTAAGCGCATCGTATAAAACGTTACATTCCACTTTGAGAATATTGACTGGGTGTAAGCGTCCTCGAGTCCGGTGGATTGCTAATATTGTGGAAGCAGTACCTGCTCAACTTCCGTCCTGCTGGAAGCTGGGTCTTAAATGGGACGATCCTGTCTAGAACTCTGGAATGGGCGTCGATGAGTATTACTTATCCTTATAATTATAATGAATAGGTGTGAGTGCCATCGAGAGTGGTGCACTGTTCCCATTGTGCGTGCCATGCTTCTGTGAATTGAGCTGCCTCGGAATCGAGACGTTCTTAATGATGATACGCCCTTAATAGACTAGCCCAAGGCTCGTAATATTATGGGCTAACAGGTAGAGCCGCCGTACCGGATACACTATGAACCCCTAAACGGGTCTGGCTCACCGCCACTAGGGAGGACTCGCTCACTCGAAGGGCCATAAGTAAGTAACGGCTGCAAAAATCTGTTCCGCAACGAACAACGGCACGGCTTTGAAAGGTCACTGCGACAAGCAGATAACGGTACGTAACTTCATAATGGGAGCAGTTACAGCTCAAGCTCGTCCAGCAGCATGGACCCATCACAGGTTTCTATGAAGCTCTTCCAGAGACACTTGAGGAGGATTCGAAATCAGCATTCCCGAGCGTCTCCAGTCAGCCACCGTACAAGCAGGAATCGAAATAGCCTTGACCTTGCGTGTCAACTCGTGGCATGAATTGATGCCTTGTATATTCCTCGGCGCGCGAGTCCAGTGTAGCTTGCCCTAGCTCGTAGGCGTCTTGGGTTGCCTTCCTGGAACGTCTTCTAGGAAACCAAGTGATTTTCAAGCCAGAGCTGAAAGCAGGCTAGATCCTAGACCCACTACTCGCTGTTGTTCAAGGTTATTCTGGAGACACTGTGGCCGTAGTGACGGCCATCGAGAGTCGACTTCTCGTAGATCTCGGTGGGCATCTAGGGCGGGTTTGGCGTGACGAGCTCTTTAACACGCTGCACGTGGCCTACAAAACAACAGTTAGGTACCGTTGCCATTGACTGCCTGAGAAATGACATACCTCTCAGCGCCTCTGTAAGCGTGTCGCACATTGTAACGATGGCAAGGTCGCACTGGAACGCCGTGAGAACGGTATTTTTGAGCTTCGGGTAGAGACTCAGGGAGGGCAATAGGACGTGGCGGTGGGTTCCAAACTCGTGTTCCGAACCAGGGAAAATAGTAACTATGTAGCTATCGTGCATGGGTTAGATACTTTTAATATCCTTTTCGAAGGTCTCTTCCGCGAGGCCCAAGAACCAGGCGAGAATGAGGAGGGCGACACGGCGCAGCATGATGAGGCCAAGGGACTCTGGCATGGTGATGGATATGTTCGATACCAGTGCTGCTAAGTTCTACATTAGAAAGGCTCTGTAGGAGGATGTTGGCCAGAGGTTCAAATTGTAGCGTGGTGATGCGGACTTTCATGAGTAGACCGCTCTCAGGGCCCGTGCACCTTCACTGAACAGTGTCGCAGCAACAATAGCAGTCACATCTAATTATTAGGCTTCAGTAATGTAGCCATATTACTTGGAAGGTATCTGACCTGTCTAGATTGCCGTTGCCGAGCGCGATCAAGTCCACATTCTCACGGTGCATCAGTTCAGTTCCACGGAGGTATCAGCCATAGAAGTCCCCAGGCAGCGTTAAAACGCCGCACACACAATGACATGAAGCATCAAATTCAGATAGACAGACTGGTGAGATGGCTTTAAGCCTTAATCCTCGGGAGTGTCACTACAATAAAGACACCCTTCAAGCGTAATAGGCCTTAGCGTCTCGAGGAAGCCTGCAATAGTGATTTTCAGCGGCAAACAATAGCATGAAGTAACAACGCCAATTGAGAGAAGGGTGCCGAGTAAGATCTCGCTTAGTGTTTCCCAATATGGCCATGTTCACCAATTTTTGTCTTCTCGCCAGCGTCACGTCTTTCGAACCTCCACGCTCAGCTTTAAACCGCGAAAATGTCCTCCTCACCCTCCTTCGACGCATTCTGTGCATATGAATCCTGTTCTCAGCAAGGAATCATCCTCTGTAATTGCAACAACGCCCCGGAATACGACACCCAGCGCCCCCCTGCCTCCATTCCAGCTTGGTGTTATGACCATTGCGGCACCGCCATGCTCCATGTCCTCCAAAGCCCTCATTACGCGGAGTGCATGGTGCGGAGAGACAGGAAATTAATCAGTGCTATAGGCACGGCGATTAAGCGCTGGTACTTAACGTACGCCGAAAGCCTGATCAATCTCCTCGTCCATAATGTGACGACCACCTGTGGCACAATCAACGTTAGCTGCACTAGGAAGGCACTCGGCGAGGTTTGCGCCCTTCCGAGTAATCTTGAAGAGTGGGAGAAAGAAGCAGTGTTAGCATTCGACCAGAGCGACCTGTCACTTGCACTTACAAGAGAGATCTTGAGGCTTTTTGAAGGTAAGAGTAGACCAGTCTAATTTGTTGACTTCAATGTCCTAATGTTTAATTTATAGGCGACGTCTCTCCAATCAAGGACGTAAAGGTCTTGAGTGCCGAGAGTCCGGAAACACCGCTGAAGACGGTCCTCCACCTCCCTAACAACACAACCTTTCGCAACGACAACATGGGGCATGTCATGTGGGTAATTCAGACAAAGGCGGATGAGAAATGGGTACTCGAGCTCACTGGTGCTCAGTACGGCATTCGTGGGGTGACCTTTCCTAGGAATTACTTCCTATGGAAAGTGTGCATCACTGAACACTTTGCTGAGAGGCCAGCTGAGAAGGAGTGGGAGTGCTTAGTAGAAGCCGCCAGCGACGGGGACAAATTACGGGCCTTTCATCGAGACGCTGGCCGCCATTTCTTTGAAATCGTGAAGGCGTACTTGAAAGAACATCCCGAATTTGTGTACCTTGAAAATGGCGCTTTCGAACACTCTCTCTTGGATTCAACAGCTCGAGTTCGCCACGGTATGGCCCAATTTGTGGCCAACCGCTATGGGACCAACGCTTGATCCCCCCATTTAGATCTCCTGTCCGATGTAAGTGTTGATCCGTTTGTTACGCCGACCATAGACCCCGTCAAGCTGAGCCCTCTCCCACCCTCAGACCCCGTTGGTAAGCTATGATTTTCCTGGGGCGCAAGACCAGGGCCTTCGGGCCATCCTCCTTCTCGCTTTATGCGGGACCTGGAGGGCTCGATGGTTTCAGATTACTGCATCTGAAAAAGGAGCATACCCGATACATATCCTGGTATCGTAGACGGACGAACCAACCCCTCAGATCTGGTTCCTGCAAGTGAAAGAGTGGCAACAGCAAAACACCGTTTGACAGTCTTCAAGGAGGCACACGCATCAAAACTACGATGCAATATCCAGGCATTCCAAAACAGAGCATGGTCACGGGATAAGCAGTAACTATCAAGATAATGGAGACCAAAGAATCAACCTTTCAAGTCCCACACACTTGCCCGGCGAGAGTATCTCGGGACGCCGCCGTTGGGATGCCTTCAATCACAGCACGGAGCGAAAAATGATATGTACTGGGTTTGGGTATTCAGATCAGGGCCTAGCCAAGTCATAGACGATTACCATTAGAATTCCAGAGGCAGATGTATGGGCCCCTCAAATTGAAGAACGCACGAAACGAGAGCAACACCACGACGGCGCTGGCAGGAGGCTCTCAAGGAGAATACTGCGACGAAGCTACAATGTAATATCCTGAGATCTCCAAGTCTCCTCCAATCGACGAGATGCACGATTACTGTCGTCTGTATGGATGCTGGTGGACCTATCCTTTACTTCGGATCTTTGCGAATCAAGTGTAACACTATCTCAACGCTGGTAGACTGGCCTTGAGGACCTGATGGAGCTCGACTTCTATCGTATCATCCCAAGCTTCCCCGAGCTGGACCTATCCAGAGTAGAACGGATTCCTATCGTCATCTAGAAGATCTCTTCTCGGCTCTCCATATCCAACCGGTGGCGGGAAGAAAGCGATACCTAGACGACGTTGGCAGACGGGCTTCAAGAATCGAATGAGTTCAACATAGCAAGTATCATCCTGAGCTTCGCAGATCTGGACCAATGTACAGCAAAGTAATTTCCTATTGTCATGTAGAAGACTAGTTCTCGACACTAAATATTTACGACTTGCGAGGGGAGATTGGTACTAGGATGAAGCTAGCAGAGGAGCCTGAGTGAGGCAACGCGCATGAATATACCGTACAGGGTTGCCGGCTCTACGAATGTGGACCATTTCGCAACACACTCAACACCCATATTCCTTTCAGAGGCTCATTCCCAAATCTTCATATCTCGCACTCAATAGGAAGAGAGAAGCATGACGATGCAATTGCACGACAGTCTTCGCACGGGCAGTTGTTCTCAGCCATGATGCATCGTCCTCAGCTTTACAAATTTGTATCCCTCCACCGCAAACTGATCTACGGCCTGGAACTGGATACATATCGTTCAACTAGAGTACCAAGATGATGACATCGTCAGAGGTCCTTCGACGACATGTTAGGAGGCCACATACAATGTACTGGGCTCAGCTTCACAGATTAGGACTTGTCGGCAGGATCCATGATCTACATTGGTATTCGGAGGTCCATTTCTAATTCCTGGAAATTTGACCATCCAAGAAGAAGGATTGACCGATTGACAACGCCGTCAGGGCGTCTTGGAGGAGAATTTACACTTCGAAGCAAGATGTACCGTTCTAGGCTTTCCAAATCTAAACCGCTGCGCAAGATGGATGTCCCAGCTTCATAACGACGGTTGATGTGCCCCATGGAAAGAGAGGAAACAGACTTCTACGCTCAGCAACCATGAGATGTGTAGGAGATGCAAATGAGAATCAGACTAATCTTCCAATGGCTTTGTTTGATCCTTCCCAATGGTCGTCCTACTAGTAAACCTAGTCAACAAAACAGAATCGTCTATGAGCGAATTCAGCTGGTCGAACTGGCCCTGCAGCCAGAGATCCAACACGGTCTGATCTTGTGCCACGAAAGAGTTGACGCGCGGTGGTAGAACCTTGGTACACTCTTTGAGGATGTTGATGTTGTTTACCCCGAGCAAACTCAAGCGAACGTACTCTTGCGCGTAGTCCTATGACATCACGTAAACAGAAAGCCCCAGAATCGCCCTTGAATTCAATCAAACTTACCTCATTCCAGTGCTCCTGATCTCCAACAAACTCCTTCCATTCATCCGCCGTCCTCGAATCCACCGACAGCTTCTCATCGCTCGCAAACTTGAACACCCGTGGCGGCACACTATTCAATGTCTCCCCATAAAACTTAACATCCCACATCCCCGGCGTGCTATCCTGCGGATCACCATCCCTTCCCGTATCCACAAAATGCTGCTGGCTCGTCGTATGCGCGCCCACCAGTGCTGCGAGCCCATGCGGATCAATCGTCTTCGCCTTGAACAGCGCAATTAGCTTATCTGCGGAGTCATTCACACCCGGCAGCAATCCCGCGGGCGCCGCCTTTGCGTTGTCTACCCACCCCACAAACGAGCGAATGCGCGGGCCTAGCGGGCAAACGACGCTAGCGATGGTAGCGCCCATTTGGATCAGATCTGTCATGCCGACGCCGTACTGGTGATATTTGTTGTACAGCGTCTTCACTCACGCCCCTATGTCCGCGAGCCCGTTATTATCGGTCCTACTTAGCTCGTCCGTTAGCAAGATGGAGCCGTCCGCGCCACCGTAGCTGGAGGTCTTCGACCACGCTCCCGCGTCGTGGAAGCCCAGCCGGACGGCGGCGCGGGCGAAAAGCGTGCAGCGGCCGGAGGTGTCGTTGAATTTGGCGGTCATATCGTAGGCGATCCATTTCCAGACACAGCAGGTGTCCGAGGAGCAGGCGGAGGAGCCTAGAGCAGCGGGGACAGAGTTGTCGATGGTGCTGGATTCGGCTGTCAGGGTGCCGAGCAGGATGGCTTCGATGTCTTTGCCAATGGAGGTCAGCTGGGAGTCTGTGAGAGTTAGAAGATCCCCGATTAGTTCCTTTGGGTCTTCGTCGGCGGGAGAGGCGTGGTGGTGGAGGGCAGAGAGGGCTGTGGCCATACCAGGATAGGAGACGGCGGGAGAAAGGAGGGCGACGAGGGTTGTGAGGGCGACGAGGGTTGGGGTCTTCATGGCGGTTGCTGGTGGGTGGGACAGCTTAAGCTCCGCTGGTCTTGGTTGGGTCAGTATTGTGGACTTCAAGAAATTTGTATGAAAGTGGTGGACCGACTTTCTGCTTGATATCCGAACGACGGTTCTAAATCCAATACTTATATACGGTTAGTGGGATGGCTAGGAACTGTGCGTGCGATAGGGTTGAGATACGATGGCGCGAGATATTCTAGAAAGAACAGCTTTGCGAAACCTCGTATGTAGACAGAAATGCCTGTGGTATGGGAAAGCCGCCGACCAAGGCCATAGCAATATTAAGAACTCTAAATTTAGGCACAGAATTCGAAGAATAAAGCACATCTTAGACCGACTATACAGAATAGAGTAGTACGATATGCAAGCAGTACCCAGGCTGAGAGTAAAACTCTCGCGTATTATATGACTTGATGCCAGCTGCGAAGTCTAGACTGATACCGAACCCCAAAAGACCTGCCCCGACAGCAAGCGAGATATCGGCTGCTCAAACTCCAGGCGCGCTTTGTCGCCATAGGCGCTCTGAGTGGGGCGTGGACCTGGGAAAAATGGAATTACACCCGGCTGATAGTCTAAAGGAATGTATTCGGCTTCGTATATGCGCATGCAAGCCGCCTCAGGCATCACCCAGAGGGAATCTCACGGATTCGAGAGAGAAATTACCTGGGGGCATGACAGCATCAGTCCTGGCGAGGCATCAAAGGTGCTCAACGATCAGATCCCGTGATGCGAGAGCCAAGAAGAAAGATCATGAGACTGGGAATGAAGCGCGAAAGACATAATAGTGGCACCTCCACAATACGGAAAAGCCGCCGGAGACTCACCCATCCCAGCAACGAGGCTCCTCGTTGCTGATATCTGCCATATCCCCAGTGGATCTTGATATTAGCTCAATTCATTACCACCTTCCGGGCACGGAGATCCATGGACTATTTTTAGAGCGACCCGAGCAGGGTTAGTCGTGCCAAGGCGGAGGGGAATCAAAGACCATCCAGATGCGAGAGGAATGAGCTAGTCCTATATAGTGACGACAGAAGGAGAAGATGGGAAGAGTGCAACCTCCATAATAAGCTTGATATCAAATCGCCTGATTGACGCTTTCCGGTAGCGAAATCATGGAAAGAAGGTGGAATCTTAAGGCTACAAGCAGACTGGCTTGACGAGCAGCTCGAATGCAACGGGCTTTCACAGAAGAGATCCTCGGGACGATACGGCTTACGAGAATTAACGGATTCAGCCGGGTAAGGCTGATGCTGCAGGCTTCGCTTTCACTGGTCCTGGCCTAGAGTCCGTGATGAAAAAGATTGATTTGCGTTGCTGTGGGTAGGTTTTGCATCCAAAGGAGACTCTGTAGAACACAATGACTTACATTGAGCGCGAGATGTGAGGGGATAGAGTTGAAGCGTTGCGGCAGATAGATTGACACTGAAATTGGGCCTCGCTTAGTAATCGAAATAAATCACGTGACTCAGAAACGGCATGTGATGAGAATCAAATGGTAGGTATCTCCGATGTCGATGGAAGGGGGTGTATTATTCGTTGACCATGTAGCTACATTGCGAAGAAGGCATACCTTGGAAAAGACTCATGGAAAACTGGGTCTGATTGGCCCTAGCAGTAAAGGTCATGACTTTCCCCTCAGCCTCACGACATCCCGGCTCTTCCATCAGAATCCAAAATCAACGACATCTCATCTACAAGAATACTGGCGCTAAACGGGCTGGCATATTATAACAAAGATTCTACGCTGTACTGCAAATCTAAGCGAATCCTTGGTCTCAATGCATCGATCGGAGGCTAGCTAATAGTTCTATTGCGTCATCTTTAACATCTATTCATCTCTTCCGGTCTCTTACAAGTCATCACTCATATCATCTATTTTTCCCGCGCCATTCCCTCTCCGCCAATTCAACAATGAAACGGCTCTCTTCCCTCTTCTCCCGCACCTCCCGCACCTCCCGCACCGCCCCCTTCCAAATTCTCTCCGATCTCCACCTCGAACACTCGAACCAATATGCCTCCTTCGACCTCCCCATCTCCGCCCCCAACCTCATCCTCGCCGGCGACATCGGCCGGCTCGCAGACTACGACGCCTACCTCGGCTTCCTCGTCCGCCGCACCACTCTCTTCGAGCGCGTCTTCCTCGTCCTCGGCGCCACCGAATTCCACGGTCTAAGCTTTTACGCCGGCATCGCGGCCGCGAGGCGACTAGAAGCTGAGCCCGCGCTGAAAGGAAAGCTCATCTTGCTGCATCAGCGGAAGTACGATCTGCCGGGAACGAATCTGAGTGTGCTGGGGTGTACGCTGTGGTCGCAGATTCCCGAGTCCGCCGCGGCCGCTGTCGTTGCGAAGGTGCCTGATTTCAGCCTTATCGAAAGATGGAGCGTGGAAGCGCACAACGCCGCCCACGCGGATGATGTCAGCTGGCTTAAGAGCCAGGTAAGTGCGAATCGGCGGTTTGCGGGGGAGATCGCGCTAGATGGGCAGCCGGAGAGGAGTTTGTTGATTGTGACGCACCATGCGCCGGCGCTAAGGGAGTGTCACGCTCCGTGGGCGGTGGATACACCGTGGTGTACTGCGAGCGCGACAGATTTGTTGGCGGGGTGGGATTGGACGGGGGTGAAGACATGGGTGTTTGGATGCACGCATTGGACGAATGATTTCGTGGTCTTTGGGGTGCGGGCCGTGAGTAATCAGAGGGGACTGGAGGAGGGCGGGGATTTCGCGGGAGAGAGAACGAAGAAGAAGAAGGGGGCGACGGAGTTTGATGTTAGGAGGGTTATACAGGTGGGCTAAGGATAGTCCGTGGGTGGGAAACGGAGAGAGAGGTAATGGGGCGGTTTTTGATTAGTGGAGTTTGATAGCATTGGCAGCTTGAACTTTTACACGGCTCTTTCATTCCCTTAGTTCATCTACATTTCTTATTCTAGGCTCTCTGAAACTGTTTATCGTCATATTGCCACACGAAGATCTACCCCAGCTCATACTGTCTCATATCAATAGCAGTCTTCTGTGCTATACTTCTACTCTTTCGAAACATATACGTTGAAAAAACTCTTGAGAATTCCACTAATCATTGAAAATGCAGCCCTTCCCCTCACATCGGCTTCACCACCCTCTGAAACCTTAGGATATCCTTGAAAAACTTCTCCGGCTCATCCCTCGCCCCATCCTTCCAATACTCATACTCAATCCAAGCATTCTCAACCATCTGCTCCTCCATCGCCTGCATCCACTTCCCCAATGCCGGCGCGAGCGGCACCACCCCCGTCTCAATCACATACTGATCCCACAGCCCCTTCAACTTCTCCAACCTCTCCGGCTCCTGCTCCGCAAGATCATGCACCTCCTCCGGATCCTTCTTAAGATTATAAAGCTGCCACCTCTCCGGCCCCTTCGGCTTCGGAATAAACACAATCTTCCAATCCCCCTTCCTGCATGCCGCCCTCCCACACGTCTCCCACCCCTGCACAAAGTCCTCCGGATGAATCCGCGGCGCCGCCCCACTCACAAACGGCTGCATGCTCCGCCCCCTCATCTCCACCACCTCCCTGCCTTTATACAGCGGCGCGGGATGCGCCAACCCCGCCATCTCCAAAATCGTCGGCGCGAGATCCATAATCGTCGCAAACTGGCCTTCCACCCCGCCGCCCCTCCCCTTCCCCAACACCCCCTGCGGCCACTTCGCGAGGAACGGCACCCGCACGCCCCCTTCCGTCGTATACGCCTTATACAGCCGACTCGGCGCCGTCGCCGCCTGCGCCCAGCGCGGGCCGTACCAGATGAAACTATCCCCGTTCCTCAGGTTATCCAGCGAGTTGTCGTAGTACTTCTTCAGATGCCCTAGCATGGTGCTCTGCACGATGGGGTAGGCTTCATACGCAGCCCCCTCGGCGCCGTTGTCGCTCATGAGAGTGACGAAGGTGTTTTCGAGCTCGCCGATGGACTCGAGGTAGGAGACGACTTTGCCGACGTTGGCGTCGATGCACTCGACCATTGCGGCAAAGACTTCCATCGCGCGGGAGGAGGCAGCGCGCTCGGTTGGGGAGAGCTCGGCCCACGATTTGGTCTCCTCGGCGACGACGGGGTGGGGTTCGACGTCTGGCGCGATCAAGCCGAGGTCTTTGAGGCGCTGGAGGCGCTGGAGGCGCTGGAGGCGCAGCGCGTCAGGGCCGGAGTCGTAGACGCCTTTGTACTTTTTGAACTTTTTGATATACTGCTGCGGCGCCTGCAGCGGCCAGTGGGGCGCCGTGAACGGGAGATACGCAAAAAAGGGCCTCTCCTCCTTCGCCTGCTCCTCTTTCCAATCCCTAAGGTACGCGAGCAATTTATCCCCATACCCATCGCTCGAATACCACCCCTCCGGCAACTCCTTCACGTACTCTCCATCCTCACTATGCAGCGCGATATAGCTCATCGTCATAAACGCCGGGATCTGGTCGCCCTTCTCCTTTTCCAGCTGCGGCTCGTACCCGTAGTGGTTGCTGCACGCCGGCAGATGCGCGAAGGATTTCTCGAAGCCGCGGTTCTGCGGCCCGCGCTCGGGGGTTAGCCCGAGGTGCCACTTGCCGGCCATCATGGTGGCGTACCCGCCGTCGCGCAGGATTTCGGGCAGCGTGACGACGCGCTCGTTGAGGTAGCCTTCGTAGCCCGGCATGCCGCGTTGCGGGGCGGTGGACATGGCGCCGGACGGGTCGTTTTGGCCGGAGATGTTGGTCCATTCGATGAGGTTGCCGAGGCCGGCGATGTCTGGGGTGGAATTAGGGGCTTGGAAGATAATAGTCATATTTTGCTAAGCAAACGGGGTATGAAGGTACTGCCAAGAAGGATTAGGGCGATTCTTACGGTGATCCGTTCCGGTGAGAAGCATGGCACGTGACGGCGAACAGGCAGCTGCGGCGTGGAAGTCTGTGAAGCGGAGGCCGGACTTGGCGAGCTGTTGATACTAGGGGTCAGCAGGAGAATGGTGATGGTTAGATAAGAGCAATTCCGATTTTGAATTCAGAGAGGAACTGAAGGGATGGAACATAATAAGGGCCTGGATGAAAGGAATGGACTCACTTTGTCGATATTCGGAGTGTGGATTTCGCTGCCGAAGCATCCAATGTCGCTGAAACCCAGGTCATCGGCGAGAATGACGAGAAAGTTCGGGCGTTTGGGTTTAGTAGAAGAAGACATCTTGGCGGGGTGAATTGATGGCACGCAGTGCGAATGCTACGTGAAGAATTGGAGAAAGCTTTGACCGTTTCACCTTTTCACAACTTGGTGAATAGTTGAAGCTTGGACGTAAGTATGAATCTAATGAGAGACAACGGGGGTGCCAAAATGAAGCAGTTGGAGAAATGGAGGGGTTTTAAGGGGGATCCCACGATATCTACACGTGAGCTTGGAGGAGTAAGAAAAAGGCTTCAGGTCCACTGTTATCCACAATTACCAGCGCGTATTGATAGGGAAATGCCGCTGGAGACGCCAACTTGGTCGAGTTAGGGCTGTATGCGTATCATACGACGTCCTACAAGGTAAGGCGCAGATCCACAGCGTTGTCTAGCCTCGTCAGCTGTTCCCCGCACCGCCATTCCATGTGCCCCACCTGCTCGGAGAGCTTATGAAGCTTTTGGAAGCTTGTATCCCGCCCCTGTCAATATTTCCACATCGGCACGTAGGTAATGTTGGATGGAATGAAGGATAATCTATTGCCTGGCTGTGGGTTTGCTGTATTCTGAGCCGAGTTCCCGGCCATTGCGTTGATGCCATCATGAAGTGATGATTTCTTGCCCCAGCATCCATTTGCTCGCCTTCCGAGTTCTTCTTTGAGGCGCGGATGCTACTCGGGGATCCCCACTAATCGATCTCCTATCGCTATGGCACCATCGCCCCTGTTAATGCTACCAGGCTGCCGGATGTGTAATCAGCAAATGGGAGGAGCGTATCGGGACCTGAATCGCCTCGCGGTTATAGGCTCCGCATTTGCACTAGATATGCCTCATTCGTAGATCAACTGCCGCTGTTTTGATCCCCGCATGTTGTCTGTGAATGTTACCGTCGCATCCGTGCCGCTGATCGAGGGATTCCACCAATGCTAGAGCTCAGGGCGAGGTTAGCATAAGAGGAGTATCGACAAATTGACCGGCTTCCGGGCGAGCTACCACACAATACCGTTCACCGTCGCCATGGCCACCGAGTACACGCCTTTAAGAGCGGCCGAGGACGACGACGTTGATGAATTCTCCTCCGCCGCCCCCCCGAATCTACAAATGATGAAGGCCACCACGCTGGGAAAGATCAGGGCCTTCTGGCTCGGGAGTGTCGTTTGCATGGGGGGATTCCTCTTCGGATACGACTCTGGAATGTACGTATTCTCTCCTGTTCTGGCGGTACGGGAGTGAAGTTGGTGTTGATGCGCGACTTCCCCCTTGCCTGAGCTTTGGCCCCGCCTCGAGCTTTTTTCAACCTCACCCCCTCCATCCTCACCACCACCCAACATCACCACTCATCGCCCCACCCTTCTCCTCTGCTCGGTCTCCTCCGAGCAGCCTCAGACACTGACATGCCACGCCAGTGTCGGTATGGAGCAGCTTCGGCCGCCCTCCAACCCCCTGGCTGACCGTGTCCTGTAGGCGGCGTCTTGACCCTCTCCTCCTACCACGACGACTTCCGCTACTCGAACAAGCACAAAACCTGCGTCAACTCGCTCAGCGTCGGGCTGCAGCAGGCCGGTGCCTTCGCGGCCTACTTCGTGATATGGCCCATCACGAATAGACTCGGGCGGAAGAAGTCGCTGATGCTGTCCTCGGCCGTCTTCTGCGTCGGTGCCATCATCCAGACCATCAACACCCACTCCCTCGCCGCACTCTACGTCGGCCGTATTGTGACTGGCATTGGACTCGGCACTGCATCGGTTGTTGTGCCTATGTTCAGCAGTGAGATGGCACCGAAGGAATATAGCTCAGATCGGGTCGCTTTTTCAGTGGTTTTACACCTTCGGTAAGACCCCACACAAGATCCCTTCCACAAAACACCTACACTAGGCAAATGGAGACTAATACCTGGCAGGAATCTTTACATCCTACTGGATCGACTACGCTATGACGAAGCGGGTCACGCCTGTGACGAAGCAATGGCAAATTCCGATCGGCCTCCAGCTCGTTCCTGCCGCCATGCTTGGCATCGGCATGCTCACACTCAAGGAAAGCACACGATGGCTCACCAAGAAGAGCAGACACGAGGAAGCATGGGAGAGCCTGAAATGGATTCGAGCCGACGAGTCGTAGGTCACCGTGGACGAGATGAAGGAGATCCGCATAGGCGTTGAGATCGAAGAGCGCGAGACCGAGAATTTCCAGATCAAGGGTGCGTGCGACAACCCATCTCTAAGAAGACAAAAGCTAATTCAGCCTTGTGATAGAACTCCTCGAACCGGACAACTTCAAGCGTATCTTCACATCTTTCGCCGTCTTCACCGCCCAGCAGGCAACCGGTGCTACTGCCTTCGCGTACTTTGGACCGCAATACTTCAAGTTGCTCGTCGGAGGTGGGGATAAGGATCTTCTTTTGACGGCCATCTTCGGAGCCATCAAGGTCGTAGCCTGTGGTATCTTCGTTCTCTTCCTTTCAGAACGGATCGGCCGAAGACAGGTCCTGATTTGTGGTGCGGCATTCATAGCAGCCTGCCAGATCTCCTGCGCCGCTATTGTCAAGAACAAACCCGCTCCCGAGAACGGAAACGTGACATCAAGCGGTATCGCCACGGTGGCCCTGATATACATGTTCGTGATTGCGTACAATCTCAGCTGGGGTCCGCTGCCATGGCCATACGTCTCCGAAATCTTCCCGACCAGAATCCGGGAACCTGGTATTGCGGTCGGAGTGTCGTCTCAATGGCTCGTCAACTTCGTCTTCTCTCTCACTACGCCATACATGATCGACAGCTTGGGATGGTAAGCTTTTTCCATTCACTCTCCACCTTCGCCATCCATCCCAACTCTTCCTCGTCTTAGCATTTCTGACAGCCTTGGCAGGGGTACGTTTCTTTTCTGGGGTCTTGCAGATACCGTCATCGCTATCGGTACATTTTTCTTTCTCCATGAGACGAAAGGTCTTAGCTTGGAAGAGATTGCTCACAAAAATTTCGGGAAGGCGAGCAACTTCAAAGACATTGAGGCAGAGCATGTCGACGTTAAGTGATCTCGGCCTTCAACGTCATTGGACGATATAGATCAAACAATCAAGTCGGCTTTCGACCAGCCTGTATGGGTGCCTCGGTCAAGCAAGCCGAGTCTGTCGGGGTGTGACTTCTGGTTGATGAATATCGTCAGTCGCCATCTAAAATACTTTGACGTTACTTGCCTGCTATCGGCTCCATCCTCTACCGTAAGTCCTCCCTTTACTTCTTTCCGGCTTCAATCGCATCCCATTGATGCCCAAAGGTAAGTGGATGACGTCGTTCTGATATTTTCTTTCAATGCTTCGTTTCAACTTCAGCCCTTTTCACATATCGATCCGTGCCCGATGGGCTGCGATGAATATCGACCTTTCGAGTTCGTTCTTGACCTTCCAAGCCTCTCTACTCCATGTCTAAGTCCTCTCACAGCCGTGAATCTCTTCAAGGATGTTGCAAATTGTCGTTCCGAGCCCTATGGGCTGCGATGAAGTCTCGTTTCCTAAAGTCATCTTGATCTTCCTTTTTCTTTTTTCTTGATTACCGGTAAGTTGGTCTTCTTCGAAGTAACTGCGCCTCCAATGCTTGCGGCCTCCAGAGCCCGCTCTTCCGCGGATGTGCCGAAATGCTGTCGCGTATCTTTTGATCTGGAATGGCCATGCTATGTTCCACGGCACCACTATTCCGCGCTCTCTAATCGTCTTGCTCGACCTCATTCTTTATGCAATCTCGAGATATCCACGCCCACCGGGCTGTGTCGTCTTTTCTGTTTCTGCTATCAGCTTGAACCGTCCATTTCTTTTCCATCTCTCGCTCACTTTCTTAATGCCATCCGGTAAGGCTTGCTGCGACCCCTGGACTGCCGCATCGTACTATCATCCACGCCTCCGATGGTTTGCGGTAGCTTTGCAATATTTCTGTTGGTTTCTTTCAGTTTCGAGTCTTTCGTTCTCCTTGACGCTGTCTCGCCTCTTCATCTGGATATATCTTCGTGTTTCGAGGTCGCTTTTGAGTTGAATGTCCCATCCAATTACGTTATTCCATCTGCCATTCTATCCAATCTTGATATCTCTCAAATTGCTTAGCGCTCCATATCTCAACCTTTGTCAAAAATCTTGAAATGGACCGGTAAGTCGTTTACACTTATGCGCCCCCGGGGCTGCCGCATCGTAAAATCTCTCCGTCCTCCGATGGATAGTGGTTGCCCTACAGCTGCTCTTCAGGATTTCTCGTTTCCAATTCCGCAATTCTTTTGGAAGCCTTCCCGCTTTCAGTGCCCTGGGGCTGTCAGCATATTTCAATCTCATATCATAGTCAGGCCGTCAAGGAATCCAGGGAAACTAGTGCCAAAGTAAGCTTTCTGGGGTATTCATCAGTAGCCTCGTCACTCACGTCTTCCCTACTTCATCTGCCGGCATCCCGTCACCCATGGTGCGGGTTGTAAGCCCGGGGTACACCGTGAACGTGCACCTTGTCTCCATTTCTGCTGGCAGCCCGTTACCCATGAATCAGGTTTCATGTCCAGTCTGCTTCACGAATATTGAATTTTATGAAGACACGTTGGATCCCGGACACCAATGGCGCTCCGTAGTATTCATACTTAGAGTCTACGCGTCTTGTTCAGCTTCGTCAGCACATTTGGTGTTGTCTGTTGACTTCCGCATCTAATGGATTGCGATGATCTCCGCTTTTGAATCTGTGGACTCGTCGGTAAAGAAACCTCTGCTTGAAATTCGCTTAGATTCGCTCTCCATGAAATACCTCTTGCTCGCTACTTACGCGTCTCATGGATGGCGACAATTCGCAATTATCGTAATCTAAGGTCGTTAATGAAATTTCGTGGTGTCTCTACAATAATATGAGCTCTATTATTCCTGCTTACGTTTCAGCCGTGGATCGCTCGTTGCTGAGTTTTTCCGCGTCCAATGGATTCCGAGGATTTTTGCCTTTTTGAGCTTTCAAGCTTTTGATTAATGAGATCCCAGCTTGTTCCTGCTGGCTCTTTCGTGTAGGATCTCGAACGCCGTATCCCAGCGGTAGGGCATATCCTTACACATGTGGTTCCCCAGCTGCCATGCCGGGCTCTAGACTGAAATTGGGTGGATCTTGGTAAGGAAAATGGCATCTATGGCAGGCAAGGACACAGCGCTGGGGATGCTAAGAAGCAAAATGCCAGCAGATGGAAGCTTAAGTATTGTTTCTTTTTCTTTACCCTTTGCAGGGTTAGTAGATGCCAGGGAGGCCTCTTAGAGTGTGTTGCTAAGGGTATTGCTCTTAAGTATTTCTTTCTTTTATTAGTTGTTAGCATTTATTCTTAGTCTAATATAGTTTTAGGTCCCTACTCTTATATATCTTAAATCTTGGATTTTATTGGTTAGAGAATGGAACTTTCTTTATTGCGGTCGAGGTTAGTTGGGGAACCTTTTCATGTCTTAAGTAAGATTGGTAGCAGGGGGAGGACGTCTACTTCTCTATGTTTCCTGGTTTGGCATTTCGTTCCATCATAGTTATGTTTCCACGTTCTGAGTCCTCTTCTTCCATTACTTTCTCAAGTCTAGAGGGTCGCTGTTAGGATGTGCGCACGAGCGCCTTGTTGTAAAGAGTCCGATGACGAACCAAGACTAAAACTTGTAAATACCGCCCAAGGGTTTCCTTCCACGTACTGGGACTTCCTGGAGTATACCTTCCCCATGCCGTGGGGCCAGCCGTCATGAATTGCCGTACGTTGTTACACTCGTCGTGGTCTTTGGTGTCCTGTTAAGTGTGTAACACGATCTATCCTACAGCCCTTCATCTACGATCGAATATGACGCGAGAGCGCAGAGCATGGCCCGCTCATGGGCGGGCCGAGCGATCGTTGTGATGGAGGGCTGCTGCTTGTATGACAGATCCACCACAGTTGTGTCCGCCGCCCGTTCTTCAGACAAGCGGGCCTGTTGTGGCGAGGGAAAAAGCTTGTTGGATGTTGCCTCCACCACAGCCTTTTCTTCAGCTAATATGTGTCCTGGCCCGGGGCCTTCCGTAGACGACTCGGGCCCACTCCCCGAGAAGCATGGGAGCTGGGGTCTGTGGGATGGGATTGAGTGTTGTCGCAGTTGTTGTCCGCTATATCCGCGAGAAGTTGTTGTCCGCTAAACAAAGGCTTTGCGCCTCGGATGGGCTGAAGACTGCCGAAGGCCGCGCTGTAGCATTGTCTTCGCTCCTGTTAAGCTGTCGCGGAACGGACGCGCTGGATCATCTGCTCGATAGATGGGCGAGTGCCCTTGTCGTTCCAGTATTTGTTATACCATAGCTCGTCTTGTCATTCCGATCCTGCAGGAGATCCGTCCTGTCACTGTAACGCGCAGAAGATTGTTTTCTGCGTGAGAGGATTGCTGCCCGCCTAAGGAAGTTGTTGGCCGCCTCAGAAGAGGGTTGCTCACCTGACAGACGGGCGTGTCAAGAGGTTGTTGGACACCGCGGCGTTGTGTGGAAGTTGTTGTCCGTCCGACATGTCTAGAGATTGTTGTCCGCCTGACTCGAAAGAAAGCGTAGGAGTTGTTGGACACTGCGGCGTCGGCCTGCGCATTGTGGGCCGGCTGCGTCGCTTATCCGGCCGTTGTGTCCGCTATTGTTGTCGCGAAGGGGTGGGGGCGAGGCTTGTCGTGCGTTTGGGGGTAGGTTGAGGGTCGGTGAGATTGAAAGGGTGGATTGGGGTGGTGTCGGTCCTATGATGCAAGTTGCGCTAGGAGGCTTGTCTGTGAGAAAAGTGTTAGCGGAGTGAGCTCTGAGCATAGGGTTGTACTTTTGTCTTCAACAACTGGCAAAGTTCTTTGTCTGGCCAACCATGTCCGTCAACTTGTGAGTCGCGAGGGCGCATCGGAGGTGATGTCTAGTGCCGGCCGACGCATGGTGTCATGGCGGCGTTGTCTTAGTTGGCGGATCGGAAAGAGTTGCTGCGGTGGTGGAAGGAGTTGGCGCACGAGTTCTGATTGTTGGTGATAGCGCGGGCGAGGGCGAAGCTGTGCTTGCAAACAAGCAGCTATGCGGCGGCCTTGATCATGACTATTTTCCGAGAGAGGGTTGTTTTCTGGTGTTGTCGGCTAGGAGTCTTTGCGAGTACTGCAGCCCACATGTTCGTTCATTGTTTGCCGCTGCGAGATCTGCTAGAGATAATACTAGTGGAGAGGCGAGCGCCGACGAAGGTCGAGACAGGCGCCAGAGCGGTGCTGTGTTCGATTGGATATCTGGCGTAGCGGCTTACCTGTGAGAGGTGTGATTAGAGAACCTCTGAATAGTGAGGGTGGGTGCTCGGGCTGAAGCCGAACCTGGCCTGAGCGACTCTGGCTCCGCGAAGTTGTGTGGTTGCTTGGAGAATCGGCCTCGCTTCCTGCACCGACGTGGTTGTTGTGCCCCGTCTACGTTTGCTGCGGCGAGCAGAATCAGCCGTGTTGGCTGGTCTGGCTTGGTAATGACTGTTAATCACTGCTCGTTCAACGTCTTAGGAGTAGACACCGCGGAGGGGGACGATGTTGAGGTTTGCCGCGTCGACGGAGTCAGTTGTGAACCTCCTGGTCGGTGGATATTAGGGTCGATAGCTTGTCTGCCTCACAATTTGTTAGCCAAGGAGCTGTAAGTCTAGATTGTTGGATACGACGCACAAACCCAAAAGGGACGGGAAGCAGACAGACCGGAAAGTCGATAAATGGTGCCCGTCACTAGCGCAGACGTGGCAGTTGTTCGCCGTCTAGGTTTGCTAGACCAGCAGAGCCCTGTGCCGTAGCTTGTGGATGGCGGACCGGTACTGCTCCCTCAAATTCGTTGTGTTGCAAGCGGTGTTTTCCAGGTACTGTAGCGACAGACCTCTCAAGCCACGTCCGACGACGTTCTTCTGTGCGCGCGGGGTCGATGGTGTTGTCGCGGATCACATTGCCTCGAGTCCAGGTCCTCAACCTCTCCGTTATGTTGGCTATGCTGTTGGCGCTAGTTCTGTGTAAAGACGCACAAGTTGTGTTCCTCGCTACTAACGCTGGCCACCTCAGACGGCGGTTTTGTTGTGACGAAAAAGAGGCGGGCTCGTTGTACTCCGACCTGTCTCCCTCTGGGTTTCTCGAGATCCAATCTGTGTAAGGACGGCGTAGGCGCTGCTTCCATATCCATCCTCTGCAGTTGCTGATATGCTTCTCTTTCTAGCTGTCCATGGAGGCATCTCAGACGGCGGCTTTACAAGGCCAAAGGAGAGACAACCTCATTGTGTTCTCTCTTGTCTCGCTGGCGTTGTCCAATATCTACCCACCATATCAAAGGCGTCAGCACTGCTTTCATCTCCACTCCGCGCAGTGGATGATATGCTTCTCTTCCGGACTGCCCAAGGGGCTACCTCAGACGGTGCTTCAGTGGCGTCAAAGGAGTAGCATCGTCGCTGTAGTCTGGCTCTATCTGCTCTGGCCTCCCAGTACGTTGCTGCTAGTTGGTCTCGGCTAACACCTCTCTGATGGTGATAGTCACGGCGTGTGTGCTCGAGCTTGTAGCCATAGTTGTAGCGGGTCACCTCAGACGGCGGCTCCATGTCGTCAAGAGGGTCGGTGGTCTCGCCTTAATTGTGCACACTCTCCCTGCGTTCTTGGGGTTATATGTCTATGTAGACAGTGTTTTCAACATCTCGGTTTGGCTGTTGAGGCCGGGGGTGCTCGCAACCGTAAATGTAGGATGTAGGTGTCATGTGCCTCCCTAGACGGCGGTTTCATCGTGCGCGACAGAGTGGGTAGGTCGTCGCACTATGCGCTTCCACAGCCTGCGGTTATCATACCGGCCCTGAAACACAACATGGACACTGGATTGTGAAGCTGGAGAGAGGATGGCGGTTTCGTTCCGCGATCGAGCAAATGCTTCTGTTTCTGGCGATTCATTCAAGCCTCCTCGCACGGCGGTGTCATGGTGTCGAAAGAGTCGGTTGTTTGACACCGTCTCTAGAGGGCTAGCGAGATGGAGTCCCGGCGGGCCAGTCTAAACTTGTCTGAAGAAGCGGGATTGTAATCTGGCGCTGTAATCAAGTAAAGCGTTCTTCCCCTGGCTATTGACACAGGCGTCTCAGACGCCCACATCCTCCTGTGCAAGTAGTTTCTTCTTCATCGCCGTCTCCGGGGTGCTGGCAAAACGCGGGGCTTTCGCCGGCGATTTTGTCGTTATCTGGAGAAGGGGCAGAGTTCTCCTCTGCTGCCAGCCCATCGTCAAAGAGCTCCTTTGGAAGTGTTTGCTCGCAGCGCCGAGCAAAACAAGACACCTTCTCCTGGGTTTCCACACCTTCGCCGCCATAGCAAACCCCACGGCCGCAGATCTCCTATCCAGCTCCTTCATCTTGCCGCTTTAGGAAGCCCGACAACGCCCGCCGGCCAGCACCGGACGTCCGCCAGTCCGTCTTCCCCCTCGCCCTCGTCTTCAGTCCCAATCCCGGGCAAAATAACACACTTCTGCTCCAAGAACCACCACGGGTCCATCTCCTCCAGCTCCAGATGCAGCGGCGGGCGCCGCACGAACCGTAGTCAGCGACTTCGAGGAGCTTGCCGAACAAGTACAGGAAGGTGGTGACGAGCAGTAGGTTGAGCAGTGTAGTTTGCGGGCCGTCGCCGATGGGAAGGCAGAGGAGGGCGGAGGAGAGGGTAAGGGCGGCGGCGACGAGGAAGTGGAGGAGGGACATGGTGGGTGGCTGGCTGCTAGGTTGGTATGATGGAGGCTGTTTGAGGGTGTTGTCGATCTTCGATTTGTCATGTTTGGGGGTCGGGGTTGCGAGGCTGCGAGGATGAGGTTGTGGGGAGTTTACGATGTTTGGCGCGGTGGTGAGGGCACGACAATGGGGTTTGCAGAGGCGCGCTGGCCACGAGGATAAGGGATAGAGGTTTTATGGCAGTGCTATGATGAGTGCAAGTTGCAGAAGCTACAGAACACATTTGCAGCTCTCGCTGCCCCCCTTCGCCGTGTTGAGGTGCAGATGGGACTAAAAAGGACGATGCCGCCGCTCTGCAGCACCCTGCTAGAGGTTCTGCTCGTAGTGGATATGTGTTTAAGGCTGCTCGCCCACAGATATGAGGGGAGACATTCCCGGCGGCCTTGGGGAGGTCAGCAGTTGTCGCTACATCCCTTTGCTGAGTTCACAGGGTGACATCAGGTCTACGACGCTTACGCTTCAGCAGAGCTGTCCTTAAGCTGCTGGCTCGGAACCGAAGTATTATGAGCCCGCTGGTAGAGATCTTGATGGACGCCGGTAGAGATAGAAATTCCACCTCCATGGCGATGTTGCGGCGTCCTTCCACAATCCAGCGGCCTTGTGAAACCTCATCACCACGCCAGTGCTTGACTATGACATGGCACAGGAGCTGGAGGTCCTGGAGTAGAAAATGATGACATCTCAGAAAGGTTGCATAGGGTACACAAGTCACAGCGACTTGGGCACACAGTTACCACTCTCGCCGCAGGCCTGAGCCCGTCCAATAGGAGCATGGCGGTGGAGTTTCATGACGCTTCAAAGAGCACCCCAGACATAGCATATATCTCATCAGAGCATGTACGGGTGAGGGAAGCTGGGACGTTCATCTCACTTCCGTCGGGGTGTCACAACATTTGTAGCAGTCTGGCGGCGGCGAACCTCATCACCATGGCCGCACCCGTCTTCGGCATCGAGGACAAGATCATGCTTATAAACATAGATGCCCCAAGTTTCTAGAGCGACGATATGGATCACTCAGGTCACGATAATGGGGATTGGCCGCCGGGGACACTTTGCAGACAAGTGGCCGGCATCACAACAACTTCACGACGACGTCTCTCTACAACGCGGCTGAGGAGGCGGTTCCCACTACAACAGGCCTCGTATGTAGAGAGCTGAGAGATCACAGCTTGTTGAAAGCGGGCCACGGCAACAAGGCTGGTCGCCAGCAAAACTTTGCGTGGACTTGTCTGACCTCACAATAGCAGCACGGCAACGCGTCACACACTCGGGTTGTAACAGCTACAACCTAGGATCAACAACTCATACGGTTCACGGTCACCTACGTACAGACTTGGAGTTGCTGGCATAGTAGCTG